>NC_073696.1:264047599-264394379 GCF_029784165.1 Wyeomyia smithii | reverse complement strand
ATATATATATATATATATATATATATATATATATATATATATATATATATATATATATATATATATATATATATATATATATATATATATATATATATATATATATATATATATATATATATATATATATATATATATATTATATAATATATATATATATATATAAAATATATATTTTTATAATTTTTATAAAATAGGCAATTATATTTTGCCTGAGGACAGTTCAAGACGCGAAAGCTCTTGCTTTGATTTTGACAACTGAAGGGCTTGAAATTGATACAAATGCTTGTCAATTGAAAGCGGAGATTGTCACCATCACTCGCACGATACTCAATTGAATATGACAATGAGCGCTAACGGAGACAGGAGGCTTCCATACAGTACCTCACGCATATACAAGAAAGAGGGAGAAAATATTGATCGGAACTGTCGTGATGTATTTATTGGATGCCATTGCCGTTCTAACTACGGCTTGCGGTATTAGAAAACTATCATCAAACGACGCGATGCGGTGCTAATTTCAGTTGAGACGCTGAAGGAAAGGAAAGAGTCTCTCTCTCCGTCACTCCCTACGTCAATCTAAATAGTCATCAGTTTCATTTGAAATGATCCGACGAACAACTAACGGGAAAAAGAGAAAGGAGTGATTCGATGACAGAAGCCGAAAAGAATCAAGTCTCACCAAACATGTGTAAAGGGCCCATGTACCACATGTAAACAAGCCAAATTTCCTCGTTTTTTGATTAATACAAGCGAAATTTGCCCTTATTAATATGATTTATTGATAAAAGAATTTACCCTTAATCAAACAATCTTATTTGTACGGGTAGATAAGGCTTGTATTCATTGAAAAACGTGAAATTGTGGCTTGTTTACATATGGCACATGGGCCCTTTTCACATGTTTAGCGAGAAGTGAAAATGTAACTGTTCGAATCGAAATGACAGCGCGAGATTTTCAGTTTCTTTGTTTTGTTTCGAAAATGTTATGCCAGCAATGTTCTAAAACCTATTATAGTGTTACACACATAAAATTTTTTGCCGGGACTCGGTAATTTATTGCAGTGAACGACACCTCTGAGTGCTCGGTTTAAAAAATAATGACAGCTGTCACATTTTTTCGTAAATCTCGGTTCACCAAACTGAAATTTCGGCACAAAATACCCGATTTCCATAATTTCAGTTAGGCTGAACCGAGATTTACGAAAAAATGTGACAGCTGTAAATTTTTTCTTAACGGAGCACTCAGTGGTGCCGATCTCGGCAATAAATTACCGAGACCCGGCAAAAGCCAATAACTCCTTTAGAAGTTCAAAATTAAAAATTACTTGTCGGTATTGGAAGTCCTACATTTGAAATAAGACATTGTCGACGGTAATCCGTCGTTTTAATAATCCTGAGTGAAATCTAAAGACCTAAATAGGAAACCGATTATCCTAATTCAATATTTTAAAAATGTATTTTCTGAGATCAAAATTTATAACACGAAAATAAAGATAATTGAATAACCAAAACTACCGTTACTTTGTACGATTATCTTTCATCTTTTCCATTATTGTAATTTTAATTTTCCGACGTTTAACTCTGGATCACTTTCTGTTTTGATATTTTACTTGACAATTTTTAGTTTAGTTTGGGCTGCAACCCGAGCTGAAGTTGATGCTTATCGCAAAGTTGATCACGCTATTTTTGGTTCCTTTACACTCGGATAGTTTGCTCGGGTTTCGTTCCAAATTTGCTAAACCTTTTTACGCCTCAAACAAGAGTATAAAAAGTCTATTATACTCGCAAAAATTAAACTGTATTTGCGATTTTTCTACTACCCTTCTTGTATTCAAAAAAATAAAAACGCCAGCAATTGTCTGTGCTGTGCGCGAAAGTTTTCCCTCGTTTTGTGTGTTAATTTTTCCGTTTTCTATTTTGCCCGCCTGTAGGAAACAGTAATTGCACACCATTTCCCTGATAAGGGTTCAGTGGGCTTTAAGATGGTTTTGTTCGAAACAAGGCCCCGTTCAGAGTGAAAAGAATAGCAGAAAAAAGCACAAACGTCAGTTGCGGGTTGCGAACCTGTCTTTTGAGGAAGACAAATAAAAATGCACCAGATTGGGGTTTCATTAGTTTGATATTCGTTGAATGGTGTCAGACCCTCGCCTTGCCCTTGCCGAGGGAGCATTTAGATGCATAGCACAGCACATTCCACACCAGTTCCAACAGGTCTCCGGCAATTCAATCACACTTTTACGACAGTCGTCTCTCCAAATTGCTCACGGCAATAAATTTCGAGTCGACCCGCAACAAACGGGGCCGTGTCCTGCTCTATATTATTATACTGAAAAAGGACACATTACGCTGCTGCAATATGGCCATTATGAGCTATTCGTCAACGATTTATGGTCGAACTTTCCGGCATTCCCGATCATTTCACTCGCAACAGGAGTAAAAGGCCATGAATAAAGGAAAAAATACCAGCCATCAACTTCGGTCACGTACTTGGAGTGCGAGAGAAAAAAAGGCTCTTCATACCTTTTATGCTCAAGCATCGGACCCGTAATTTGGCCATTCGTCAAAGCCTCGTTCGCCGGTTCGCCGGCACCGTAGATTGATCCTAATCGTCGCATCCCTATGCTCCGATAATTTAGGAAAACAGTTTAAACGGGGTCAACCTTCCGGGGTACGATTCGAATGTAGAACAAATGAACTGCACCGGAACATGGCGCTCGTACGCTGTGTGACATCCATCGGCCCGATCTGTTGGACTGATGAGTCTAATTGATTAATGGATTGGTTTGCCCGAAAATTTTCCTGCCCCACCCGTCGGAGGAGGCATGAAACGGCACTTCCTATGCTGAGCTGAGACTCGTGAACGTGTGCGCCGATTTGGAAACCGGAATCAGATCGGGAAAAGTCAAAAAGGAGAAAATGTTGATTTATGAGGTTGCCCAGCGGCGGTTTCGGTGATTGATTGCCAGCTGAGTGATAGATGGAATAATTAGATGCGTTTTTTTTTCTGTTCTTGTGCAGCCTCCTGCAGGGTTTCGTGACGCGGTTTTTTTTTGCCGCAGGTGGACTTAGCCGGGAAAGTCGCATCGAAGACGGGGTAAGTAGGTGAAGGTCAATGCGTGGGTTGACTTCCGGAGTACATTGATGGGTATAAGAAATTTTTGGAAAATTGAGATTGATCGTGAGCTAAATTTAAAAGTAATTGAGAGTGTTTTCAACATTGATATGTTTGTTGCTTACAATATGACTGAGGCAAATAATATCTATTTGACTGATAAACAACACACTTTCTGTTAAAGATAAAAAAAATCAGTGAAAGTATACCCAACTCAAGTGGCAGAAGAAATAGAGATATTCAGACAGCATCAACAATCCAGAGCAAACAAACCCATTCAAACTATACGACGTAATCATAATTTCATTCATACCAAGCACTACTCACTTAGTTTTTACCAGACAAAAAAAGCCTTTGCTGTTGACATAAGGCTGCGTGCATATGGGACAAAACAACAATCATCTAAATGGAAATTTTCTGCAGCCGGGTTTGTGCCACGTTAGGTGCGTCTCGTCGCTACTTTGGTGAAAATAATTTAAATGATGTCAACGAAAACAAAGGATTCCAGAAACGAGAAGCTCAAGCGCGTGATTTTTTGGAAATAGGAATTACGGTAACAAAAAAATGAAACATTCTGTGCCGAACACACATCAGTACTGGACGTGTTTGGTGATCGGTCCGATAGAGTATAAAACAAAAGACGTGTGAACAAGTGTTGGCATTGTTTGCCTGGTCGAGTGAAATAAATCCGGGTTCAAGGTCGTTCCTTTGTGCAACTGTTTCGCATCGTGACTGCCAGCTGGTGCGTAAGCCGATTTGGCTGCTGGCTGGATTGTGCTACAGCAGTGGACGAGACACAAACGAGGAAAAAGAAGAAGCCATCAGTGTCAGCGAGTTGTATCGCTGTGTGGAGTGATCTCACACCTGGCTCGCTGCTGGTGGCTGTTTGGTGCTGCTGTATTGGTGCTGCTGGCTGTAACGGCTGCTACTTCGAACGATCGGACAACCAACCTTACTGGAAGGGAGAAATAAAAAGGTACGTGTTCTTGTCAGCGCTAGTGCGCTAAACTTAGCGCGATGGATGTAGATCCCTCGCCTCCCGCGCCACCATCCCCGAACCCCTCTGACCCTGACCCTTCTGTTACCCCCTCCCCTATTCATTCTTCAGTCCCCCCTCGCCCCAGGCTTTACCCAGACGGAGCCCAGGGCAGCTATACTGTTTATTTTCGGCCAAAGGCAGGACCGAAATCGAAAAAGTTGAACCTCTTGCAGATTTCTAAAGACCTGACGAAGGAGTACAAGGGCGTGACCGAAATTTCCAAGGTCCGGCCTAACAAGCTCCGTGTCGTGGTCGGTAACCTGAAAGAGGCCAACGATATAGCTTGCTCTGAGTTCTTCACACGCGAGTATCGCGTTTACATACCCGCACGAGACGTGGAGATCGACGGTGTCATAACCGATTCGAGTCTGTCCGTCGAGTGTATACTGCAAAGTGCCAAAGGGTGCTTTAAGAACAAAACGTGTCCCGAAGTAAAGGTGCTCGACTGCAAGCAATTGCGGTCAGCATCGATCATCGGTGGCAAAACAGTATACACTCCGTCAGACTCGTTTCGAGTTACGTTCGCCGGGTCTGCACTACCAAGCCACGTCTCGATCCACCGGGTTCGTCTCCCTGTGAGGCTCTACGTGCCCCGCGTCATGAACTGCCTGAATTGCAAGCAGTTAGGCCATACAGCCGCCTACTGCTGCTATAAGGCACGTTGTGGCAAGTGTGGGGAGTCTCATGCGGAAGATTCTTGCAGCGTTAACGCTGAAAAGTGTATTCACTGCGGAGAAAATCTGCATGAGCTCTCGACATGTGCGGTGTACATGCAGCGCAGGGATAAAATAAAACGGTCTCTCAAAGAGCGTTCAAAGCGTTCCTACGCTGACATGCTGAAGAAGACCGTTACCACTTCTCCCGTTACTTCGAACCCCTTCGATCTGTTGCCCTCTGAGGAAACCGATTCTGACGATTCACCAGCGGGAGCATCTTACGCCAATCCTGGGGAGTCTAGAAAGAGGAAAAATATTTCCTCTCCTAAACTTCCCAGAAAAGGTCCTAAGATTTCTCAAAGTGAAATGAACGTTACAAACAAACCAAACAGTGCTGCGGAAAAACCGAAGCAAACTCCTCCTGGGCTGGCAAATTTAAAGTCCCAGAAGGAGTTCCCAGCACTGCCAGGAACATCTAAAACCCCAGTTGCTCCTTTTACACTCCCAGTTGATGAAACAAACTCTGGATTAGTGAAATTTTCTGACATTGTGGACTGGATTTTTGAAACTTTCAATGTACCCGATCCAATTAAAATTTTTCTTACAGCATTCCTCCCAACAGTTAGATCATTTTTGAAGCAGTTGACTGCCCAATGGCCTCTCCTTGCAGCGATTGTATCCTTCGATGCCTAATTCAACTGCGTATATGAAGGATTCTATCTCTGTCTTACAGTGGAATTGTAGAAGTATTTTACCAAAAATTGATTCGTTTAAAGTTTTGATAAATGAAAACAAATGCGATGCATTTTCCCTTTGTGAAACTTGGCTTACTTCAAATATTGATCTCAACTTCCATGATTTTAATATTATTCGCCTTGATCGAGACACCCCATATGGAGGAGTACTTTTAGGGATTAAAAAGTGCTATTCTTTCTATCGTATTAACCTCCCCTCGATTCCAGGCATCGAAGTTGTCGCATGTCAAATGACAATACAAGGTAAAGAGCTTTGTATTGCCTCAATATATATTCCCCCCAGAGCACAGGTTGGGCAACGGCTGCTCTTTGATTTAATAGAACTTCTTCCCTCGCCACGTTTGATTTTGGGAGACTTCAACTCTCATGGCGTGGCTTGGGGTTCCCCATACAATGATAACCGCTCCTCTTTAATCTATAACCTTTGCGATGACTTCGACATGACTATTTTAAACAACGGTGAAATGACACGTATCCCGAAACCTCCAGCGCGCCCAAGCGCTTTGGATCTATCCTTATGTTCGACGTCGCTACGGTTGGATTGCACATGGAAGGTAATCCTCGATCCTCACGGTAGCGACCATCTGCCTATTCTTATTTCAATTACTAACGGGTCAACTCGCATGCGACCAATTGACATTCCGTATGACCTCACACGAAATGTCGATTGGAAGTTATACGAGGAAATGATTTCAAAAGCGGTCGAGTCGATTCAACATCATTCACCACTTGAAGAATACAACCTCCTCGCGGGCTTGATTCTCGACGCCGCGTTGCAAGCCCAAACGAAGAAATATCCCGGCGTAACGATCAAAGAACGGCCTCCCACTCCGTGGTGGGACCAAGAGTGCTCCGATGTCTACACGCAAAGATCCGACGCGTTTAAGGCCTACCAGACGGGAGGTATACCTGGCGACTATTTACGGTATTCGGAGCTTGATACCAAGCTTAAAAGCTTGGCTAAAGCAAAGAAACGTGGATATTGGCGTCGGTTCGTGAACGAGACGTCGAGGGAGACATCGATGAGCACTCTTTGGAACACAGCCCGAAGAATGCGGAATCGCGTAACGGTCAACGAAAGCGAGGAGTCTTCAAGTCGGTGGATATTTGATTTTGCCAGGAAAGTATGTCCGGACTCTGTTCCTGAGCAAAATATTGTTCGCGATGCGTCTCCGGGCCACGACGCGATAGAATCACCTTTTACGATGGCAGAACTTTCAGTTGCCCTCCTGTCCTGTAACAATAACGCGCCTGGATTAGATAGAATCAAATTCAACTTGTTGAAGAATCTACCCGGCAATGCCAAGAGGCGCTTGTTGAACTTGTTCAATAAGTTCCTGGAGCAAAACATTGTACCGCAGGATTGGAGGCAAGTGAAGGTGATCGCCATCCAAAAACCAGGGAAACCAGCTTCTAATCACAACTCTTATAGGCCGATTGCAATGCTATCCTGTATCCGGAAATTGATGGAAAAAATGATACTCCGTCGTTTAGACCACTGGGTCGAATCAAATGGTCTACTATCAGATACTCAATTTGGCTTCCGCCGTGCCAAAGGGACGAATGATTGTCTTGCGTTGCTTTCAACAGATATTCAGCTGGCGTATGCTCGCAAAGAACAAATGGCGTCTGCGTTCTTGGACATTAAGGGGGCTCTTGATTCCGTTTCTATTGACATTCTTTCGGGCAAACTTCACCGACAAGGATTTTCTCCAATTTTGAACAATTTTTTGCACAATTTGTTGTCCGAAAAGCACATGCATTTTACGCACGGCGATTTGGCAACTTCTCGCATTAGCTACATGGGTCTTCCCCAGGGCTCTTGTTTAAGCCCCCTTCTTTACAACTTTTATGTAAATGACATCGACGAATGTCTGGCAAATTCATGCACGATAAGACAACTTGCAGACGACAGTGTAATCTCTGTTACAGGTGCCAAAGCTGCCGATTTGCAAGGACCATTGCAAGATACCTTGGACAATTTGTCTGCTTGGGCTTTACAGCTAGGTATCGAATTCTCTCCGGAGAAGACTGAGATAGTAGTTTTTTCTAGGAAGCATGAACCTGCTCAGCTTCAAACACAATAAATGGGTAAAACGATTTCTCAGGTTTTGGTACACAAATATCTTGGTGTCTGGTTCGACTCTAAAGGCACCTGGGGTTGTCATGTGAGGTATCTGATGAAAAAATGTTAACAAAGAGTGAATTTTCTTCGTACAATAACCGGACAATGGTGGGGAGCCCATCCAGGAGACCTTATAAGGCTTTACCAAACAACGATATTGTCTGTTATTGAATACGGGTGTTTCTGCTTCCGCTCCGCAGCAAACACACATTTGATCAAACTGGAGCGAATACAATATCGTTGTTTGCGTATCGCCTTAGGTTGCATGCAGTCGACCCATACGATGAGTTTGGAGGTTTTAGCTGGAGTACTACCATTGAAAAACCGCTTCTGGAGCCTGTCTTCTCGTATTCTAATCAAATGTGAGGTCTTGAACCGTCCCGTGATTGAAAATTTTGAAAGGTTAATCGAACTTAATTCTCAAACCCGTTTTATGACATTGTATTTCAATCACATGTCCCAAAATATTAACCCTTCTTCGAATATTCCAAATCGTGTCGACTTATCAAATACTTCTGATTCTACTGTGTTTTTCGATACATCCATGATAGAAGAAACTCGTGGAATCCCGGATCATTTACGCGTGCAGCAGATCCCTAAAATTTTTTCCAATAAATATCGAAACATCAACTGCGACAATATGTACTACACAGACGGATCACTTCTTGATGGGTCCACTGGCTTCGGTATCTTCAATAACAATTTAACCGTCTCCCATAAGCTCGATAATCCTGCTTCTGTTTACGTCGCAGAATTAGCTGCAATTCAGTACACCCTAGGGATTATCGAAAAAATGCCCACGGACCATTATTTCATCTTTACGGACAGTCTCAGTTCCATTGAGGCTCTCCGATCGATGAAAGATGTTAAGCACTCTCCGTATTTCCTGGGGAAAATACGGGAACATCTGAGTGCTTTATCCGAAAAATCTACTCAGATTACCTTAGCGTGGGTCCCTTCTCACTGCTCGATACCGGGTAATGAGAAAGCGGACTCTTTGGCTAAGGTGGGCGCAACAAACGGTGATATTTATGAAAGACCAATTGCCTTTAATGAATTTTTCGCACTTGTACGTCAGAATACGATCATCAGTTGGCAAAATGCTTGGACCAGAGGGGAATTGGGAAGGTGGTTACATTCCATAATCCCCAAAGTATCGACGAACCCGTGGTTCAAGGGGTTGGATGTAGGTCGGGATTTCATTTGCGTGATGTCCCGGCTTATGTCCAATCACTATAGATTTGACGCGCTCCTCCGTCGTGTTGGGCTCGGGGAAAGTGGTATCTGTGCCTGTGGTGAAGGTTATCACGACATAGAGCATGTGGTTTGGTCATGCCCTGTACACCGTGACGCCAGGTCTAAATTAATAGCTTCCCTGCAGGCCGAGGGTAGACAGCCGGCTGTTCCTGTTCGTGATGTCTTGGCGAGCCGTGACCTATCCTACATGTCCCTTATATACGTTTTCCTGAAATCCATCCACGCCCCAGTCTAGTCCCGTTCCCCTCCGTCTACACCCAACAAAACGACAAGAACACGTTTGAACCTTAAGCACAAAACCAGCAACCAGACCCCGCACAATAGAACCAGGACCCAAGGACTACGAGCCTCTGTCCCAACTCACGACATCGTGGCTCAGCAGAACGAATCCATACATGCCATTCGACGATTATCAGACGACCATTGAACAACAAAACACTGATTGGAAATCCCATGCTAGTTTTAAGTTAGACTTAATTTCAGCTCGTAGTCGGCAGCGAGGATAAAAAATTTGCTTTAGTTTTTAAGTCATCAGATATAATTGGCGCCGTTAAACATTAAATTGTATTTGTGCCGTGTCAAATAAATGTTATGTGAAGAAAAAAAAAAAAAATGAAACGAAACGAAATTAACGACGAAATTGATTTGTAATTATTTAAAATTTTCTCGAGAAAATGTTACAAATGTTAAACATATATTTGAACAAAGCTTGAAATTTATGGTAATTGAATTCTATGACTATAATGCACTGTGCTTGTATACTTTCAACGTACTCGTTGAAAATTAGTTTTCCACTGTAAATTGATTCCTAGGTCAGACCAACTTTTTTTGTACAGGCTTATCACTACGACCAGCATCTTTAATCTATTTTGATATTTATGATATATCCGTGCTTATCCTTCCTGTCATGCTTACTATTCTACTATACCTGACTTTGTTCTTCTAGCCGAATATCGCAGGGCACTTTTTGGCCTCCCCCTTATTTTTCCCGAGGATCAATGTGCCTCCGCAATAATTCTTGGATGTTGGCGTCTCTTTTTTCATTTTTCTGATAGTTTCATCTGTTATTTTTAAATTTCACAAGCCTCACGCCATTTTGCCAACTTGTGGTTTGTGATAGTTACTATCAAAACTGCAATTTAAACTACTTAACGTCAAGACGTATTGCACGCAAAAATATTAAGCAATATATTTCTAGAATTAGATAAATGAAATTTTTTCGAAACTCTTGTGCCCCCCACTAATTCTATGAAGTCGGCGCCCATGCTCAAGTGTATTCAAACCCAGACATTTGAACCGACACACTATGAGATATTTTCATACAAGCAAGTGGTCAAAAATATTTTTGACCCTTTTGGCATTTTTTATACTTTTTATGATCAATAAAGCTACTTAATATCTACACTGCCCATAAAAGCATAAGAGTCCCATATGACTTTTAGGCAAATTCTGGTTTATTCCGTCAATGTATCTAATTTTGTTCAAGTTTTTATAAGGCTTGATGAAATTTTAAAGTTTGTTCTGAAAATTACTGGAAAAATACCAAACCTTGCCTGTCCCATATTGAGAATACAGGCATACGAGTCCCATCCTAAGTATATATTCAAATAACTTTAAAAACAACATTTCACATTTGTATCAGTTAAAAGAAAAGTGTTCACATCAAAATATCATTGACTTGAATCATTTAAAACACAGTTTATGTTTGCAAAGTTCTATTAAAAATAAGCTAGAGACAGAGAACTGATCAAAACTCATGTCTATTTTCGAAAAAAAAAAAATCGAAAGATAAAGTGAAGTTTTTATGGAAACTGTTTCCAGAAATCTTTCTTAATATCTGGGATGTGTGGAAGAAAAGTGATCAGGAGTGTGACCTAACAGTCTGCATAAATTTCTTGTGGGCTTTTTTAGGAATTTCATTGTAGACTCTATGTAGAACGAGCTTTCGTCTATCAGCTGTGATTGCTCTGAGATAAAAACATGCACTGATTTATTTTTTATGCTTTATCTTCTTATTTTCACATATAAAGCCACTTATCTACACGTTTTTCGGATAAGCTGATGAATAAAGTTTAAAAAAAATAATGCTCTTATGAATTATTCCGTTTTGATGATTCATTCAAGTGGTACATTTTACAGTTATATATAGTTCAACATCATCCGCGTAGAAAAGCCGACATCCCGGAGGTAGTGGAATTGTCAGCTCGTTGATGAAGATGGAAAACAGTAGTGGACCGAGGTTACTTCATTGCGGTACGCCTGGAATGTTGGAGAAGACTTCAGATAATGCGGATTTGATCTTGACATGAAGCCGTATAACTGTTAGATAGGACCTAAACCAACTAATGAGACCATCGGAGACTCCCAGCTTATTTATTTTAAGAAGCAGTATTTCATGATCAACTCTATCGAAACCCGCTTCGTGGTCAGTCTATATTACGTCAATCTGCGAACCGGCATCCAAATTTCGTAAGCAGTATGAAGTAAACTGAATCGATTGTGTAAAAACAGATCACTTGGAATAAAAACCGTGTAATAGAGCAAAAACTGAACGTTTTTGCAACTCGAGAACTACTACTTCAGTCATAAAAATCTCGAATACTTTAAAGCATGCACATTAGGATGCCAATGATAATGGTCATTTTGAGGAACCCTATACAAAATGTTCACCTACCCGAAAAAACACCCTGTGCAAAATTTCAGCTCATTTACACTTAAAATAGGATGGCGCAAAGCGATTGAATTTTGGCCTTTAAAAATCCAAAAATTAACCCAACGGAATGCGGTGCATGAAATTTCGGTGTTCGGGATTTTTTTTCTGGTCCCAGGTGGCTCCAAAATGCATGAAACGTCCAGATCTGGTATCATCTGAAGAAAAAATTCTCGATTTTGGTGATTTTTCGAATTTTACAAGGTCAAACTTCGATCGCTTTGCGCCACCCCGTTTTTAGTCCGATCGAGCTAAAATTTTGCATAGGGTGTTTTTTCGGGTGGAAGAACATTTTGTGTAGGGTTTTTTTTTTTAAATTTTCTGGTTACTTTTTCCCATATAAGTGATTGGCACCCTAATGCACATAATGATGTTATGCCACGATAGTTTGCGATATTTTGCTTTTCTCCAGCATGATGGGAATTTTTGGAATGATTTATGAATTAATTATTGGAATATCGTGCTCATGCATCGTTTCAGAACACCGGAAGGTATCAATTTGAGTTGGGTGACGTGGAGAATTTTATTTTAGAGACAGCGGTTTCTATCTGTTAGTGACTAACAACAAAATTTTTCAATTCGCATGCGTTGCTAGGGGTATCGCTTCATGCGGCTGAAGCTTGTTCAGCAGAAGCAGTTGAATTGATGGATGAAATTTTGGAATGGGTGCGAATGGTTCACATTTTCCGGGATGAGAGCAAGCTAAGTCATGTTCCAGAAACATTTCGACAGGAAGCCCGTTACCTTTCCCTTTAGAGTTCACGAAAGTCCAAAACTGCTTAGATGAAAATCGTTTTTATAAATATCTGTTGTAGAGGCGGTAATGAACAAGTTGTTGCTTATAGAACGGGCAACGGATTCTGCTATGATTCCAAAGTGCCCGATGTCACGGGATGATTCTAGACCGACTGTTAGAGTTATTTAAGCGTTAGGTGTATTTTGGGTTGAGCAGTTTCAAAAAAGTAGAACGACTTTTGTCTTTCACTGTTCGACTCGAAAAAGTAGAACGATTGATATCGTCAGTGACACATACTAAAACCACGCTACCTACACACGCAACACTGATTATTGGCATTGGTCAAATGGCGAATGCGCTAGATCCGGACAGAATCGCTAACATGTCCGGAATGAAATGTTCAGCTGTGCTACAGACATGCTTGTATGGCGATGCTTTTCACATTGACAGGAGATCCAAAATCTAGCGCTATAATCATCAGTAACAGTGGCGTAACTAAAGTGGGGGTGTCAAGGTTCTAGGCTTTGCAACAATTGGCTCTTAGCTTTGAAAACTTTACCTCTATTCATATTGTGTTGCCTACTCATTTTGATGCCAAGCGGTTGTCGTTGTTTCTCCTGTGGGCAACAAGGTGTCTAGTATCAGCCGTTAATCCTGGCAAGGGAATGTCGAAAAAATATACTTTTTTAGACTATGCAACAGTAGGTATGTGGGAACGGAATGTTTTTACTGAACCTCCGGCAAAAAGGCTGCTGAGAAGACAAAACTTGTTGTTTTCCATTTGACCGTTGACTGAGTTACGCAACGGTGAATTCAAACAGCTCGTGCGTTGCACGGTAAGCGGTATCGCTGATGATAGCAGTAAAACACTTAATCTCCCAAGTTGTTCTCTTCTATTTTCTCTCAATATTCTCTCACACTAAATTCTCTACTGCAACGCAACCCGGATTGATGATGAGTGATTTGAGTGCGCCCAACCACTATTTTTTTAATGCCGTTAACATGAAAACATTTTAAAAATAACCATTATTTAAAAAATAATTTATGTTACTCCTTGTCTCTCAACCTACCTCTATCTTTAAAATTCTCAAAATTCACATTTTTCAACTTTGACGTACAGACTTTTATTTCAGGACGAGATTATTTGTTTGGCATTAGAACTGTATATATTTACAAAAAGAAAAGAGAAAAGAAAAGATTTTTGAATAATTTAGCGATTTTTACGCGTTTTTACATTTGCGTATTCGCACTTTTTATTAAAAACAGGCTGCTAGAAAACTCTTATGTATCTACAAAATTCAATAAATAGTTTTTCAGTTTAAAAATTTGATATCGCTTCCCACCTTTTTTGAGATGCAGTAGACACATAGTCACAGAAACACGTTGCATACTAGAAAAAATTCTGTATAAAAGTTTGCACTATTATTGTGTTATTTTCAAGTCTTCAGAGAACAAATTTATATGACATAAAAAACTCGGGAAAATTGGTGGAGTGCAGAATTTGATGCGATGTCAGTTGTAAGACGAAATTAATTTTTTTTTATTTTTGAATGGAATAACTGTCAACACTACCTCGATTTTTGCGAGTTGTTTTTAACAGAACGCAAAAGTTTTCTTTGAATTTTTAATTCAACGAAAAATGATATTTAGTAGTTTTGAAAAAACGTTCGCTAATAACCTTTGAGTCATCGCAAAGAAACGTTCGTTCTTCACAACGAGCATGAATGAAAATCCAGTATTGTGTGTGCATGGAGAAATTTCAACGGCTTTGACTATATGTGGGCAAATAGTTTTTTAAATCAAATTCCTTGATTTTTTTCTGATATTTCCCAAAATATAACAATAGTTCCCTTGTTATTTTTTCTGCCTTCAGCACAAAACACGCAAAGTCGATAAACGCAACTCTGAAGCAACTCCAATTGAAAAAAAAAAAAATTAAAAATATACGATCGGTATGAAACCAAATAGTAGAGATTAGACTTCTATGCCGAATAAATCCATTTCAGCGCTAAAGAGATGTTTAAGTTGAAAATCAGGTCACGGGTAACAATTTACCCTGATGGTTTTTTTAGTTTTTCTGTTTCTCTGAATTTCCTGATTAGCCAGGTTTTCACCACCCTGACATGGGTATTTTAGTTGCATTGATCGACCATTGGAAACTACTGTGGAATCGCAAATCGGCAACTATTTATGCGCTAAAATAAAAGCAAAATATTTTAAAATAAGTAGAACTAGCCTTGAGTATCACTTTTGTTATCTCTCAAGTTTAGCTTCCAGACGCCGAGCCAGACTGAAACGTAGATAACTCGACTAGGTCCAGAACGGACTGGAACGATTTTCTACCAGAACCGGAAGGCAACTTTTCGTTCCGAGCGCGAATACTACTCATTCTTGAGTATTTCTAGGAACAACGAAGAGAAGTATTTTAACAGCTTGAGCTCAGCGTATAAAGTTATTTTTTAAACTGGCAATGTTTGCTGACAGTTAAATATTCAAGCATCAGTAATTTACAACGAGTCTTACAATTTTATAAACTGTTCCTATAATTTATGTGGAACTATACACTAAAGTCGCTTTTTACGTAGGGAATACGTGCCGTGTAGAAAAACCGTGTAAAAAACCGCGTAAAAAACCGCGTAAATTCCGGAATCCGCGGAAAAAAACCTGCGTTAATTTTGCAATCCGAGTGAAGATAAACCGAAATCCGAGCAAAAAAAAAATACCGCGTAAATTCCGGAATCCGCGTAAAAAACCGCGTAAATTCCGGAATCCGCGTAAAAAAAGCCGCGTAAAAAAAACACGTAAAAAACGACCTTAGTGTATATATAAATGAAACAAGCATGAAACATTCAAAAGTGAAATTTAATTTTTATTTAAACCATTTTAAAAAGTAACCATTATTTGAAAAATTAAATCAATTCTAAAACTGAAAACTAAATAAATGTTTAAAACTTTGAATAACTTTTTGTAGGTAATAGCGTTTTTGAATAAAATTTTCCCCAATTTTTCCCTGAAAACAAGATGAAGTTCTTGTTGTAAAGCTTTATTCTTGGATAATTTGC
This sequence comes from Wyeomyia smithii, assembly GCF_029784165.1. Classification (NCBI taxonomy): domain Eukaryota; kingdom Metazoa; phylum Arthropoda; class Insecta; order Diptera; family Culicidae; genus Wyeomyia; species Wyeomyia smithii. The sequence continues at coordinate 264,378,925 of NC_073696.1, read as the reverse complement.
ACATTCTGCAATCTAAAGACTTTTTTAAGAAACTAGGGGATTTTTGAATTTTTTTCAAAATTGAATTAAATTATCTGTAAAAGCACTAAGTTTGAGAAAAACTTATTTTCTATCAGTTATTGAGTCTTCTATAATAAAATCATAGAATCTAGTACCAGCCACAAGCGTATAGCTCATGTTGAGGGTATACTAAATCTTATCTTATTATTATTATTTAATCTTTTCTATAAAATAAGGTTCTCGTATAGAATTGAGTATCGATAGTACCAGTATCGATACCTGTCCCCAAATTTTTTTTGTGCATCGATACATTTGAGCCCTCTTTATCGATAGCGCAATGCTAATGAAGAGTAAATATCTGCATGATAGCTTTTATACGTGACTATTGAAAGTTATGCCTCCGGTGGGCGTGTCCTTGTGCACTCGAGCGAGCAAAATAACAGCAAAAATCGTTAACAATGTCAAATAGTTTGTATACTTCATTGTCGGCTGTATTGAGGAAGGAAAAGGATATGTTTAGTTGTTTGGTTGTTTAATTTTCCAATCAATTGTTGTGACTGACTGAGTTAAAAGCATTTGAAAGTGGACAATCTTTGTGACGCTCTCGATGTTTTCGGTTTTTTCAATTTGTGCCCCTATGTTCCCGTAAGACGACGTCAGAAACATTGAAGTCTACAAAATGTAAAATTAGTGAAGCAAAGCAAAAACTTGCTGCTACAATCCGATTCGGCAATCGCCTTCTATTTTATTTCTACTCAGACTTCGCAGCCAGCTGTTTAGTGTACAGGACAATTGCGGGGCTAGCGCTATGATGCTACTGACACTATCAGTCTCTCCCGAGCCGTGACTCGAACCTATGACGACTGGCTTGTTGGGCCAGCATCGTACCTTGAGACCGTCTGGGAGTAAAATTAGTAATATCTTCAAGATACTTTTTTACGCGATCAATAATCAAAAGTGCCATCAGGAATGAAATGTGAATAACAGAACCAGTGATATTATTTTTTTCAATTTGAACCCATAATAAAGGTTTCTCAAATGTCTTTATAATATGAAAAGCATGCAATATACATGTATAATTCCATCATAAATACTAATTGTAGCTTTTATTAAAGTGAGATTATTCTATTCGGCATAAATCCGGAAACCGTTTAACATACGCTGAATTACTATTCCAGAAAAAAAATGTCAAAGCATTTCGCGCAATCGAACATTTTTATTCCAGAATAAATATTTCCTCATCCATGGCATTTGAAACAAATTCCATTCACATAAACCGTACAACCGGATTTACATTCAACATGTTTGATTGCTCGAACCAAGACCCCGTGGAAATCAATAAATACATTTCCGCATCAATATTTTCCACAAAAATGTAAATCCCGTTCCCGTTGGTGCAGTGGCAGAAGTAAACATCAAATAAATCAAATTTATTCATTGCTGCTGCACACACACCCACCCACCCACACACAAAGGTTCGATTCGCATGAAAAATTTTTTGATTGATCTTCGGGTGCTTGCTTTCCTGGAAACGGTTCATTCGTTCGGAAAGGCAAGCAAAACATCGGGAACCGATTTAGAGAGATTCCTTGGCGAAGCGGGAGCCATTTGTCAAAGTTTCCGTTCTCGCGGCAAGCACCAGCGATGCGGCAAAAAGGTCATTTCCATGTCGAACCACGGTTGTGTGATGCTTCGAAACGCTCGAATTAATTAAAAATACACGATTAATTATACAAACCGTCCGATTCGTTCGCCTGGACGCCTGGATGTACCTATTTTTTCGTCTCCTTTCGTCGATTGAACCGCGAGCTGCGACGCAGATTAGATAGTCATTGTGTTTGGGAGTTAATTTACATACAGAGCAGCAGAGCTCGTTTTACAGTTCATTTCATTAACAGTAACCAACCTTTCCGCATGCTTACTGAGCATGAAATTTGATTCTAATTGACCCTTGGGACCGTCGAAGGATGACATTATCACTGACTGGAGAGTGAAGTTCTTCGAAGTCGCATCAAAGTTGATGGGCCACTAGAAAGGAAATGGTTTTCCCCCGCACGGTCGACCATTGTGCCGGTCTGTGATTCGTGTTCGGTAATACATGAAATTTTCCATTTTGTGCAGCGGCTGTTCTCGGTGTGAAAACAGATTCAAACGAAGGAAACTTTTATTCATTTCCGACCGGATAGGGACAGGTTCAATCGAAACGATTTCAAGCAAGCGAAAAAAAAATCCACATGTCATGGTCCTAAATCAGTTCGAAGCGCCTCGAGAGCTAGAAAACGGAAAAAACCTCCATAAATTATCATTACTTTCAAAGAGCTTTCCGGCGAGATTTTTTTTCTGCTCTCTGGCAGAGGTCACCGTTCAGGGACGAGGTCGGCCAAGAAATTGACAAAGAAGCACAACTGCACCTCGCTCCGAAGGTGCCAAACCGTGCCTAGACCTGTATGACCGGGTCCGGACGAAGAGAACGACCCCCCCATTTCGGTCTGATGATGACGGAAACGTGTGAACATGAGAGTGCCGGAGCAAATCATCAATAATTCAGTTCCCTTGACAGGCGCGTAACTTCAGGCTTGCTGCCCTGTGTCAATTGGAATCGATCGAACCTCCATATATCCTCGTGCGGACATGGTGGAGAGAAAAGCCTGTTGAGGGTTTTTTTTTGCTGCGCTCTCGTCATAATGCCAGTGGAAGGAATACTGGAAAGAACGGTTTTTACGCATCTTTGGCGTTCAGTTCGGATATGTAAATGGAACAAGCAACTGGTAGCTTCGATGAGGAAGCATTTTATTTAGTGTTGAACCGTTTAAATTACGGAACTAAAAACGAAATATGTCGAGTCGAGTTTTAACGAGTTTTTACCAGGTCTCGTGAAAAACTAACTATGGTGGACATTATGTGGTATTTTAGAACTGTTAAGTTAATTTTGAACGGCTCATTTTTTCACCAATTCCAGATAATTTTCGGGTAAGAAACATTCTGTACGAGTGTCGAGTGATGGATTTTGTTGGAAAATCGTATTTATTATTTTTGCTCATTTTTTGGTATTCTTTTAAAACCTTTTCAAGTTCCTCTGCCAACTGCCTATATTTGGCCGCCGACTTAATTATATTCATTATCTGCGAGACAGAAATACATATTCATATATTTTCAACTGTGGTTTTCACGATTTTTTTTTTATCAAAAATGGCTTTTTATCCGAACGAATCCAATCGGAATCGACATTGCGACGTGCGTCGCAGCAAACCGAAACATGAAAAGGCGTTTTTTTTTCGGCACTCAGCCGAATAAACCATTCCAGCGTGATGTAATTATATGGAGCACTATTCCCGGCCGCTGTTATATGGCAAAAATGCCGCAAATCGAATCAACACGAAACACCGGTAAACCAATTGTCGCTGCGAATCGGCCAATCGCAACATCCGCTCGTGCAATAATTATGTCAGACAATCGCACACTCCCCGTTCCCTGCCACCGGAATCGATCCAGTCCACTTCTGACGTAATGCGCCGCGGTGGCGTTCACAGGCGCGGGCATCAGGTGCCTTGTTCCCGATCGTTGACAAATAAAAACTGCTAACCAAATCAATTTACCGGATTGTTGCTTCAGCGAACCGCAAAGTTTGTCCACCACACCGGGGATACTCTCCACATGGTTCCGCTGCAGCAGTGCTGGGATGGGTGCGGTAGCCGGAACCAATCGGTTTGCCCCAACTGGGTTGGATGAAACCCACAGGCCACAGGCTATCCGGTTCCTGGAAGGGAAGGAGGAAGTACAGGTGACAATATTCGCTCCATCAACCCGCATCTACACATTCGTCACTAGTCCGCAACGAATTGTACCAACATGCGGATTTAATTTATCATTTTCCCATCGCTGCCAGGGAGGGACAATGAAGTCAGAGATGTATTTTGATTGGATTTGGTGTTACCTGGCAGCAAACAGAGCTCACTCTGGCCCGATTGTACTCTCTATGATACGGGGAAGAAGCAACTGCCCCTCCGCAATCCAACGGAAGCAAACATTCCTGCCAGCAGCGTGTCGCAGAGCGTCGCGTCGCGTCGGTCAGGTGTGTAGGCTTACCTCCCGAAGCGTGACGACTAGCGCGAATAAAACCCCGGGATTTGTTTCGCAGTGGTTTGAGTGATGTGGTGATTTAACTGGAGGGGCAAATCTGCACTCTGGTAGCCTCAGTACAAACGGCCCGAGGAAGTTGTAATCCGATGGCGGCTCGTTTAGCACACCACCACTGGTTGGCGTGTGACCTGGATTGCCGCCGCCGGAGAGATGTCAAAATTACTGTTGCATGATTAAGTTTACAGGTAAAGTGTTCACTAGTGTCATGACGAATCAAAAAGCGGTCGGGAAAGATGCAGAGCACCTAAAACCGCACAGATCGTAATCCCCGGTGGGATTGATGAGCGTAGGGTCGCGGTGTTGACAGTGGTGACAGTGCGACATTCGAGCGGGCCCTCAATTAATCCTAAGCTACTTCAACTTATTACATCTCCCAGCTGATCTCGAGGTACGATGCTGGCCTAACAAGCCAGTCGTCGTAGGTTCGAGTCTCAACTCGGGGGAAACTGTTAGTGTCAGTAGGATCGTAGCGCTAGCCCCGCAATTGTCCTGTACACTTTAACAGTTGGCTGCGAAGTCTGTGTATAATAAACAGAAAGTCGAGTTCCGATACGGAGCGTAGCACCAAGGCTTTGCTTTATACTTCAACTTATTATCAAAGCTACTACTAGGTTACTTTTGGTAACCTTTACAACCTTCGTTAGAATATGTAGTTCTTTTAATTTAGCGTCTGTTGAACATGTCGGTTTGGCCATACTCTTTCAACATTTTTTTTTGGTTTTTAATCTAATAGGCAGTTATCTTCCAACAAGGCAAATAGGCTTAAATAGGTGAACATACCTGTGGGATCGTGGAATTGAGTTATTGTTTATAGTCAATGATGCTAATAAGTTTGCAGATTAGTATGTTCGAATTAGCCAAAATTTATTGATCGAATATTCTGTTGAGCCTATACCTATATTCTATCATATTGGTGATCTGTACCTCTGATGTTGTCGTTCTCATGTTCGGTTTTGCATTTTCATTCTATTAATTTCCTAGCTGTCGGATGAATATTGTGTACATATTACTAAAGTTCACATCAATGGACAACGTAATTCAAATTCCGTAACAAAATACAACAAATTGTGTACATTATTTTAATTTGATACACTACCCTGTGCTATCAAAATTGGCGTTTTAAAATTTAAAACTTTACTAAAAATCAATTGGGAAAGTAGCGGCCATCGTATCACGAGTTCGCTCGTTTCTTACGTTTGTTTTAGCACTATCTTCTAGCTAGCTCCGCTTTATTTCAAGTTCTCACAGTTTGTCCCAGTTTCGCAATACGAAAAATACGAGAAATGAATCCCGTTTCGTGTTGGCATCCAGCGGAGCCGGATCGAAAGAGCTCTAACAAACGCAACGATATAACAGGTATCTTGTCGTGTTGCAGCTAGAAAGATAGACAATCGAATTGTTCTCGTGCCGAACGGAAGCAGATACCAAGAGTGCAACTGTTGTGTGTTGCGTATTGCCGATGTGCGACTGGAGAAATTTTTTTTTTCATGCTGACATTAACTGGAGGCTGACAAGAGTATGAGATTCGCATTTCTACTGATATGTCAAGCTATAACGGTCTTTTTTAAGACGTTACAATCTCTTTAATGGAATATTGTGAATTTTTCAAATAAATTTAGCTATTTAAGTAGAACATGCCGAGCTTTTCTATTTGAACTCGGATTAGTTTCGTTCATACAGTTGGTTAAGCACAGTATTATCGAATTGTGGTGAACATCACGCTACTGCGCATGTCAAATGGCTTCTAATCTTAGTAGCAGTTTGATTAGAATCCTTCATTATGCTCTTAAAAATACATGTAATAACCTTGAAAAATCTCAAATTTTATCGTGCTCACGATATCCACCTTCACTTAATAGAAGTGGCTCCGCCTTTTTTCCAAATCTTCTCATCTCCCTTTGTGCACAAGATGCGCAAAGGTTTTATTTCGTATGGAGGAGTGCTACTTTATTAGTAAATTGATGATAAGTTGAGCTGAAAATCATCCATTTTGATTTAATCTCACAACATGCAACCAATTACCAGCGCGCTTTTGAAGCTAAGAACAGGATTGTGTTTATAGTGAATAATTGTACTAGCCATGCGCCGTTCTGAATGCATGCAATGTTTCTCTTATTAAACAGATCTTGGACATTAATGTCCTAGTCGACCAGTAGAGTTTTCCCTTAACTTTTGGTTTAATAATGGATTGACGCGTTTTTGCAATGGCTTGAGGCACCGAATTTCACAGAAATGGTAGGGCAACTATTTTGAACTTCAGAGCAGCATTTTTTCGCTTTTGTCGAGCAGTGTAGTTTACGCAGTACCACATCGTAACGCAGTAAGCTATGAAACCGTGCGCGAGTTTGTATAATGGAGACCGCACCACTAACTACGATGGATCACTCAATCAGATCAATACCTTCTCACTAATAGTAGCTACGTCCTATTAAGCTTATGGAAGATGCAGAGGGTACTTCTGTCTGTAGTAGCAGTTAGTATGTAACTAACATTCCCAATAACGTTGATATAACGTTGATATTTTTTGCATAGCTGTAGCTAAAAAAAATGAATCATAAGGATTGTATGCAATGGCCGCAAGCTTGACGTAGAACTACATAAGGTTGTTAGTTACATTACTTGATTAAATATGTTTAAAATTTTGTGCAAAAGAGGAGTTGAAGTGCTACCGAATTTCAGTTTGCACATACATCACTGAACAGGAATAGAACAAGCACTATGCAGCGCAAAAAAGCTTCAACAAACAGAGTGCATGTAAAATGAAATAACATTTTACTTTTATTTCTAGCGCAAAACGAGAAAATGTTAAATTTTCAAGAATTTGTTTGTTGTCCTAATGAGGACAACTGTTTTCCTACTTTATATCGGATACAATGTTGAACGCATCTGGTTGCTACCCAAACATAGGGGATCTAAGGCATTTCTCTGATAACACAGTTGAAAGCTATTTTCACTCTGAAAATTTGACGGCCCATGTATTTTGAATGCCAGAATCCCAAAAAGTTTGTGTGTTGTCAGAATACGGCAACTTTCCATTATAGGAAGTGCTAATGCCGGCTTATGTACCTACTACTAATGCTGCCCGCTACTGCACAAAGGTAGCTTTTTACTAGAGGAAGTGCCGCTGCATCGGCTGGCCCTGCCGCTATCGCTGCAGCTGTTGCTATCCGCTACCACAACTGGTGCCGCTCTCCGCTAGAATTGCTATCCGTTGCTACTACTGCTGCTGATAAGTAAGGATTGTTGTAGTCGCTGTTTAGAACTACACTGGGGTCGCTTGTTACGCGGGTTGTTTTTGCGTTTTTCAAACGGGATATTTTTACTATAACGCAGATTATTTTTACTCGATTCGGAAGATTATTTGTACGCGGTATCAAATAAGTTTAGTATAAATATATCGAATCTAATCTTTTAAATGCGGTACAACCAACCGCGTAAAAAGCGACCCCAGTGTAATATGAACAGTTTCGGCTGAAACAGGCTTTCATATAGATCAATTCAATAGTCCTTTTTGCTTTACATGCATAAAAATTATTCGTTTCATTGCGACATTTTTCTATAACGACGGTCCCTTGATATGTCGCTATACAGCGATTCCACTGTAGTACATTCCGATTTACTAGGTCTATAATTCAGTTGACCGTGTTAGGGAAAGCAATCATATGACGACCAATCACAGGTCGAATTTTGCGTTTTGACAAGGCTTGTGTTTATTTTTGTGCCTATATGGGTTATTATCAATTGACTTTATTGTTTATGAGTAATTTAAAAAACCGTTTGTTTTTTTTTAATAGTAAACGCATAGTTGTTCCATATTTATAGGAAAATCTATAGAAACCTGGACAACTATGCATAGAACGGCAGTGTAGTTCTGTGATGTGAAGAACTCATTTTAACCGCTTTAATTGAAAATTTGTGGTCGTTTTTTGAGAGGACGTTTGGGTTTAGTTTTTTACTAATCTGCGAATCAACATAATAAGGTCTTTTTTCCCATTTTTCTAAGAGGCAGATCACCTCCTTAATATATCGAACAGCGTTCTTAGCCAATTTCAACATTTCTACAGCAAAATATTCCATTACAGCCGCCAGATCGGCAGCTACGCAGCAGACGATAAATCTGGCTTACTGCAGATTAAGCCCCAGTATGAGATGAGCGGGACTTTATCCTTTTCTTGACTTTACGTCCTTTGCCACGACCAGGCATTTTACTTGCTAATTCGACTGAATGGAATATCGATGTGACGATGGACATATCTGCTACCTGTATGATAAAAAACCCGTGTGATTATATCGAATACTACAAAGATGACTAAGGCCACAAGGTAGGCGGCGTACTGTAGGGTAGTTTGGGGTAATTTGGACCCCTGAGGTGAAATGGACAGGTGCTTTATCTTGGAAAGTATGACTTTTGTGGGTTCCGTGTACTACTTCATCCTTTCCTTGAACCCTACCTAACATAAAAATTTCATGGTTTGCTGAAACAGGGTCACCGCAGTGCCAATGTACACAAAGGAAACTTTAAAAGTTGATTTCGCTGTAAGTTTTACGCTCGTGTATTTAAGGTTTAATGAGAACTTCTTTAATGTTTTCAGTCTAATCAGGTTTGCAGCCGTGTTTGTCTAGTAGAAGGCTACATTGTGATAAAAGATTACGAAAGCATAATGGGAGAAATAGTGAAAGAAATTGCGTTTTTTGTACGGCGTCCTGTTCGGGGTAAAATGGACAGTTTTTTTGGGGTGATATGGTCAGGTAAGTTTGAAGTAAATTTATTGGTCGGACTGACCGCGGGCATTCAAAAACAGACGGACAGACGGCGGTGTACAAAGGATGAACTGTAAAAAGTATTGCAGGTGATCCGGTGATATGAATTATCTGTACACAAAGTGTTTTCAATTCCCCGCATAGTGGTGGATTTCTGAACAAAAGTTGGAAAAAAGCTTGAAAGTCTTTTTAAAATGATTTAAAAAAAAAAAACAAATAGTGCCAATTTTGGGGCGCTGAGCTCATTTCTGATGTCAGAAAGTGTTATTCACCTAAAATGCCGTTGAATTTTTATTATCAGATTTAATTTTTGTTCAGATTATGCTCAACATTGGTATACTTGTTCTTTATCGAAAAACTTTATACTAGTGCTGAGACTATCCGGATATCCGGCCTCGGATATCCGACAAATATCCAAAATCCGGATCAACCGGATATCCGGATATTATCCGACGGATCCGGATTTTCGGATAGTCGGATATCCGGATTCTATATCCGAACATAGTTTAATGGAACTTATTTACATAAAGAGTTACGAGGGGGTTGTGGAAAAAGCCATTTTTCGCGTTACGATTCATTTGAATGGCCTTTGAAAGACTGAATTTCCGGATATCCGGATATGCGGGTATCGGACTATTCGATTATCCGTATCCGAATATCCGTATAGTATTCGTTTACCTATCCGTGATCCGAGCTTCGGATAACCGGATCACGAATATATCCGGTTAAAAGTCCCAGCACTACTTTAAACCCGAATTATTTTGTTTGGTCCTCAGGGTGATCCTTTTTGAATTAGGGTTGCCAAAAATCGACAATCATTTTTCAAAATTTTGTAACTTCTGAGCCGTTTGACCGATTTAAAGATTTAATGAAAAATTTAAGGTTTTTGATAAGCCTTTCAATGAAAAATAAAGAATCGTACGTCAAAGTACATTAGTTATATATTTTTCCGTTTCACGGTTTTGAGATCCAAAAAATTCTTAATGAACAGTAAATTTTGACGTTGACTAACGTCTATATCGAAGTTAGGCCCCTGAATTTGAATATCTAGTAATTCAACCAGGGAAAACCAGAGAAAAGTGGTCAGGTTTTGAGCGCTTATTTTGCAGTCATCTATAATCAGGTTTTCGAGGTTTTGGCATCAATCGATCAGAAATTTCTTTTACGGTTAAATTTATGTAACAAAAACAAACTATTGCTTGAGATACACTATTGAAAAATTGGTAATTAATATCGATTGTCTAAATCATACCGCGCAGCCAATCACTACCTCTTTTCCCAAGCACAGTCGACACTAACGGATACAATCGATCTAACTTTGCTGTTATTGTTGTTGTCACTTTCTGTTTCCGATGTTTATGCTGCTGCTAGCGGAAAAAACCTTGCAAATATGCATCTTTTTGTTGGTGTTGATTTTACGACAGCGGCCGGCGCCCCATCATTCTGATTCCAAAACCGCACCAGTGACATGCGGACGCTAGGTGATAGCAGCTGAAAGGAGGAAATACAAAATAGTACCGGTCATCTCGTGCCGGTTTCACCCGTTATGCTGGTGGTTTTAGTAGTAAATGGCTACTGCAAAACACTTAAATGGCTGGAATTCTGGACGGACTAACCAGGAAACTATAATCGGCAACTGGCACCTTTTGGTGCCTCGAAATTTTGGTACAGAAGCGACTAATTGAATTTTCTGTTTTACCAAATGATGCTGCTAGCGGAAAAAACCTTGCAAAAATGCATGTTTGTGTTGGTGTTAATATTATGACAGCGGCCGGCGCAGCTTTCAAGAAACATTTGTCTCTACCATTCCTTAATCTATGTAGCCCCTTCTTCTTTCTAATTATCTGACGAAGCCTTGGTATAAAACGTATCGTTCGAACATTTCACCCCATCAGTTTCATTATTAAACCGTACCGAATACATACGGACGCTCGGTGTTAGCAGCTAAAAGGAGGAAAAACAAAATAGTACCGGTCATCTCGTGCCGGTTTGACCCGTGATGCTGGTGGCTACTGCAAAGTACTAAAATGGCTGGAATTCTGAACGGAAACCAGTAAACAAGAAATCGGCAACTGGCACCTTTTGGTGCCTTGCAGTTTTATAATAGAAGCGGTTAGTTGAATTTTATGTTTTACAATTGCTGTTGCTAGCGGAAAAAAAACCTTGCAAAAATGCATGTTTATGTTGATGTTAATTTCACGACAGCGCTAGGTGTTAGCAGCTGAAAGGAGGAAAGACAAAATAGTACCGGTCATCTCGTGCCGGTTTCACCCGTGATGCTGGTGGCTGTTAGTAGTAAATGGCTACTGCAAAATACTAAAATGGCTGGAATTCTGGACGGACTACCAGTAAACGAGAATAATCGGCAACTGGTACCTTTTGGTGCCTCGCAGTTTTATAATAGAAGCGGTTAGTTGAATTTTATGTTTTACAAAATGCTGCTGCTAGCGGAAAAAACCTTGCAAAAATGCATGTTTATGTTGATGTTAATTTCACGACAGCGCTAGGTGTTAGCAGCTGAAAGGAGGAAAGACAAAATAGTACCGGTCATCTCGTGCCGGTTTCACCCGTTATGCTGGTGGCTGTTAGTAATAAATGGCTACTGCAAAATACTAAAATGGCTGGAATTCTGGACGGACTAACCAGTAAACGAGAATAATCGGCAACTGGTACCTTTTGGTGCCTCGAAATTTTGTTACTTTTTTTTATTTTTTTTTTTTTTTTTTTAAGGGGGGATTTGTTAGTAGCTTAAGTATTTATGATAAATATTAGTAAATAATGAGTATGTGTGTCCAATCACAAATGGTGACTTCTCAACACTGTTAGAAATTTGTAATTTTAATTGTTAGGATTTGTTTGCTTTCGCAATTAGGACTTATCATTCGTAGGGATTCAAACCTACTTGTCAGAAAAGGGGAAGTAAACTTACAACTAACTTAATTGCTAACTTATTGGCTATAAAGAGAGCTTATCGTAGCAATTGAGGATTGCAACGATTTTTGTCGAAAATTGTTAATAATTTTATTTGACATAGCTTCTAATGGTTCAACACCAGTAAGTCTATGTAATTCGAGTGTACCAAACCAAGGAGGACGCTTCAAAATCATTTTCAGAATTTTATTCTGAATCCTTTGGAGCGTTTTCTTCCTTGTTGAACAGCAACTTGACCAGATCGGTACAGCATAAAGCATTGCTGGTCTAAAAATTTGTTTGTAAATCAAAAGTTTGTTCTTTAAACAAAGTTTAGAATTCCTGTTAATAAGAGGATATAAACATCTCGTATATTTGATGCACTTGGCTTGTATACTCTCAATGTGCTCTTTGAAAATAAGTTTTTTATCATAAATTAGTCCCAAGTACTTAACCTTGTCGGACCAACTTAAAATAACCCCATTCATCTTGACAACGAGATTATTGTTTGGCTTGAGGAAAGAAGCCCTAGGCTTATGCGGAAAAATTATCATTTGAGTTTTAGAAGCATTGGGAGAGATTTTCCACTTTTGCAAGTAGGAAGAAAAAATATCTAAACTTTTCTGCAATCGACTGCATATGACACGAAGACTTTTTCCTTTTACGGAAATGCTTGTGTCATCGCAGAACAATGACTTTGTGCATCCTGGAGGCAAATCAGGAAGATCTGAAGTGAATATGTTGTACAGGACTGGACCCAAGACTGAACCTTGAGGTACACCTGCTCTGACAGGAAATCTATCAGATTTTGAATTCTGATAGACAACCTGCAGAGTTCGATCAGTAAGATAATTTTTTAAAATTTTGATTAGGAAAATTGGAAAATTAAAAGTTTGCAATTTCGCAATCAAACCTTTATGCCAAACACTGTCGAATGCTTTTTCTATGTCTAAAAGAGCAGCTCCAGTGGAATAACCTTCAGATTTGTTAGCTCGTATCATATTAGTAACTCTGAGCAATTGATGAGTTGTGGAATGCCCATGGCGAAATCCAAACTGTTCATTTGCAAAAATTGAATTTTCGTTGATGTGTGACATCATTCTGTTAAGAATAATTCTCTCAAACAGTTTACTTATTGAAGAAAGCAAACTGATTGGTCGATAACTTGAAACTTCAGCTGGGTTCTTATCCGGTTTTAAAATGGGAGTAATTTTTGCATTTTTCCATAATTTGGGAAAATATGCAATTTTGAAGCAGCAATTGAAAATTTTCACTAAAAATTCCATTGTGCTCTCAGGGAGATGTTTGATTAGTATATTAAAGATTCCATCGTCACCAGGTGCTTTCATATTTTTGAAATTTTTAATAATTGATTTAATCTCATTCAAGTTAGTTTCAATTATTTCTGCAGGTGAAAAATTCTGGGAAGAAATTAAATCAAATTGACGTGTGACTTCATTTTCAATTGGACTCACAAAATTCAAATTTAAGTTATGAACACTCTCAAACTGCTGAGCAAGTCTTTGAGCCTTTTGTTCATTGGATACAAGAAAACGTTCACCATCTTTTAAAACTGGAATAGGCTTTGGAGGTTTCTTAAGAATCTTCGACAGCTTCCAAAATGGTTTTGAATATGGTTAAATTTTGTTACAGAAGTTTTGTAAAAGAAGCGTTGCAATTCCCTCTACTATTTGCTTCAATGGAATATTTTTTTTTTTATAAGAATACGGTAGTCAACGTCATGCGGTCGTGTCTTGAATACCACCCTCCTACTTTTTTAGATTTCCGGCAAAGTGTTTTAAACTCGACTTAAAAACTAGTTGTATTTTTGGTAAACGTTGGAAAATACAAAAAAAAAAAAAAGTTTCCCATCAAAACATAACGTGTTGATCCAAAATCAAATCAAAATTGAGGGAGTTACAAATATTCGAAGTTAAGCTCAAAATTGGGATTTTCGAACATAAAAATCATTAAAATTGCCTGGCACAGCAACATTCAAAGTGCTGCCAAAATTTGGTAAATCATCAGATTCTCATGAACTTTGGATAAAGAACACACATACACACACTCACACACACATACACACTCACACTCTCACTCACTCACACACACACACACAAACTGACACACACACACATTCATGTGTCGCGCGCGCTAGTTTAAATAATTAAAAAAGGGGAATTTTTTTGGCCTATATGGAATCACTGTGCAATGCCCAAGAATTGCAATTATCATTCCATATACCTAATACAACCTTCTACTATGTATTAAGCAACCATTAATACTGTAATACTCACATTTTTTACTCTGTCCACATCACCCCAAACACTGTCCATATTACCCCAATAACTGTCCATTTTCACCCCAAACGATTTTTTTATGTCCGAAAATCATTATTTTTAGTTTCGTTATTTTTTTGTTCTTTTAACCTCAATATTATGATTTTTTTGTGTAAAAACATAGCAAACAGGTCAATATTGCTATAATACATTACGTTTATGGGATGGAAAACACAGGCTATGAAATAACAGGAGTTTTCCTTAGGGGGTCCAAAATACCCCAAACTACCCTAGATGATAGAATGAGGGAATTCGAAAAATAGGACGGAGTGAACTGCACATTGTTTGTAGGTACATATATGGATGCACGTTGTACGCGGAAGAACATTAGTTTCTCGTCAGCTGTAGGCAGTCAACAAGTATACCGTTGAAAAACATTATAAAAGGTGACAAGGAGAAAAAAAAGCCTCATGATGAGAAGAACTGCGCCAGTGGAGCTTTGACTTCCGTACATTTGCTGTTGCATGAACAGTTAGCCAAGCACGATGCCTCCGAAGGAAGTAAATCTGTTACTAAACTAGTTCCAAGTAAATTGTTTTACTCTTCTAGCCAAGTAGGGCAGAGGAACCATATTTCACGGTGTAATATCGGTGTATTTTAGTTAGATCCGTCATCACTCTGGAACCGCTGGACCAAACTTGATAATGGTATTTTCGACACAAGATTGATTGTTATAGAAAAATAAACTAAAGATTGACTCATGGTTGATAATATGGTCTTCTTACAATCCAGTTTAAAATTAAAGGTTCAATTGTAACATAGAGCATCAACCAACCAGACCTTAGTAACTTGCAAGCCACCATGATAACAAGAGCCTAAAATGGAATCCCAAGTAAGAAAAGGTGCTCAGCTGGTGATTTATAAAGTGAATGCTTTTTATGGTTGACCAACTAATTGCATTACATAATTAAGTTGATTTTCTTCTCATATGTTGATTTATTTCGTTTAACAGCTGCGTCCGTCATATTCCAGAGGTGGCTGGAAAAAGGATATTTAGGTGGGCGAACTTGGGATTCTCGGGGATGGTTTCTTGACAGTGGCTGTTTACAGCCCAAAAAGATTTGGGCTTCATAAACCATATTCTACCTGACTGGGAGCGTGTCGGTGCAGGTACCTGATCACTCAACAATAATGGTCATTGTATTTAGCAAGGGGACACGTATAGCAATTGACTGGGATATATTACAAATGTTCTCATCAATGGATAACGTATTTCTAATTCCCTAACAAAAAAAATATCTATAGATAAATCGTCCAGCTTAAACCTCTGTAAAGGTATGTGGCTCATCATCACGGTAAAGAATGTTAGTGCAGCTGTGGCTGAAAGCTGCTAAAAATTGCTGAGATGAATTGAGTAAAAATTTTGTGGAAATATCTTTTTCTTTCTGTAGGGCCAAGACAAGTACTAGATATATTCGGGTTGTTATTGTATGTTGGCTGAAGTGTAAATGCATGATAAAAATGCCTCACAAATTGACATTGAATGTACTACTATTTTGCTGTAGACAAGAACGAACGGAAAGCCTGCATCAGATAAAATATTATGGAAAAAATGGTACAACCATGTAGACTGCCACCCGTAAAATGTAATAAGATTTCGTTATTGAAACTACAAACCGTTTAAAAAGTTCATGTCTTCGTTTTTCTATCACACTTTGATTACTGAGTTAGTTTGAATTATGTAAATTGAGATTTGCTTATTGTTGTGATTGAGTCATTCAGTAATACCAGGTGTAATTATTGTGACCACACCAATGGCGCTTCTTAGCACCCCGGAATCATTTATTTGAAGTAGTAGTTGCCACAACATTGCTGATAGAAAACGGTAAATAAATGGTTGTTTTCTCTTTCAATCTGTCATTTCCTCCCCCACTGTGAGTTGACTTATATAACATTTCAGTGTCGTGCGTCGTGTGTGCTTGGATTGCATCGTTGTTGGCCACTAACCACTTTACTATAGCAATAAATCCGAGTATTTTGTTCTTTATCCAATTGGATATCAATAAACAAAATCCCTTCAGTGGTAACGCTTTTATAGTCATTTTAAATCTTTCATTCTGCCGTTTCACTTCCGTAAGAATAAAAACATCAAAACTTGTTGCTTGTAGTTTTAGCAAAAAATTACAATATGCTTACAATTTTGAAATGGAACTAATATGGGATTGGAGCTTATCAAATGCGTCTTCATATATTCTAGGAAAACGTGTAGGAAATTAGTGCCTTATTAAACGCCTGCAAATTCATTCAAGGTCTCACATTTGACCCCAAAAAGTACGCTAAGAGCTGCAAGCTGATTAATTTTCAAATTAAGTAACTCTTCAATCCTACATTGGGCTGAAAAATACAGTAAACACTACTCTGACACTTTGCTCGTTAGGATTAGGAACGTCACCATAGATGAATATCTGTGAGCCCCATGTTCTTCTTATTGATGGCCATAGCAAAAATATCAACAGCAAAATATACTTTATCCCCAAAACCACAAATAATCCGTATTTTGTGAGTTTTATAAAAATTATTCGAAGAAACAAAAAAAGCAAAGCCTTTGTGCTACATTCCGATTCGGAACTTTTCCTTCTGTTTGTAATACACAGTCTTCGCAGCCCACTGTTTAGTGTACAACAGGACAAATGCGGGGCTAGCGCTACGATCTTACTGACTCTAACAGTCTCTCCCGGGCCGAGACTCGAACCTACGACAACTGCCTTGTTAGGCCAGCATCGTACCTCGAGACCAGCTGGGAAAGTCCGAAGAAACATATAAAATTGAAAACTTCAAAAAAATTAACCCTTAAATTCGAGTCTTCTTCTTACAGTTTTTATAACAGCTTAACTGGCTTAACTGTACTTTACTTGAATTGCAGATAAGTTGTCAGATTGAACAAAGAATTTGATCATATTTTGTTTGATGAGAAATTATTTGATTATAAGTAGAAACGTGTAATTAAATGGCAGCTGTCGAGAGAAAGTCTTCCCAGTCGACGAGTCAGCAGAATTTTAGCCAGCCCCGA
Organism: Wyeomyia smithii; assembly: GCF_029784165.1. Taxonomy (NCBI): domain Eukaryota; kingdom Metazoa; phylum Arthropoda; class Insecta; order Diptera; family Culicidae; genus Wyeomyia; species Wyeomyia smithii. Next base: position 264,361,765 of record NC_073696.1, on the reverse strand, counting down.
CATTCGCCATCAAATGGGCATGTTGTATACGTCTGCAGCACATATCGAAACGACGACGCCGGTGACGGCTTCGTGCCAGGCTGGGAGTGGAAGCGACAATGTCTTTCCGCACGGGCGCATCTGCAATTTCTCATCAGAAACAGTGAAGTCCCATTAAAGTCTACCGCCCCGGGCCAGTCAAAGGGGAAACAATCTGCATACAACTCTACCGACTGATACCGGAAGGAAGGAAGAAAAACTCACTGAGGAGGGAATGACGCACACTAGAACCCTTTCGCTCTCTTTCTCTTTCTCTCTCTCTCTCTCGTTCGTTCTCTCTCTCACTCACTCTATGTAATAATAAAGATTTTAATCTTCATGCCGTCGAGATTAAGAAGCAGGTGCACTGTTGAGACAGTTTCTGTTGGGTGACGTGGTGCAATGAAAAGGGAAACTTTCATCCGGCAAAATAAAGCGGAAGAGGATTCTCCAGCTGTATCATTATCCTTATAGGTGCTTTTTTTCCGCTGCGATAGTTCCTGTTGTGCCGTTTCTTGTTTTCTTTATTTTTCCTCCGCCGCTTTGCAGTTTTGTGTTCTCAGGCGAAGAGGATCTGCAATTTATTTCAGGACGCTTCTGGCTTCAGCACCGAAGCACAATACAAAAACACGACCAGGACCAGCAGAGTCGACAATCCGCTCCTGCAGCATCAGTCAAGAGGAGCAACTTTTTAAGCAACTCCATCCGGAATGAAGTCGTTTAGGTAAAAGTTACCGATCTCTAGTTGCGGGCGGGTATGCAACTACGGGCCTGTTGTTGGTTCACCTCCTGCAGAAGCAACTGTCGCATCGCAATGTGAGGAGAATGAAAGCGACACGTCTAGCGAAAGGTTTATAAAGTTATGCCCTCTTGATAAGTTGCAAACCTTCCTACTGTAGACGCAAGTTTCTTTCGCACGGCAAAAGTTGCTCTGTTATCGTACGACAAAACATCGCGCGGTGTTCAACTGTGTACTAACTATGTCATCCCCCCACCCCCGCGCTAAGACAGCACGACAATCTACATTTCAATTAGAGCTGTGTTAACGAGGTGCGCATAGTTTGTGGCTGTGTCAAGGCAATTAAACATATTTGAGGTGTAAATATTTTGTTACCAAACTATGGCAGCAAGCTGTCCTCTGGTACTATTTAACTCAAAATCGTGGGGAGAATTAGCTGGCTGCCCCTTTCATTAGCGGTAGACTCTTTTGATGAGACAAACACTTGATAAATTTGATAACAGTGATTACAGCTGAAAAGTAAGTTAACACAGCTAAGATTGTTTGTTTTGTTTTGTATATTACTCATTAGGACGTTAGAAATCACGGTAATTTTCTTAGTGGTTAAACAATTTTAGGACTCTTCTAATAAATATTTGAAACAATTTTGAGTCATGATTTGAACTGTTTTAAAACTGAAATATACCCACAAATCTGACAAACAAAATTCTACGTAATGTGAAAAAGCAAACAATCGGTGGTGCGTTAATTTCGTCGCTCATCAGCAGCTCCGAATCGCGGGCTACTCATGTAAGAAGGGGGAAAAACTCGTTCCTGCGAGGTAGACCAATTTGAACAATTCTATGCCGACTTTTAAAGATTCCTTTTTTTCAGTTGGAAAAGGGAGACCGGAGGGAAGACAATTAATCAAGCTAAACGAAACCCATTCCACTCGGTCGCTCTGCATCCCATACATTCTGGTCCGGGGAAGCGGCGATGAAAAATTCGCCCTCCCGGCAGTCAAGGCAAAACGTTTTACCCGGCTCTTGCAACCGACTAAAGCGGTCTCATCGACAGAAAGAAAAATAAAGGTTTAGTGTGGAATTTCCCGTTTCCGCGTTTTGCTTGTCTCCCCCTTTACCCCCCTCTCATTCTACGTCTGATCCATTACCAGCGTGGGCATCCGCGTCTGCCTAACAATAACGGATGGATGTGAAAATTTGCATACGAAAACCATAAATTCTCCAATCAGCACACGGCCGAACAAGTGAGGAAAAGTTGTAAATTGGCCACCGCCACCGCCGGGCTGGATTGCGCGCCGACCGAAAGCATTTCCCGCCGCACATAAAGAACACAACTGGTACGGGGCCTATGCCTTGTGTGTGTGTGGCGAGAGAAGATTTAGTATTCCGGAAAAAGGGTACGAATTCATTTTTCATGGGAACCTTTTATGCTCGACGAGGATAAAGTGGGGCAAACAGTAACAGCACGGAACATCAAAGATCTCTGCAGGCCCCCGGCCGCGGTCGGTTCGACAAGAGGATGGCACCGAGCTCGGTTCGACACCTGCCAACAGTCATGTTTTGTTCCAACTTTTGATGTTTTTGTTTCGTGTTTTGAAACTATTACATTGCTAATTCATGCGGAAAAAACAGTGGAAACAAGAACGAACGAAAAAAAAGCGCGCGAGGAAATTGGAAATTTAATTACACCACGTAAATGTTACCGCGGACTGATGCTTCCGGCTTGCGGTTGACCAGTCAGTTGTGAGTGGGTTTTTTTTTATTTTGAATAATTATGGTTGTAATTGGAGAGTGTTGTGTTGCTGTCCAGCTTATATTTCATAATAATTCTATATGAATTACTGTTGCAAAAGCTCTCAGTTGATTGTTCTCTCCTAAATATATGTTTGGCCTGAAATAGCACAAATTTAGCGCGAAAAATTATTTTCGGTTGATCGAATACATAATTCCATTGTTTTTCTGGCGTAGTTTTATCTTGGAAACATTTCATAGACCATTAAAACGACCAATTCAATTATTCTCAGCTGGTAAAACGATAACACAGTTTCTATAGTAATAATTTCCCGGGTCTGAATAATCAACTCCAGCGGTTTGAAGAGTAACAATCATTCAATAACCATGGATGGAAAAGTAAGTCAGCACAGTTGATGGTTCACGATAATTGAAACAAATGCCAATTGAAACCCAGAAAAATAATCACAGTTTATAGTAAAAAATGAAAACTTGAAACGAAAAAAATCAAAACGTTGAAAATTATCAAAGAGTTTTTTAGAACGCTATCTTTGAACAATGAAAAAGTATTCAGAGTCATAAACATACAAAATCAATGCTCTAAGCACAAAGAAGTTGGAAGAGAGAGAGAAAATAACAATGCATTTAAAATATAAAAATCAAAGTGGGGAACCGCTGGCCATCGACCCAAAATCTTAAGTTAAAATTGTCCATCAATTATATTTTTCCTATAGTTATATGCTACTGAAGCGTCAAGATCTAATTTGTTTTCTTTATTTCAACAGTGGTGGTCTTTTCAGCATTTTTTTCTTTCTGAAAAAATACAATGTTACTTAATTTGTTGGAGCTTTAAGAGTAGCGCGAATCTTAAAGACTCAATGAATCTCTTGCAAAAGGTTTGTATCTTTTTCACTAACTGATTGGTAAGCTTCAAGAGAAGCGTAGTTTAATTGACTCGAAGTCACTCGAAAATTACGCTGAAAGTTGCTGGAATACAGTTGTAGGCAGAGCACCACTTCACCGTTAAAACAAAACAACGTGGATGGAGCTGAACTGCTTGGATATTCAGTAGAACATCTCCCTGGACAATAGCATTTAGTTCCTCGTAATTGCAAATTTCTAGCTGCAGAAGACGCGGGATGATCCCCATTTCATAATCTCCAGTAGCGTTACTCGCACCAAGGCTTTGATCAACTTAGCGTTCTTTGCCAATTCCGATATTTTTGCAGCAAGGTACTCCATTACAGCCGCCAGATTCTCCAGCACCAACACGCATAATTTCCATTAAGTAGCAGGCGATGAAATTAAATTATCAGGCTGGGCTTCAACAGCACGATCAACAAAAGGAATAGCGATGTCATAGTGAGAAAAAAACATGGAGATTTTTTAAAATACCTACGGAGAGAACTTACGCAACAACTTGGCGGTACGGTGTAGGTGATAGAATGAAAGAGTTCGAAAAAGGGAACGGACTGCACTGCGCACTGTTTGTAGGCATACAGACGAATGTTGTGCGCGAAGTACTTTAAGTTTTCATCGCTTTATGTTACCAGGAGAGCTAACTAAGCACGCTGGGTTTAAAGCTAAAGTTAAACTAAATTTGTTGCGAAAGTCACTAGTTCGAAGTAAATTCTTTTATACCTCCTGTTAAGTACAAATTACAATCGACCCTTCTCAGGGCTGCAAACACGTTCTAGATGCAACAGTGAATTTTCTTATCTTGCAAATTATAGAATATGTGGTTCTCGATTCATTACAAGCGATAAAAGAGTAGCGCTGAAAGACCTTGAAATAGAGTTGTTTCTCAAAAAATGCTATCATATTTAGATTACCGAACTAGTTTGAATTATGTAAATTAGGAATCTAATCGTTTGATAATAACAACAAAATGAGAATCTTTCCGCGTCATATGCAAGCGGTAGTTCGCGATGGCCAAAAATTACCCGACTTGCCGGGTGCCACTATTGTGACAACACCAACTGTCTAGTTTGGAATGAAAATTGCTTCAAAAATAACTTCATTTCCTGTACGCAAAGTTTTAGCGAGCGTCAGAAAAATAATAACTACTTCAATTGAATTGTTTCGAGGTGCTGAAAAGTGCCATCGATGTGTTAATAGCATACAATAGATGTGTCAATAGCGACACCGACAAGTTCGATAAGTTGATCGTCATTGCGGATTGCCATTTTCCGAAGACACGGGATGATTCTTAAAACTACTTCTCTTATTATTTCTTCACACACTGCGAGCAAGTTATTAACTCCAGTTACAAGTGGACACATGCCACCAGCACAGCAGTGCCTAAATGGCTAAAAACGAACGCTCCAGATCCGGAGAGAATCACTGACTTAGCATGTTCATTACGGTGTTTTCCACAGAGACGGGAAATCTAAAATCTAACACTATGAAAGTTGATCTTTAAACAGCAGTGCATTCCACTGATTTCCCTTGCTGGTGCGTCCGAATTAGCGAGTGTTGCAGTAAAATACATTACATTTGAAATCACCGCCTGCTGCGTTGCGACTTGCCACAGCACTGCTGTGATCGACCAGCGGGATCACTTTCTAGTAAATCATCCTCTTGCAACGGTAATCCGATTTGAACGTGACTACCGAGAGTTGAAGCGGAACCGCTCCTATAATCATCACAGCACCTATACTCATCTCATCGCTCTTATTTGTCAAATTTACCGTCAAATTCTACTGTTTTTCTTAAAAGTTAAACTGCCGGATATTCGACTGAATCGAGAGGTAAAATTGAATATTTTTTTTACTTGACAAAAAATAGTAAAATTTAACGGTGAGTTGGGCAAATACGTGCGATGAGATGTGTATAGGTGTTGAAATTATTGTAGGAGCGGTTCCCCTACTTCCGGTGAGCGTGTCGTTGTGCACTCGAGCGAGCAAAACAAAAGTAAAAACAAATGTGTATGTGATCTCGTCGTGTTCGGTCGCAACTTTATATCGCTGTATATTTTGAACTTGTTTTTTCGTTTTAAAATTAGTTTCAAAATTGTAGTTACTGTGTTATTTATGTTTCGAAATTATAGTTATCGTATCGTGTGTTGAGGAGAAGAAAATCGTTTGGATTCTCTGTTTTTGATTAAAAAGTTCTACTCGATCAAGCTACAAGCAAACACCTGTTCATTGTTCGTCCGATCCAACCGAAAACGATGGAAAAGAAGCAGTGCAAAGGATGCCAGATGGAAGTGAACGATATTGAACCGATAAGATGTGGTTTTTGTGATGCTGTCTCCCACATCAATCTGCAATACTTCGGATTCAATCACTGTGCCTACCGAGACTTATTCGCTCAAGGGAAAGTTTTGTTTATTTGTTCTGATTGCCGGTCTGAACTGAACGGTCGCAGTATCAAATACTACATGGAAGATACTTTTAATCCCCCCTCCACACCTGCCGCTGTGGTGACATCAGCTGATTTGTCGAGCCAGCTGCAGCTACTAGCCGATGCAGTCGATAGTTTGGGCAAAAAGTCGATGGTCTTTCGTCGAATCAAGTAGCAACGGCTGGGGGCAGAATGTACCAATCACTCACATCTTCGCTTCGTGCATGGCCTAAGCCACAAAACGCAGGTGCAAAACGCGCCCGTGTAGAGCAATACGATTCGTCACCTTTGGTAACGGATCGTGGTACAAGCAAAATCGACCTCAGTGACCTGCGTATTGAATCAATTGTACCTGTTCCGAAGCCTCCAAAATTTTGGCTGTACTTGTCCGAGTTTCAGCCGCTCATTTCACCCGATGACGTGCAGAAGATTGTAGCTCGCTGTTTGGATACATCCTTGCCGTTGGAAGTGATCCGTTTGGCACCCAAAGGAAAAGATGTTTCAAACATGTCGTCCGTGTCATACAAAATTGTTCTGGACCCATCGTTGCAACAACGTTCAATGACGGTGTCGACTTGGCTGGATGGACCAATATTCAGAGAATTTGTGAACCAAACAAGAAACTCTCGTCGTTCTACGTTCAGTCCACTGGGCAACGATCTTACAGTCATCTGAGGCTTCGAGCATCGCTTAGCAAACCAATAAACATCCACCGTTACCCGGGATGCACCTGCGAAAGCCGTATGGAAGACCCCTACCCACCCGAAACAGTCACGTCACCTATCGATGAAAATGTCACATTTCGTCGCTCGCATGTATCCTGCAATCGAAGTCATCCCGACTTTCGTGGAAAGGGAAGGGGCTTTCCAAAATCCCCTCGCAGGCAAGTATTTGAATTGTTCATTCCTCAACTGGCCTGAATTTTTTGCGCGTTTCCTGTTGATACTTCACATTGGCAATCCAGGTTCATCAGGCGTGGCACCGAATTCGATACCTGCAAGACCTACGTCTCCGGACCAAACGTTGCACGACGAATTGAATCAACAACATCCAACACCACTTCTACGACGACCGACCGCTTATTGTCGGTATATTATCAAAACTTCAGAGGGTTGCGTACCAAAACGAACCAGTTACGATTGGCACGTCAGGCTGCGATTATGACGTTCTTGTACTGACTGAAACTTGGCTCCAACCGGACATCGTTGATAGCGAACTGTGTACATCCACTTTTGCACGCAAACCTTGGTGGACTCCCGGGCTACGTCGCCTGCGCAACAAACTCCGTAAAGCATGTAACCGATTCTTCAAGACCAGGTCCGAAGAAAACAGCCAATTCTTCCGGCACATCGAATGTGAATATTCCAGTCTCCTGGCGACGACCTATTCAGAGTACGTGAATAGACTGCAGTCAGATCTGAAGCTGAACCCGTCATTAATTTGGGCTTTTATTAGGACCCAGAAATCATCGGAGCGCATTCCATCGAACGTAGAGTTGAACGGATGTCATGCAAGCACAGCTAAGGAAGCTGCTAACCTATTTGCCGGCTTTTTCAGAAGTGTTCTTCGAACCATCTCTCCCGCTTTCAATCCGGAAACATTTCAGCGTACACCAACACACGTGGTGCATCTTTCTGAATTCCGCTTTTCTGACAGGGACGTCAGGGACGAACAACCTGGATCCTTCAGAAGGTCCTGGTGTTGATGGATTGACGCCACATTTAATAAAGATTTGTGCAGCCGAACTAGTTATACCGTTAACAATAGTTCTCAATCGCCCCCTCGCTGTGCGTACGTTCCGTACGAGTTTCAGCGTGGTTTTGTAGCGCGTCGTTCAACTACGACCAATCTGGTGGATTATACCAACACACTGTTCCCTGCTGTAGAATCCCGTCACCAAGTAGATTCCATTTATATAGATTTTTCGAAGGCCTTCGATGTGGTTTCACACACACTAATAATTGAAAAACTGCTACATATGGGCTTCCCTTGCTAGATAGTTGAATGGCTGGGATCATACCTTACTGGAAGAAAAGCTCTTTTACAAGTAGATCATGAAGTCTCTGTAACATTCGATATCACATTTGGTGTACCCCAAGGGAGCATTCTTGGGTCTCTCATCTTTATCTTGTACATAAACGACCTCGTTTACCGTTTGTCATCAGGAAAACTTTTTTCGCAGACAACGTTAAAATCTTCCAAGTACTTTCATCCGTTCTGGATTGTGCATCCCTGAAAGGTGACATCGACAAACTCCTGTCATGGTGTGATGAGAACTGGATAAACTTGAACATAAAGAAATGCAAAATAATCTCCTTCACGCGTCGCAAAATTGCCGTGGAATTTAATTATAAGATGAGTCCGATCACTCTTGATCGGGTAGATTCTCTACTAGACTTAGGTGTTATATTGGACAGAAAGCTGAGAATCGTTGAGCATGTTACGTCAACTGCTGCCAAAGCGTTCACCGTACTGGGATTTATCCATCGCCATGCTGCATTCATCACAGATGTGAACGCTCTTAAATCACTGTATTTTTCGTTGGTGCGTAGCATCCTAGAGTATGCAGCACCGGTCATGTTTCTCATGGTTCGACGTTAGAACGAGTACAGAAGCATATCATACGATTCGCGCTTCGTTAGCTCCAATGGGCCAACACTACTGAATTGCCACCATACCCATCACGCTGCCTGTTGATTGGCTTGGAAACTTTGTCCGACAGACGTCTTACGCTACAACGAAAGTTTGTTTTCTGACACCAGCCGTATGGATTGTCCAGTTTTACTCCAAAGCATTAACATACACGTCCCATCTCGTACTCTTCGTTACCATGATGCGCTCTGGCTCCCAGCTAACAGGACTAACTATGGATTCGATAATCCATATGAGCTTTCAATCGATTTTTACCCAGATAGCTCTTCAATCAATTTTCGTTACGCTCTCGATGATTCCTGTTTTTCAATATGCACTCCTACATATCAGTGGATCAGTATGTCTTCTTTCCCAAAATATCTGTGGAAACGAGTTCGGCTCAACTCATCTCATTTTATTCGAGCCGTCTGGAAGAAACTGTTCACATCCCAAGTAACACACGTTGGTATAAAATAGTTGACGTTACCTATACCATGACATTAATATCACCAAAAAAGCGCAAAACATGACGGCTAGTAGAACAAGTAACGATAACTGCATGAAAGCAAGCCAACTTGATATAATTAAGTGGCAAAATACATCTCGAGTACTAATACGGCAATGCGCAACTATGTTGCTTTGACAACTGTTAACCAGCGCATGCGCAAATGTGTTGTGTCTGCGCAGTGCAACTAGATCGACAATTGCTTTTATCAGTGGCAGTTTTAATCGATTATAAAATGATGACAAAAAATAATATTAAGCCTTCAAAAAGAAATGTTTCTTTCGCTTGAATATTGAAATTGTTTTCGCATAGTTCCAATGTTTTCTGGATATAAAATCTAACATAACTAGAAAACGTTGTTAGATATACAATAACAAAAATCTCAAGTGATATTGGTTACACTGCAAGCGTTTTGTTTATCTTTTGATGGCGCGTTTTGACCCGCTTCGAATAAATGTAGAAATCGTTCATATAATTTAAATATTGATTTAATCAGTTATTTTTAGGTTGGGTGTTGAATGCTACGACTATTGTACTAAGGAAAAGCTTTTTACAGGTACGTAGTGTTGTTATTAGATGGTGTAATGTCTTACGAAAAGACCAAGTGATAGTGAATGTCATTCTTGAACTCATGTTATTAGAAACATCTCCAAAACCAGAAAAAAGAAGCTTGTTTTCGGAATGCGGTTGTATTAATGATGAAAAACAACTTCAAACACAATATAGTAACACAAGTTTTCAATTGCGCTTGTAGTACACTTATATGACTACTTTCGTTGTTACTTCTTTTCTAACATGTTTCGTGTGTTACTTGGGATAGGCCTGTACCCTGCTTTCGATATAATTGACCATGGAATACTAGGATCGAGAAACCTGTGATTCCTAATGATTTCACAAAATGGATGAGATCAACCTGATTGACCAAAATCTCTGCGCGAAACTTGGTTCGGAAGAATCTGAATATTTCATTAACCCCTCTTGCGCTTGCTCCACAAGAGAGCAAATTAGGTTCTCTACTTTTCACACTTTCCATCTTTCCATTGTCGCTTACATTATGCAGAGAATGTGAAAAGTGATCGCGATAATCAGAGCCCTTTCCGACTGTCTCGAACTACAACATCTGATCAAACGAGTACGAGCCATGGTGCACGAAGAATCTGTTGACATTGAGTGCTCAAAAGTGCTGAATCTAATCTTATTTATTTATACTGAACGCAATCATACATCGCATCGGGTGGCTTACATTCGTGACCGCGGTATGAACCTTGATTGCGCGCTCACATTTCGTTCACACTTTAATGAAATGATCCCGAATGATAACCATCAGCTGAGATTTATTTTAAGATAGCTGCTGAGCTCCTTAACCTTACTGTCTTCGATCGCTTCGTGCCAAAAATCAAAAGACAAACCTTGACACAAAATAAATGTAAATCTTCTTACTATATAAAAATGGAATTCCGTAACGTTTGATCTTATTGATATTATTCACTCAGTCTCTGAGGTGTACAGTAATCATCATCATTTTGAATCGTTCTGAATCAAAAATAATTAGCGGTGACATGTATGTTTTTTGACATGAAAATGTTCGCTGATGTTCAGGAAAGACATTCGAGAAAAAATAATAGGTATCTAATTACTAAAACTTGAGATATTATTCACAAAACTACGTAAAACATGCAAAATTATGACTTTCTGTGTTAAATTTGCCTCTAAATCAAAATTCTAAGCGATGACATATGATTCTTTTTTCACTAAAATGTTTGTTAATGTTCAGGAAAGACATTTGAGGAAAAATAATTAGTAGCTGATCACTAAAACTTGAGATATTATTCACAAAACTACGTAAAACATGCAAAATTATGACTTTCTGTGCTAAATTTGCCTCTAAATCAAAATTCAAAGCGATGACATATGATTCTTTTTTAATAAAATGTTGGTTAATGTTCAGGAAAGACATTTGAGAAAAAATAACAGGTTTCTGAAACTCGAGATATTATTCACAAAACTATGTGAAATCATGACTTTTATGCTGAATTTGCCTCTAAATTAAAACTCGAAACAGTGATCTGTGATTTTTACTATAATAAAATGTTCGTTGTGTTTAGGAAAGATATTTGAGGGAAAAATAATAGGTTTCTGATCATTCGAAATTTAAATATTTTCCACAAAACCACATGGAAAATGCAAAACCATAACTTTTTAGGCACAATTTGTCTCTAAAATTCTGATTTAAAGCGACGACACGTGATTTTTTCAATAAAATGTTCGTTGATATTCAGAAATGACATTCGAGAAGAAATAATAGTTATCTGATAACTGAAAATAAAGATATTAGTCACAAAACTAAGTGAAACATGCAATATTATGAATATTTTGGCTCAATTTGTCTTTAAATCTTAATTCAAAGCTATGATGTATGATTTTTTCCATTAAAATGTTTGTTTATGTTCAGGAAAGACTTTTGAGTAAAAATAACAGATTTTTTATTACTGAAAATTGAGATATTATTCACAACACTACGTTAAACAAGCAAAATCATGAATATTTGAACTCAATTTGCCTCTAAATCGAAATTCAAGGCTATGATACGTAATTGTTCTTTATTGAAATATTTGTTAATGTTCGGGAAAGACATTTGAGGAAAAATAATAGGTATCTTATTGCTAAAAGTTGAGATATTACTTAAAAAACGACGTATGTTTGAAGATGATTTTCTGCATACAGAAAAACACATTAAAATATTCTTTTTTAAATTTATATATATTATACATATAATACAAGCAAATTTTTGACTTTTTGAGTATGAGCTCAATTCGCCTGTAAATTAAATTTTTGTTTTAATAAAATGTTCGTTGTTTCTTCAACATCTGCAAATATTTTCTTGCAAAAGAATTTATGTTGTAATTTGGTGCGAGCCGCGCAGAAAAAAATTACATTTCTGATGTTTTCTCAGTTTCGTGAATAGTAACACATTACGGGATTCGAAATACTTTTTTACTTTTACCAAAACTAGATCTTGGGACATTTGGCTGGAGGAAAGGCCGTATTTCTTTGGTTTAATTTTTTTTAATGTCTACGTAGTTATGTGGATTAAAACGTTAACTTCTTTTCAGACGTGTTCCTTGGACATCAACAAACATTTTCGTTATATAAAATTCACATGTTATCTCTTTAGATATGATTATAGAGGAGAACTAAGCATGAATGGTCACGCTAAATTATTCTTACTTTGATTTCTTACTTCTAAAAGTTACATAAAAAGAGGTTTTACTGTGAACGATTGACGAATATCCGGTTATCACCCGAGTGTGGTATATTCGAAACTGGGATGACCCCACATAACATTTTCCAAAATAACGACTTCTGGTTTCAGGAAAATAATCTGAAGTGGTATTTGGCCAGCCATTTCAATACTTCCGAAACTTCCGAACTCCATACGTCATTTTGAAATCCGAAATAGCGATTTCCAGTTTCTGTAAATCATCCCCAAAATATCAAAATATGCAATCCAATATGGGTATTTCCGTTCTGTGCGTTTTCAGAATGTTAAAGTACTTAAAGTGATGATGGACGTATAAGATGTGAAATATTTTTGAAGTGAGTTGTGCTAATAATGCAATGAATTATAAAAAATGATTCCTAATTTTGAAACTTTTGATCCCGAGCATCGCCGGGAACGTTCAACTAGTCTTAAATAATATACGAAATGAGTAAAAGTACAGTGAGTAAAGTACAATTCTTTTAAACATTATATTTCAAATATGCAAGTTCACCTGATAGTTTACTGTATTATATGAATTAAGTTAAATTATGGAGGCTCCAACTTGTCTATGCCACAATAGTTTTTGCTACGCTTCAATAACCTTTTCTTGCTAGAGGAAAAATGTTTTTCGCTAAACATTTAATAAAAAATATGATTAATTATTCACATATTGCGAATCCTAATAATTCCATGTGGCCAAAAATAAAACGCCCACCTTCTGATGACCTTTCATTGACCGACCGAGCTTTGCCAAGCTGTAAGTAGGTCATTGTTCTTTCCCATCCCCCCCTCTCTCTCTCTCTGGGCCGGCTTAGTAGTTCGGTTTGTATGCCCGTTTGTTGGTTTTTGCGTTTCCAGGGGCGAGCATAAATCAATCCAAACGTTCCCAAAACCTGATCCCCTAATTAATGTCCGATAATCAGGCCTGGGTTGCGGTGGTGGGCAAGCGAACAAAGTATCTACCGTTGGAAGCTAATCGTTCATAAGCCAAATTAATTGCCACACTTTTCCTTACTTCACAGCTCACACCGGGTGCTCGTAGCGATGGACGATAAATCCCACTTCAGGTGTACAAAAATTGGCTAATTACCAGCCGTCATTGGAAGTACTCTCATCGTTTGATTTTAGTCTTGGAAAATGACAATTTCTTTATCAATGAAAAAAGAAAGGCGGTCGAGTTTTCGAAGAAAATTTCATTAAACAACAGGCGATGATAAGTTTTTTCCTCCGAATTATTAAAATTTTGCTTCTGGCTATCATAGATGGCGGCTTCCGTGTCTCCAAGCATCTAATTATAATCCTGTCATAATCGAGTCCAAAGTAATCCTGTTAAACCCACATCAGAGTGCAAATACGTCCCTTATCATCGTAAAATCCTCTAACACCGGTATATTGGTGAAAAATGCCAGCGCAATAAGGTACCAATTTGCTTCACGCACTCAAAATTGTGCCCTTTTTGAGCCGCTGGTCTTAAGATTCGATGACTTTACGGCGAAAGCGAAGAAGGTAGGTTTGGTCTAATGAAACCGAGTCGTCGATATTTTCTCACCTTTACCAGCTGGTGTGTAATATCAACGGCTCAGGTCCCCATTATTTTCCGATGAAAACGTGCCACTTGATGATTTGACAGACCAAACCCAACCGAAAGAACCACACTCTGGCAGTAGATTTTCCAAAACAACACCAGCATCCGAGAGGCCTTTCCTTCGTCACGTTCATCCTGTCGCTTCAGTCAAATTTTCCCTAACAAGCAAAATAGCTTCTCTACTTCCTGATCACGTTCCGTGCTGGCATAGTTTCAGCAACAACAGGACGAAAATTTGTAAGCAATAGCGAAAGGAGATAATTAGAATAAATAAAAGGATAATAGAAATTAATATTCAACAACGAGACCTGTGACCGGCCGGCGAACGACGGTCGAGAAAACATGGCAAAGGATTCTCCCGGTACGGAAGAGAATGCGGTTCCCTTCAAAGTAACCCGTCTTTAGTCGAGCCTCTTTTGATTCATCCTTCAATTTGTCCGGGATAATAACGGTGGCTTTCTCACTACACTGAGCGGCAAATTTTAACAAACTCCAGTGGCTTTTCTGAATCAATAACTTTCCCCTCCGGACCACACCGCAACAGAAGGGAGGGAGGCATCAAAAGTGAAGCTCGTTTTAAGCCTCGCTAACAAACTGTCTTTCGCAGTGGAAACTATCGCTGGTGGCAATGCTAACGAAGTCCGCTTCAACCGAGACCCAATTAACAATACTGTCAGTACATTGGAAACGACCGCCCGGTAAAAGGTTGCTCCGAAGCAACAACATCCGTGCCTGGGTTATCATCTGTGTTCATCAAAAAGGAAGGAGAACACGCTTAACACGCATCGCTGAAGATCGGACCAGTTTGTAGCTGTCGATCCTGCAGGATTATTTTCCCTTCTAATCGAAAAGGAATCGAAGCGAAGCGTTAGCCACATTCTCGGTTGAACGGTTTACGCGGATGTTTTCCATCTTGCGAAACCGTCTGCCTTAGGGTTTTTTTTGCTGCTGGAAAACGGTAACAGTGAGTTTCTTTAGATGTTGCCTAGCAGAACGATTAGAGAGTGATAGATTTTTCGGGCGGGGAAGATGAGAAATTATTAACACTAATCTAGATTGCCCCGCAACTTCTTCCTTTGTTATTGACAAGTAAATTTGCTAGATTTGGTTGTGAGAATTGAAGATTTAATTCAATGTCGATTTCGAATTTTGGTTTGCGATTGTTCTCTTTTATCTTTTGACAATTATCTTTTGTCTTTCGATTTTCTAGTTTTAACTTTTAACTTTTTAGGTTTAACGTTAAAATTTTAACTTCAAACTTTGAACTTTAAACATTAAACTTTAAACTTTAAATCTTAAACTTTAAACTTTAAACTTTAAACTTTAAACTTTAAACTTTAAACTTTAAACTTTAAACTTTAAACTTTAAACTTTAAACTTTAAACTTTAAACTTTAAACTTTAAACTTTAAACTTTAAACTTTAAACTTTAAACTTTAAACTTTAAACTTTAAACTTTAAACTTTAAACTTTAAACTTTAAACTTTAAACTTTAAACTTTAAACTTTAAACTTTAAACTTTAAACTTTAAACTTTAAACTTTAAACTTCAAACTTTGAACTTTAAACTTTAAACTTTAAACTTTAAACTTTAAACTTTAAATCTTAAACTTTAAACTTTAAACTTTAAACTTTAAACTTTAAACTTTAAACTTTAAACTTTAAACTTTAAACTTTAAACTTTAAACTTTAAACTTTAAACTTCAAACTTTAAACTTTAAACTTTAAACTTTAAACTTTAAACTTCAAACTTTAAACTTTAAACTTTGAACTTTAAACTTTAAACTTTAAACTTTAAACTTCAAACTTTAAACTTTAAACTTTAAACTTTAAACTTTAAACTTCAAACTTTAAACTTTAAACTTTAAACTTTAAACTTTAAACTTTAAACTTTAAACTTTAAACTTTAAACTTTAAACTTTAAACTTTAAACTTTAAACTTTAAACTTTAAACTTTAAACTTTAAACTTTAAACTTTAAACTTTAAACTTTAAACTTTAAACTTTAAACTTTAAACTTTAAACTTTAAACTTTAAACTTTAAACTTTAAACTTTAAACTTTAAACTTTAAACTTTAAACTTTAAACTTTAAACTTTAAACTTTAAACTTTAAACTTTAAACTTTAAACTTTAAACTTTAAACTTTAAACTTTAAACTTTAAACTTTAAACTTTAAACTTTAAACTTTAAACTTTAAACTTTAAACTTTAAACTTTAAACTTTAAACTTTAAACTTTAAACTTTAAACTTTAAACTTTAAACTTTAAAATTTAAACTTTAAACTTCAAACTTTAAACTTTAAACATTTACCATAAACCTTTTACCTTTTTCTTTTTACCATTGGCCAATTTCCTCTGACCTTTAACCTTCTATGCTTTAAATATAACGTTTTCCCGCTTTCCTCTTACATTTCAAATCTCGTACCTCGAACCTTTCTCTTTTTATATATATTTTTGCCTTTAATTTTTTACATTTCTCTTTTTACAATTTACCTTTTATTTTCTATTTTTTACTTTTTAAATTGAATTTTTAAATTTTTAATTTTTACTTTATACTTTTGCTTTCACTTTTCACTTATTTTTAACTTTTAACTTTTAACTTTTTACTTTCTTTTTTTTACTGGCTACTTATAACTTTTAACTTTATACTTGTTATTTTTTGACTAATTACTTCTCACTTCTTACTTTTAACATTTAACTTTTTACTATTTACTTTTTACTTTTTACTTTTACTTTTTACTTTTTACTTTTAACTTTTAACTTTTCTTTTTTTACTTCTTACTTTTAACTTTTAACTTTTTACTTTTACTTTACTTTTTACTTTTTACTCTTTACTTTTTACTTTTTACTTTTTACTTTTTACTTTTTTCTTTTAACTTTTAACTTTTTACTTTTTAATTTTTACTTTTTACTTTTTACCTTTTACTTTTTACTTTTTACTTTTTACTTTTTACTTTTTACTTTTTTCTTTTAACTTTTTACTTTCTACTTTTTAATTTTTACTTTTTACTTTTTACTTTTTACTTTTTACTTTTTACTTTTAACTTTTAACTTTTAACTTTTTACTTTTTACTTTTTACTTTTTACTTTTTACTTTTTACTTTTTACTTTTTACTTTTTACTTTTCACTTTTTACTTTTTACTTTTTACTTTTTACTTTTTACTTTTTACTTTTTACTTTTTACTTTTTACTTTTTACTTTTTACTTTTTATTTTTTACTTTTTACTTTTTACTTTTAACTTTTCACTTTTTACGGTTTTCTTTTTACTTTTTGCTTTTTACTTTTCACTTTTTACTTTTTACTTTTTACTTTTTACTTTTTACTTTTTACTTTTTACTTTTTTCTTTTTACTTTTTACTTTTTACTTTTTACTTTTTACTTTTTACTTTTTACTTTTTACTTTTTACTTTTTTCTTTTAATTTTTTACTTTTTACTTTTTAATTTTGACTTTTTACTTTTTATTTTTTACTTTTTATTTTTTACTTTTTACCTTTTACTTTTAACTTTTAACTTTTTACTTTTTACTTTTTACTTTTTACTTTTTACTTTTTACTTTTTACTTTTTACTTTTTACTTTTTACTTTTTACTTTTTACTTTTTACTTTTTACTTTTTACTTTTTCTTTTAACTTTTTACTTTTTACTTTTTAATTTTTTTTTTTTACTTTTTACTTTTTACTTTTTACTTTTTACTTTTTACTTTTTACTTTTTACTTTTTACTTTTACTTTTTACTTTTTACTTTTTACTTTTTACTTTTTACTTTTTACTTTTTACTTTTAACTTTTTACTTTTTACTTTTTACTTTTTACTTTTTAATTTTTACTTTTTACTTCTTACTTTTTACTTTTTACTTTTTACTTTTTACTTTTTACTTTTTACTTTTTACTTTTTACTTATTACTTTTCACTTTTTACTTTTTACTTTTTACTTGTTACTTTTTACTTTTTACTTTTTATTTCTTACTTTTTACTTTTTACTTTTAACTTTTCACTTTTTACGTTTTTCTTTTTACTTTTTGCTTTTTACTTTTCACTTTTTACTTTTTACTTTTTACTTTTTACTTTTTACTTTTTACTTTTTACTTTTTACTTTTTACTTTTTACTTTTTACTTTTTACTTTTTACTTTTTACTTTTTACTTTTTACTTTTTACTTTTTACTTTTTACTTTTTACTTTTTACTTTTTTCTTTTAACTTTTTACTTTTTACTTTTTAATTTTTACTTTTTACTTTTTATTTTTTACTTTTTACTTTTTACTTTTTACTTTTTACTTTTAACTTTTAACTTTTTACTTTTTACTTTTACTTTTAACTTTTTCCTTTTTCCTTTTTACTTTTTACTTTTTACTTTTTACTTTTTACTTTTTACTTTTTTCTTTTAACTTTTTACTTTTTACTTTTTAATTTTTACTTTTTACTTTTTACTTTTTACTTTTTACTTTTTACTTTTTACTTTTTACTTTTTACTTTTTACTTTTTACTTTTTACTTTTTACTTTTTACTTTTTACTTTTTACTTTTTACTTTTTACTTTTTACTTTTTACTTTTTACTTTTTTCTTTTAACTTTTTACTTTTTACTTTTTAAATTTTTACTTTTTACTTTTTACTTTTCACTTTTACTTTTTACTTTTTACTTTTAACTTTTTCCTTTTTCCTTTTTACTTTTTACTTTTTACTTTTTACTTTTTACTTTTTACTTTTTACTTTTTACTCTTTACTTTTTACTTTAGTTTTTACTTTTACTTTTTACTTTTTACTTTTTACTTCTTACTTTTTAGTTTTTACTTTTTACTTTTTTTTTTACTTTTTAATTTTTACTTTTTACTATCTATTCTTTTCTCTTCACTTTTTACATTTTACTTTTTACTTTTAACCTTTAATTTCTCACTTTTCACTTTCTACTTTTTACTGTTTACTTTTACTCTTTACTTTCTTTTCAATTTTTTACTTTCCACATTCTACTGTTTCGCTCTTCTCTCTCCTCTCTCCTCTCTTCTCTCTCTTCTCTCCTCCCTCTTCTCTCTTCTCTCTTCTCTCTTCTCTCTTCTCTCTTCTCTCTCTCTCTTTCTCTCTTCTCTCTTCTCTCTCTCTCTTCTCTCTTCTCTCTTCTCTCTTCTCTCTTCTCTCTTCTCTTTTCTCTCTTCTCTCTTCTCTGTTCTCTCTTCTCTCTTCTCTGTTTTCTCTTCTTTCTCCTCCTTTCTCTTCTCTTCTCTTCTCTCTCTCCTCTCTTCTCTCTTCTCTCTTCTCTTTTCTTTCTTCTCTATTGTATCTTCTTTCTTCTCTCTTCTCTCTTCTCTCTTCTCTCTTCTCTCTTCTCTCTTCTCTCTTCTCGCTTCTCTCTTCTCTCTTCTCTCTTCTCTCTTCTCGCTTCTCTCTTCTCTCTTCTCTTTTCTCTCTTCTCTCTTCACTCTTATCTCTTCTCTTTTATCTCTTTCTCCTCCTCTCTTCTCTCTTCTCTTCTCTTTCTTTTTTCTCTCTTCTCTATTCTATCTTCTTTCTTCTCTCTTCTTTCTTTCATTTCGTTTTTTCTTTTCTCTTTTCTCTCTTCTCAATTTTATACTTCTTAGTTATTGCTTTGTTCTTTTCTTCTTGTTGCTTTGTACTTATTTCATTTTTAATCTTTTTATTTTATTTTGTCTTCTGTTTTCTGTTTTCTTACTGTCTGAATTTTGTCTTTGGTCTTTTGTCTTTTATCTCTTGTCTTTTGTCTTTTGTCTTTTTTCTTTTGTCTTTTGTCTCTTGTCTTTTGTCTTTTGTCTTTTGTCTTTTGTCTTTTGTCTTTTGTCTTTTGTCTTTTGTCTTTTGTCTTTTGTCTTTTGTCTTTTGTCTTTTGTCTTTTGTCTTTTGTCTTTTGTTTTTGTCTTTTGTCTTTTGTCTTTTGTCTTTTGTCTTTTGTCTTTTGTCTTTTGTCTTTTGTCTTTTGTCTTTTGTCTTTTGTCTTTTGTCTTTTGTCTTTTGTCTTTTGTCTTTTGTCTTTTGTCTTTTGTCTTTTGTCTTTTGTCTTTTGCCTTTTGTCTTTTGTCTTTTGTCTTTTGTCTTTTGTCTTTTGTCTTTTGTCTTTTGTCTTTTGTCTTTTGTCTTTTGTCTTTTGTCTTTTGTCTTTTGTTTTTTGTCTTTTGTCTTTTGTCTTTTTCAATTTTTATTGTTCTACTTTTGTCATTTTTCAATTTTTATCTTTTGACTTGCAGAAGAGTGTCTCTGATTTCTACAATTACAGATTTTCTCGTGGATTTGTGAGCATTTTGATTGAGCTTTCATTTTATTGAATTTCTGGGTTCCTAAGTTGTTAATTTCCGATGTTTCATTCCTCTATTACGCTGTCGTATCTATGGATCTATTGGTTGTTGGATTCTTTTTAATTCTCTTCTTATAAATTCCTGGATTAACTTTTTGTATATGATTTTAGATATGGTTCCTGATGATGTTTTATTTATTGAGATTTATAGATTGTCTGATCCTTGAGAGTTTGGATTTAAAGATATTTTACTCTTGGACTCGTAGAACTCTTGCATTCGAAGATTTCTATATTCTTTGAGTTTGTTCACTTGCCAATTTTATGGACACTTGTAATTTTGAAGTAGAATACTTCTCTCAGGAAGTTTGGCTACATAGGGATGTAAAATGAAAATCTAAAACCGAAAAAAGTGAAAAATATGTCCAATTTCAAATGCTAATAAATCGGTTAGTATTCGATGGATTTCCTTCGTTCTTGTAGCAATAGATTGGAAAATTTTCTAAGATTCTTCCAAAAAGAAGATAATTGTAATTTTATTATTCAAACTATTGTACTATTGGAAATAGTCAAGCCTTGTCAAAACGAAAAATTCGACCACTGATTGGTCGTTATATGATTGCTTCCCAAGCACGGTCGACAGAATCATATACCTCGCAATTTAAAACATGCTATTTGGCCTATATAAGAGCCTGTTTCAGCCGAAGCCGCTCATAATAGTTCTAGACAGTGACAATAGCAGTCGTCCTACCTTAGCAGCAGCACTAGCAGTGCAGTGGATACCAGCGATGGCGGAAAGCGGACACAGCTGTGGCGTAGCAATGGATAGCGCACTGGTTGCAGTGGATTCCAGCAACGATAGCAGCTGGTCAGCTGATGCAGGGACAGTGGATACCAATAGCAGCGTATAGCGGCCACAACTGTGGCATGGCTATGGATAGCGTAAAAGTTGCATCGGATCTCAGCATCGATAGAGGCTGATGCAGTGAGGCACTTTAGTGAAATGCAGTCTCTGTACGATAGTGGGTACTAGTAAATGCATTCAATGAAAAGTTGACTCATTTTGACTACACGTGAGCATTTCACTGTTAACTTTATCACAACGAATACTTTGTTCGCACTGTCAGCGATAACACAAAGATGTGATCGGCATCTTATCCGATACTAAATTGAACAACAAATTGTCCTTTTCAGGATGAAATAAAAACTTGATTGAAGAGTTAACATTTTCTAATGAGGTAATTCACATTTTTAAATTTGTAAAAGTTATAAATTTTACTTAATTTCCGTGTCTCAGAACGTACTTAATTATCTTTTCCTTTAGTCATGAGCACGACATCTGGAAAAATTTCTTCTCAAAATTTAAAAATTGTCAAGCCCCGACCATGACAAGCAACTTGGGTGTCGTACACAAATTACGTAACGCATGAAGGGGAAGGGGGTCGAGTCTGCGTTACTAATTGTTACATATGGGGGAGGTGGGGGTAGTTGAGGCCGTTACGTAACTGTGATGTTTGCTCAAAATTGCACATTTGGGGGGGGGGTGGCAGGTTGTCTAGCGTTACGTAATTTTTGAGGGGGAGTCATTTCGGACGTTACTTATCGTTACATAAGGGGGGAGGGGGTCGAAAATCTAGGTTTTTAGCGTTACGTAATTTGTGTACGACGCTGTACTATATTATTGAAAATGGTCAACCCTTGTTGAAGCGCAAAATTTGATTGATCTGATTAGTTAACGTTTATTTACTAGAAAAAATGACTGACATGCAAGCAGCCGGGTTATCTTTCTAGTAAAAGTATTCTACTTCAACCTTGCGGTCGTGGCTTTGCACACAACCCTCCTGTTATTTTGTTAATAGGGATTCCGGTGCTTCATTTCTGGTTTACTTAAATCTTCTAATCGCTTGATTTTTGCTGTCTTATATTCTTAAGTTTCTTCATTTTGGAAATCTCTGTTTTTCAAATTTAAGATTTTAATTTGGAATTCTATGACTTCTTTATAAAATTTTTTTCATAAAATTAAAAACAAGTTCAACGCTCTTCTTCCAAACATGGGTAAAAGCAGTAATTTGAACACATTTTTCAGTAATCAACAGCAATAATTCTTGACATGACAGAATGGTACCTGCTGGCAATAATTTAACGTAAACGTTACACGACAGCCACGTGCTTCGCTCTTCTATATAATTTTGTAGCATGACTATCGTGATTAGAACACGGTCCCAACTTCTGAACTCCTCAAAACAATCCCTCAAGAGTCACCAGTTCACAATTTATCAACCCGAATCGTTCATCAATGTCATCAAGTAAGTTATAAACTTGATATGTAGCTACAGCCGACCAGCCATTCGGAGTCGTTGGTGCAGATGCACGACCACAAACCAGTTCATCTCACTTATTCACAGCACTCCAATTGCTCCCTGCCTGCTCCTTTACGAAACCAAGTTGACTGGGTTAACTATGACGTTGACCCATACGGCCGTAAATCAGTCCAGCCAAGCCACAGCACCGGGTGGCCATCAAAGCAAAGTAAGTGCTCTCACAGGAAACTTCGGTGCATATTCATTTTCTCGTAAGACACCACAGGGCAGAACCTGCTGGTGGCAGCATCAAACGGACAGGCAGGAGCAAGTTCAAGATTATGAAAGACTACAACCTCTCGCGAGCCGACCAACCGACGTCTACGACGGTGCGAAACGGGTGGCAAATGAAAACCATTGCCCCACTCGGTCGCCACTGGACGGCCATAAAACTTTAGCTGCAGGCGAGAGAAGAAAATTAATGTCTTACTTAGGGGTTTTTTTACCCTCGCACCAAGACGGGACGCGCGTCTACTCTTTGAGAAGAGGGAGCAGAAAAAAAAAGACGAACACGGTTGCTGGTGAAAAATAGATTTCCTCGCGCAAAGGTACAAGCAAGTCAGTGCGGTGTGAAATTTGCTACTACTGGTGCGAAACCCCCTTAACAAATTAACAGCTTCGCCTCCCGTGGGTGGCATTCCGCAGCTCCGCAGGCGGAGTAGTTGCTCGAAACGAGATTGCGTTTAATTCACGATTATTTCTAGTGGTAGGAGTTAATCGAGTTATCTCCGCCGAGGGACATAAATTTGATCATACGCAATTTGAAGTGGGAAAGTTTTTTTATGTTCCTTCCCGTGCAATTAACGCACTCAGCCAAGCGTCGGCGCGAGCAAACAATTAGACAGTTGAGTGATTTTGTACTGCTAAGCCGATAATTACTTAGCAACGTTTCATCACAATCAATCGTATAACCTAAAACGCAACTTTGGGCCGAAAATTGCAACATCACTATGAACATCTCGAATGCAAAATAATATATCAAAGTCCCAGTTGGCGACAGAGAAAGTTTCATTATAGTTTTAAGTTAAATTGAATTTCTTCAATTTTTTCCTCTCTCCCGGCAAACGGTGCAAAAAAGTGTCTAAATCGTTCCGCTGCACAAATGCTGCGTATTTTCCGACTGAAATTATCGTCTTTTTCAATTTTACCTTAGCTAATCAGGTTAGCAAATCTCGAAAGTTCCCGTGCTGCAGCATCGCAGTGCAGCATCCTTGCACTCTGGAGATTTCACAGTATCGCGAAGCACGACGGCGGCGGCACGATTCGGGACAAAAATTGATAATCCAATTTAGGATTCCGGCTGTGTGACCTTGAAGATATGTGCTTTGATTTCCTCGCGTCGACGGCAAGTTTTATGCTACCATTCAATCGGCAAGGACTGTACGTGCAAGTAGGCGGAAGTGCCCCGGATGCGGAACTGCTGCAGACTCAATCGGAATTCTGCTGCCGTCTTTCGCATGTTTTTGTCGGCGTGATTGAAAATTAGAAACCCGAAACCCAAGGTCTAGCCGCTTTGAACGATGGCGATGGGCGATGGCTTTTCGGTACCCATGTACAACTGGATTATAAGTTTCCAGTTTTGCAATAGAAAATGGTTCATCCTAGGTGGCTACGAGTGACCAAATTTGGTCCTTTTTGCGCCTTACCGGAAAACACGTACGAACTGTGAATGCCGTGGCTAGAATTCTATTCAAGGATGAAAATTTCTGTACGAGACCTGATTAGACTTTTTGGATTTGGGATGAATAGGAAGGCACGGGATATCGTTGCAGGTTGGCTGATTACTCCTGAGCGTCAATATAGGACATAAACAACAGAATTTGCAGTATTTCTTTAACTGATAATAAACTTGATGATTATTTCTTATCTCGCATGCATCGCTTATACATTTCGGAACAATCGTTAAAAATATGCCGTTTAGCAGCAGCAGACAGGATGTTCCTCAAGTGAGCAATTGCTTTTGCTTTTCATCAGAATGTTGATTCTGTATTCAGTGTTAATATTGTTCTTCAGCATGTTTCATGTTTATAAACTGGCTAGTATATGAAATCTCTCTCATCTGTTGGGGATCAGAAAAACTTTTTTGGAAAAATATTTATCAAGAGAAATTCAGTATTGTAGGAATCAAAGAGCAGGAAGACATCGAATAACTTGATTGTACTAGGATTAGAACCCACGACCTCAAGTAGTGCTAAAGTAGACTCAGTAACCTTGCAGTTACTTATTCTTTCCTTGTTGAATATGTAGGAATTTTATTTTTTTTATATTATTTTTTCATACAATTACATTCATCTGACAAAGATAAGTCTTAATGAAAAATAAAAAAATGTTGACGGAAATACGCATACCAGATGTCATTTCATTTTTAAATTGCCCACTTTCTTCTTTTATTGTATATCTGATTTTACTTCCATTTCATTTCACTACTTTAGAGCTCAATATTATTTTTCTTTCCTATTTTGCCTATACTTGAGTCCTGTTATCCTCAATTATTTTTCTATGGATTTCCTTTATCTATTTCAACTTTACTTTTGATTTTCTCTGGTTTCTCTTTTGTTTTGCTCTTCTATTTCCAGTTGAAACTTGCCCTTACCTTTCCTATAAATGTTTCCAATTTTACCCTCCCATTTCTATATTTTCTTTTTCATTGCCTTCTCACTTTCTCACTTATTTTTCTCGTTTCTATTCCATTAACCTTCTCTAGCTTATTAGCTTTTACCTCTTACCCCTTTCTCATTGACGAATTCATATCGCTATTCCATTTTGCTTTTTATTTCTATTCCCAATTTTTCCCATCTAACATTCCAATTTTACTTTTCCAGCTCTTTTCATTTTCGTTTCCCATCTATTTTTCCATAGTTTTGCCTATTCCATTTTCCCTCCTTTTTCAGTTCCAATTTCAGTTTTATTTGTTCATCACCCTTTCTCATACTTTGTCTCATTTCCCCTATTTTTCCGTACCCTTTTTGTTATCTTTTTTCATGTTTCTCGCTATCTAGTTGTACTTCACCATGTCATATTCTTTTTCTTTTTACCGTTTCTCTTCAACACGAATGCATAATACCAATCAGCGACGACTCCGACGATACCGCTCATCTGAATCGCAAAATGCTTTTCGTTCTTCTTGCGATGCTTATCGGAAATTGAACAGGAGCTTGTACAAATCGTATGTGTTAAAAGTTCAACCAAATTTCCTGCTGATATTATCAACTCAGACACGTTCGAGATCACGCAATCGATGATTATTGCTGAGACCAATAAGCTCAGAAATTCTGTTTTCTCGTGGACCGGATGGGATTCCAGCCGTTGTGTTCCGTCGATGTATTGTCGCATTAGTTTCCTCACTCTGCTTAATTTTTAAAAGTTCATTCGAACAGCGTAAATTCCCGAAAATATGGAAACAATCATTTCTGGTACCAGTGTTCAAAAATGGAGATAAAAGTAGTATCCGTGGAGTAACAAATCTCTCGGCAGCATCGAAATTATTTGAAATTATTGTAAATCGAAGTCTTCTAGCTGGAGTGAAGCGGTATATCTCTATAGATCTGCATGGTTTTATACCTGGACGATCGGTTACCACGAATTTATTGGAACTTACGCATACCTGTTTAACACAATTGGAAGCAAAATGCCTAGTGGACGAGGTTTATACGGATTTGAAAGCCGCATTTGACAGAATTGACCATCGTATACTATTGCGCAAAATTAACCTGCTTGATGCCTCTGACAGCTTAGTTGCATAGCTTACTTCATACCTGTGTGATCGATCACTTCGGGTGAAATTGGGAGCGTGCAGCTCAACTCCGTTCGTTAACTTGAGTAATGTACCTCAAGGAAGTAACTTGGGACCACTGCTTTTTACAATATTTTTAAACTATAATAGTATTTTGCTTGGTGATGGATGTAAGCTTATATATGGGGATGACCTAAAACTATATTTCGCCGTGAAATGCATAGAAGATTGTCACCGTTTGCAGTAGTTACTGGATGTGTTTGTAGAATGGTGCCATCGTAATAAGCTGATTGTCAGTATCCCTAAATGCTCTGTAATGACATTTCATCGGAACTCGCAACCTATAATGTTCAACTACCACATCGATGGAGTCGTGCTCAACAGGATTGAAGAGATGAATGACTTGGGTGTGACAATGGATAGGAAACTCTCTTTTGCTAGTCTTCGATCGGCCGTCATTGGTAAGGCTAATCGTCAGCTGGGGTTTATAACCAAAATAGCCAAAGATTTTAGTGATCCGTATTGCTTGAAAGCTCCGATTGCTCTTTAGTGTGACCTATCTTAGAGAATGCTTCACTAGTTTGGCTTCCACATCAACTGACCTGGAGTTTACGAATTGAAAGAGTGCAAAAGAGATTTGTCCGAATTGCTTTGAGAAATCTGCGTTGGTGTGACCCACAGAATTTGCCTGCATACGGTGATCAGTGCAAGTTAATCTATCTTGACACCCTAGCTCGACGACGGAAGATTCAGCAGGCAACATTTGTCGCTAAGCTCCTGAACAATTAAGTAGACTGTCCCAAACTACTATCTTTACTTGATTTTCGTGTTCCATCGCGTGCTTTAAGGACTTCCACTCTTCTCCAAACATGGTTTCATCGCACAGTGTTTGGATTTAATGCCCCTATGTCTTCGATGATACGTGCATTCACTTTCAGTTGTTTTCCTAGTCGAGTAGCAAAATCTGCTTGTTTTACATTATGACGTTGACGATAGTGATATTATTCATATTCATTGAGACTTTATGTTAGATGGATAAATAAACTTATAAATGAATAAATAAATGAATAAATAAAAAAATACCTTTTTTATCTGCTTTTGTCACCGGTCACTCTCTTTCTTGCCAATTTTTTCTTCTCTTTTTCATTCCATTGTCCTTTCCCATTTTTCTATCGCATATCCGAGTAATATTTCGCTTCTCCATTTTACTATCAACTTCTAATTTTTCTCTTTAATTTCCTTTTTTCATTAAAGGCAGACTGTGTGTGCAGCTGGGGAAACGAAAAATAAGCGAACTGGAAATATGATACAGATTTGAAAATATATATCGCTGGGACTTGAACCCGCATTCTCCCTTTTTTCATTTTTTTTCCATTACTTTTTCCATTTTTGTTTCCCTCTTTCTTACCTGTTTCCTTTTCATTTTTTCGCGTTGTTTTTCTATTGTTTTCTTCTTCCTTCAACATTTTTTTTCATTTGTTTCTAAAACTTATTCTCCTATTACATTTCTATACTGTTTTCTATTTTTATTGTATTCACTCTCTCTTCGTTTCTATTTCAATTTCTTTTTCTTATTGTCATTTTCGTCTTTCCTTTCCAATTTATCTTTCACGTTAGTGTTTTCACGTTCTGTTGTCATTTTAAAAATGTGTAATGTAAACTCAATCCCTTTCCCCTCATTTATGTCTTTCGTAGTTTGTGAACGAAACCCTTTCCGTATAGAGTAAGATCTTTTTTTACGTGTTTTTTTCACGCCTGTTGTTTTCCTGAATTACTCAGGGTATCGATCTCATTTAATCAAGTTTCCCGTTTCAGACCAAGAGTAAGAGGTTTAAACATTTAAGGATGGTTAGCTTCATTACATTTTCAACTAAAAAAAGTTTTTTTACGCGGTCCCATACGAATTTAGAACGCATCCCCGCGTGAAAAACAGACCTTAGTGTATCTTCTTTTTTCAGTCTTGCTTCACATTTTTGCTACTTATTTACCAATCTCTTTTTTTTTTTGTTACTTGTCTTGTTTCGAATCTTTCTTTTCCATTTCTGCTTTACCGTTTCTCTTCATTTTTTCTTTTTCCTTCCCCTTTTGCATAGTCTTTTCACTTCCTCTTTCGCATTACCATTTCAGATTTAATTTTCCTGTTTTCCTTCTCTATCACGTTTAAACGTCTCTCTTTGCTCTGTCGCCTCCCCCTTTTTTTTCCAGGTCTTTTTCACATTTTCCTTTCTCCTTTTTCTTTACATTTTCCTCTCGCGTTTTTCTCTCCTAATTCTTTTCCTCACTGCCTTTATCGATTTCATTTCCCTTTTTTTTAAATGTCCTTTTCCTATTCATCTCTTTTTTTTTGATTTTTTTATTTTCCTACCCTCTGCATTTCCATTTTCTGTTCCAATACACTTCTCACTTCCTATTTCCTTTTCTATTTTCCTTCCTTATTTTTCTCATGTCCGTGTCACATATTCCTTTTGCGTTTTCTTTTTTCATTTTCTTTCTCCAATTGTTTCTCGTTTTTTTTTTATCACCAATTCACTCTTCCACTTTCATATTTATTTCCCATTTCACATTTCACATTTCTCTTTCTCATTTAATTTTTTTTTCATTTTTTTCCATTTGCTTTCCCCATTGCCATTTTCCTCTTACTTGTCTACATATTTCTTTGAAACATATGAACAAGCTGGATCAGGTCAGGGAACTTCAGGTTCAATATCCAAAAATGATATTGGGTTGACAAGGCCTTTCCAATTTGTAATAATAATTATTTTGCCTTTGTGTACTTTTGTATTTCTTTTTGTTTTTGTTTTTTTTGTTTATTCATTTCTCTCATTTCATTAAGCAGACAGTATGTGCAGTAGGGAAAACGAAAAATAAGCGAAATGGAAATATGATACAGATTTGGAAAAATATATCGCATCCCGACGGGACTTGAACCCGCAATCTCCCTGTCTCCGGCATGGTGTTTTGATTAATTAAACTACGGGGGACGGTGGTACAGTTCCACAATCTATATCGTATCACATTCCACTGTCGACTTATTCTATTGCTCATCCCGAACTACACAAACTGCTGTGCAAGCGTTATTTATAGACTAAAAGGAATGTCTCATTACACACAGAAGTGTTAGCTGATGCTGATAACTCTTATAGACCAATGTGGTCAAGACCAAAGTCAGTCTGAGTCGTGCTTGGAAGTGCGACACAACAACAGAAGGACGAAATAGGGCTAAATTTTTCGAACTAAATTTCTATTTTTGACAACGGCTTTTACCCGTTAACACACAAGTTGACGTAGTTTAATTGGTCAAAACACCATGCCAGAGACAGGGAGATTGCGGGTTCAAGTCCCGTCGGGATGCGGTATATTTTTCGCTTTCCCCATTGCACATATTGTCTGCTTAATGAGCTTGTGTGTTAACAGTTAAAAGCCGTTGTTAAAAATAGGAATTTAGTTCGAAAAATTTTCCTCATTAGTTACTGATTTCTTGTTAGCAATTTTCCTTTTAAATTTTTATTTTTCTTTCCTTCCTCTTCCACAATTCTATTTAACTTGGATCCCCCGGGATACCATCTCGTTGTCCTTTCCAGTTATTCTTTCGAACATTTTCTTTTTATTTTCATAATTTGCTTTCTCGTTTCTCTTAACATTTCCCTCTATCATTTTTCTTTTTCGTTTTATTCATACATCCATTCCTCGTTACTCATTTCGAATTCCATTTGCAAGATTTCTTTTACATTGTCCGATTCCTTTCCCATTTTCACTTCCCTACCCCTCATATATCTTTCTCATATCCGTGTCATCTAAACAATTTTAGCTAACTAATGGTAGCAGTGGTCATAGGCTCCTACAGGAAAAAAAATCCGTATCACCTATCCTTTTTCACTTTCTTTTTGCAATTTCCTTTGCATCTTTCATCCCCAATTTCTTGTCCTTGTTTCACTTCTCTTTTTTATTTTTTTCCGGCCCCATTCCAATATTTTACTTAACGTTTTGTTTTTCATTTTCCCGTTTCATTTTTCCATGTCTCCTTTATGTTTCCCAATCTCTTTTTGCTTTTTATTTTGATTTGTCTCTATTCTTTTTTATTTTTATTTTCCATTTCCCTTTTTCGTGTCCCTCTTTAAGTTGTTCTTCCATTTCTTTTACCAGGGAAGTGTGTTCTCATGCCCCTTTACATGTTTTTTTTTCATTTCCATTTGCTTTTCATATCTAGTTTTTAATTTTCGTTTCACATTTCCTTTTTCTCTGTTTAACTTTCTTTCTCGTTTTCTTTGTCATTTTATTTTGTCATTTCATTGTAAAAATCAATTTTTATTTAAATTTCCAATTTTCTTAAAATGGGGGAGTAACCATTTTCTATATTTCTCTTTTCTAGTTTTTTTTGTTTGCTTTTCTCATTTCACTTTTAATTTCGCTTTCCCTTTTCCATTTTTCGTTTTCTTTTTCCTCTTATGCACCTTTTCTTATCCTTCTCTCCTTTTTGCCCTTTTTTTCGTTTTCACTTAAATATTTTCAATTTTTTTTGTGTCATTTTCGAATTTTCATATCACGTTGTATGCTCCTATTCTCATTTGTTCTGATCATTTTCTGTTTCTCCACATTTTTTTTTTTTTCACTTTCCGATTATCATTTCTCGTTGTACCTTCCCTTTGATCCCTTTTCCTTACCTGATTTTGGTTTTCCTTTTTTTCTCATTTACTCATCCTGTCTATTCCACTTCATCATATATTCCCTTTTCCGTTCCTCTTTCCCACTTTCATATCAATATTCCATTTTTCTTTCTCATTTCGTTTTTCTTATTTTCGTCCATTTCTTCATTTCCATTACTATATTTCACATTCTCATCTATTTCTCCTTTATTTTATCGTTTCCTTTTTCTCATTTTTTCTCTTTAATTTTTTCTAATAGTTAACACTTCGATTTTCTTTTGACTTTATTTCCCGTTTTTTTCTCTCTCTCATTCTCTTGTACATTTTGTTTTTCCTCTTTCTATTTTCCTTTTCCTATCATTTTGGTTTCCTCTTTGTTTTTCTTTTTCTATTTCATCTTCTCCCTGGCTTCTTTTCTCCATTTCCGTAGCCCGTTTTTTCTAAGCCAGTTGCTTTTCTATCTCTTTTCCCGTTTCTATATTCTATTCTATTCATTTCCCGTTTCTATATTAAATTTCATTTCTTCCTTCCAGTATCATTTCCTTTTCCATTCCATTTTAAAATGTAATTTACTTTTCTATCTTCTTTTTATATATTCTAATTGTGCTCTATTTTTCTACTTTCATTCCCTTTTCTAGTTTTTATTGCTATTTTCCATTCGTATTCTCATTGTCTACTTTCCTCCTTTGCAATTTCGAGATACTTTTTTATTAGCCTTGCCCATTTCCTGCATTCGTTCACTTTTCTTATTTACCTTATCCATGTTCCTTTTTTTGTTTCGTTTCGTCTTCGTCTTTCGTCATTTATATTTCCTTCATCTCTTCTATGTTTTCCTATCATGTTTCCGTTTCACTTTCTAATTACCAATCGTTTATTTTTTTTATCTATTTAATTTTTTCAAGTCTTCTTTTTCTCTGTCATTGTCTGTTTACTCTGATTCCATTTCTCACACACCTTCCCCATTTTTGTTTTATTACTTCTGTTTCCATTTTCTGCGAAATTCATATATGAGCAATAGACTGCGACACGTTTATATGGGAAAAAATCGATGGTGTTATTTTTTCGCTCCCATGCACTTTTCGTGTTCCTTATGAGTCCTACAACAACTGTGTAACTTTTCAAATCGATCGATGAATCGCCCGATTTTCGCCGGATTTTCAAAGCTTCAATACGATTTTATATTGGAAAAACCACTTTTTCAAAGCTTTTTCTATAGAGATGTCCAGTTGGCTCCTAAAAATATATCAATACATGACATTTATAGGAAATTTTCTTGGGAAAGCTCTTCTGAAGACCGCAAGGCGCTACCTTGCTTGTGAAAAAAGATATTCACCCCAGACTGATTGAATATCTGACGAACGGCTCACCATTGAATTTTACTAGCAATACTGCTGCAGCATGCCGTTGTTGCAAATTCAATCATCTGATAAGAAATGATATCGTGTAAAATTTATCTTGGAAGCTTCCCCGAAGATACTATGAGCAAAATCACACTTTGAAAATTAATTCCACGCGAAATTATTTTTCTTACTTAAGCAAGTTTGCAGTAGCAGCATGCTGTAGCAGTGTTGCTGGAAATTTCAATGGTGAGCCGTCCGTCAGACATCCAATCAGTTTGGGGTAAATAGCTGTTTCTACAAGCATCGTAGCGCCTTATGGTCTTCAGAAGAGTTTTTTTTATTGATATTTTTTTAAGAGCCAGCTTGACATCTCTAGAGAATAAGTATTGAAAAAGTGGATTTTCCCATATTCTTATTTACAACTTGGCCCATCAAAATTACTTTAACTCTTGAATTTCTCTATGAAATTACCTAAACCAACATTACATTAGAAAGGGAAAAGATAGGGCCTTCTTTTGCAAATATCAAATTCGGTGGTCGCCATATTAGATTCGGCCGCCATATTATTTTCTTTCAAAAGATCATGCTTTTTTACATAAAATATGTTGAATAGAGGAGAGATGTATGTTGTCTAAAACAAAAATAATAGTAAAATTACCAAAACATGTTCGAGTCGACCGTTCGGTTTTTCGTTACATCTTACCCCACTAAAAATGCTGTAACAAATTATATAGAATATTTTTAACCAACCCGTCATTAGAGAGGGGATGGAAAAGAATAATGAATTGAAAATCGTTAGGCGATTGTGACGCTGTTACCTTTCGCAAATGGCATTAGTTTCAATCTTCACACGCCATTTCTTTAAATGAACCGACGAAAAAAAAATCCAATATTCAAACTTGTTTGACAGCGAAAATGTTCATCGTGATTCGATGACAGTAACCGAAAGAAATAGTAGAGTCTTTATTAATTTATTAAATCGTGTTAATTTTATGAAATCGAGTTCATTGACTGTTTTGTATCATATACACTTTTAATCTAAATGACATACGTACAATTTGTCGCCAGCTCGGGCCAAACTGATCACCGATGCTAAATCGTTTTTTGATTGGCACTTGGAACATCAGTCAAATACTATGTAATTCGAGCTCCTAAGTGATCTGGTATTTGAAGTAGCTACAGGCCAACCAAAACCAAGAATTGAGGACGTCAAGTCAATCGAGGGGACACACTCCCTTCATTTTTTCATACCGCAAGGGAATCATTATCTAGAAGTATAAGAATATTCTCTAGGTCCCAATGCACAGTGGTGCAGTAATAACTCCGGATTGTGTTAGTTTTTTGTGATATTGTTTTCGGCATTGTTCATGAGAATCATCAAGGAATATTTTTTTTATTATTTTTTTCATTTTTTCAATTTAGAAGAATGGTTTCTTTTGCATAGTTGTTTTTTAGCTAATAATATGCAGCTCTTCCAAAGTCACAACTATTCAAGAAGCCATAGTGTATGAGATATTGATTTTTTGGACAAAATGGACAAATGGACAAAAAACTTTTATTTTTATTTCTTTTTTTTTTCAAGTGTACCTATGAACTGTTAGAGTTTCTATTTATAAATCTATTAAATTTTGAACTTTGCTGCAGAAATAGGATGGCTATGGCCTGTAGTTTTTTAAATATTAAAAAAAAAAACTAAAATTTCGATGATTTTTTTCAAACGTTATAGCTGCATTAGCGCACTTAAGCCTGAAACTCTCAGGGCTGAAAGGATATTCAACTAGGTGTATATGGACAAAATTTTAGCCCGGCACTCCTTGGAGCTTCAACTCTGTGAGTAATTTTGTAAAATTCTACAAAAATCATCGAAATTTTCGTTTCTTTTAAATATATTAAAAAGTACATGCCATAGCCATCCTAATTCTGCGGCAGAGTTTAAAAATTAAAAGATTTATGATTAGAAAGTCATAGGCTTTGTTAGTACACTTAGAAAAAAAAAATAAAATGAAATGAAAATAAAAGGTTTTGTCCATTTTGTGCAAAAAAATCAGTATATAATACACTCTAGCTTCTTGAATAGTTGTGACTTTGAAAGAATTTCATATTATTGGCTAACGAAAAACTTTGAAGAAGAAACCATCCTTCTAAATTTAGAAAATAAGAAATAAAAATTTAGTACTAGTTTAGTTTAGTACAAATATTTTCATACAAAAATATTCCTTGATTATTCTAATAAACATTTCCGGAAACACCATCTTAAAAAACCAACATGATCCGCAGTTATTAATTTTGTTCCGCTAGATTGCATTTGTGGACCACTGTGCAATGGAAAGACCGAATATCTACTAGAATCTTGAAAAGAAATAAAATAAATTATGCCAACAAAACTCTACACACTAACATAAATGTATATGGCTCTGTGTATATATGCACAAAAAAGTCCTTATTTTTCCTTTTTAGTTATTGGTTGGTTGGAAAGATTTTATGAAGAATATCATGTGTTAGAGCAGGTAGTGAGGTAAGATTTAACAAAAAACCGAACGGTACCAAAACATGTAATTTTATGATTATTTTTGTTTAAGACAACATACATCTCTGATTTTAACATATTTTATGTTAAAAAGCATGATCTTTCGAATGGAATAATAAAATTTCAGGTAGGTGGATGGTGAAGGGTGATTTCCAGTTAACGGGGGGTTTGATCAACCAAAAGCAGTTTCTTTACTTGTTCAACATGAGCTCCCAAAAAACATTACTTGAACGTTTTCAATACCATCATGTAAATAGTGGGCCGGTCTCAGCGGGAATTGCTTATATGGTACTTCTTTTTATTTTCCATTGCCTTTGTTTTGTCCCAATTTATTATTCCTATGTTCCTTTCTGATATCTTTCTCTCATTAGTTTGAAAGTTATTCTTTTAAACGATTCCAAGAACGCGTTTCAATGGTTCGGATTCGGGTCACAATAACTGGATTTTAAATTACAACTACATGAGACTATTTCATTATTTCACATTAAATTTTTCAAAACTTTTGTTTCCTTGTAGGAGGTGGCTACAAAAAACATAAGATCTAATATTAATGTCGAAAGCACTTCTTCATATAATAACTTCATTTCAACTCGATTCTCAAGTATTTTATTGGAATTCGTAATAATTTTAGAATTTAATGATTGATGTTTTTTTAAGTGTGATTTTCAATGTTGGTACAAACGATTAATTTATTCAGATCTAATCAAATTATATTTCCAATATCTAAGGTTATTATAAGGTTGACATATACTAATAATTCAATCACATTGTTTGAAATAAATTAGTGAAATCAGATCGTGTTTCTGGTCTCCTCGAATAAATCATCCTTACGCAACGGAACACTCCCGCAAGCAAAACATCGATTGACTAATCAGTGTAGGGCATGTAATTAGATTGACCTACTCATACTGCTGCAACCAACGAGAAAGATATTGTCATACACCGGTGATTCCTAAGTGTGGTGTAGGTAAATCACACAAATTATTACCATCCTCGGCACTGGCCGAAAGTTGCACTCAACTGTTTTGCATTTTGCTTCTGCAGCTTTGCAGTTATTGTCGGCTGGGACATAATTTTCCGACCTAGTGATTCGTCACGGAATAGGTGTGATGGCCTTCCTGATCCACAAATAGGTGGAGAGGTTCGAAAGGGCCCTCAAGGTATAGTGTGTCGTAATGTTTATAGACTGCATAATAATTAACGGCGACGCTTCCGGTACGTGCGTAGGTGTGAAACGAAAGCGCTCTTGGTTCGGTTGTATTTACTGAGTGATACGACAGGGCTATAATTTTGCCACAGAAGCAAACGTCATGTAGAAATTACCTCTGACCGGCAGTGGAACACAATCATTATGAATGCTGATTGGTGGTTATAATTTCGTTCGGCTTTAGGTGACCTAGTTTTGTCAACAGCATTCGCAGTAAGTAACCGGTACCAGATCGCAAATTGAATTCGATCAACTGTTAAATGAATAAAGCCCTTCAAGATATCTTTCAAATCAATGCCGAAGAACGTCAAGCCGGTGAGTAGGGATACGATTTCAAATAACAGTTCCGCTTTCTCTCCATCGATACTTCAGCGTACAGAATAGCCACCAGCCGTAGAACATCTCCGTCGGTGTCATCGTCAACGTTAAATTGAATTTCCTATCCAATGGCACACTGCAGCCCCGTGGGTACTCGAGCCGAGTTCATTTGTTGTGCATTGAATCGCTCCCACTACTCTCAGCAAAATGGCTCCGCTGACGGTGGGGCTCTGGCTGGCTGTGACCGTATAATGGCGATACCACATCCGCACCCGCAGCCGTTTGTCATTCGTTTGTTCGTCGTCGGCTGTGGCTTTCACCACACCGGGATCAGTGGCCGAAATCGGCCGGACCAAATTGGATAAAGGAATGCCAACGACGACGGTTCACGGCAATGGTGACCGTTGTCGTCGTCGTTCGCCGGCCGGCTGAATCAGCAGTTGTATGCGATACTGGAGAATAACTCAACGGAACGGATGGACCCCCGGTAATCCGGTTTGAGCCTTCGGATAAGCTCCTGTGTTATCTATATTTTCACTAAAATTAACAGTTTCCTGTCAAGAAGCGACCGTTCTCGTTTACTTTAGTTTAGAATCCTAAGACAGAACCATTTTGTAAGTAATTGAGAAACGGACAGAACGAACTTCGTGCGAAATCGATACCCACTAACCTGGAAAGCACTCAACACACCTTCGGTTAATAAAGTCTAGAAATGGACCATTCTCAACGGACTGTGGAGTGCCTTCTGTTGCACAGTAAGGATTTGTTGGCCGTACATTGGTTATAAGTATTTTTTTATGAAAAGTGCCCAGTATGTTTTTATGGGTTTAAAAATATCCTAAAAGAAAAGCTTTTAATTTCATAGTTTTGTATTCGCCTTAGCAAATGAAAGCTCCTGAGCTCCTCAAAAATCATATTGGTTGCTGAAATTTGACTTGGGAAATTCAACTTTTTAAACATTGCTGGAGTCTTCCATTCGAAATTATCTCTCTCTATCTCTTTTTATTTTCCACTCCTTTTCCATGTTTTTTATTCCTACTCTTTTCTATTCCTTCTCTTTTTTATTTTTTCTACCCTTTTCTTTCGCTTACTGTTTCTTGAACTGTTCCTATTTAGTTAAGACTAAAGTTTATTAAAGCCTGAGCTGGAAATACTAGTGAATATTCTAAATAGTTTCAGAGCTTTTACCTTGACCAGCATTTGTATGGAGTCACCCGCTGTGCACAACGGCCCAAATAGTGTAAGATGTGCCATTGGCTTGAAAACATCTCGTCGCTGTCTAACCCAGTGCCAGCGCAGCACATCGAAAGGAAGAAAAAAAAATCTCCGGATCCTATACACCTACTGCAAAATGCCTGACGTGATTGGATTACATGCACAGTGCACGATTAAAGGATCAACTATTCTTGGCTTGGCTTTGGGAAGGATAAAAAGTTTGTCCCGTTTTGCAACCTAATGCTCCGTCTCGCGACGGGTGGGTTGTTTACATTTTAGACGCATTATAGTCGGTACACGACCGGAATTTTCACTCTCGGAGTTCACTCCGGCAAGAGTCAGTTTCTTTCGTGTTTGCGCTGTGTCATCGAGTTTAACCATGGAGGCGATTAGAGATCCGAGGTCGGTCTACGACCACTGCAGACTGACGCGGTATTGCTGAAAGGTCATGGAGAAATTTGCAATTCCAAACTCAGCTGCTCTCACGTAGGCTAACAAATCGATACTCTGATTCGGTTGCTTTCGTATTCAATTCGTATTAAGGGAGCTATTTAATAAATAAATAGGTGTATAACTCTTACCGGTTCTGGAGAGTGGAACAGCGTAATCTGAAAATAAGAACAAGAAAATATAATATTAGATTTTGTTGTTGGTTTGATTGTACAATTCATAGCACAACCCTAACAAACAAACAATCGAACTGCGAACCCGTCGTTTCGGTCAACCAACGGAAAGCCCAGACACTCCCACCGAACCGAAAGATATATCATTCCCTGCTGAGGCTTCAGGCTACACAATTGTCCTCTTTTTGGGGTTTCCCACCGTACCTCGCGGTAAATTCCAACACAGCCGAAAGTAGGACAGGCCGCCTTTGGAGCAGCGTTGTTCGAATGACTGCAAATTCCAGCACACACCGTCCGTACCGTTTAACAGACTCCCAAAACCGCGTCGTCGCCGCAGAAAACGACCGCGATCGCGCCGCAAGGAGCCACTCCGCGATGCGATACTGCTAGACAGTAGTCGACCGCAAAGTTTCTGATAAATATTCATGGAATGATGTGACGTACAGAGAGACACTAACGCAAACAGTGTCGTAAAATGGCTCATAGTTTTAGCATGCTCTTCTACTGGCTGGCTGGTGGAAGCCGGGGCCATTCGCCTATTTGTGGACCCCGGCAGGCAGGACCGCTCGGTGTCGGAAAAGTTGAACCCCCGGCTGCTTCGTCGGTATATAAATAAAGACATTTGCTTCAGTAAAATAGTTTCTGGATGGCAGAATCTGCAGTATCATTGCTCTAATGGGCGACTGATATGTAGCTGTTTCGTAATAAACTTCGAGCAATTTAAAAAATACTTCCTCCATGTTGGCTTTCGATGAGGCTGCTGGGAACTTTAATGCATGCGTGTTAATTTTTATCACATAAAAATCAAGATCCTTAATTTGACTCGGAAAGAACTATCGTAGAAAAGACATTTTAAGTGCATTGCAATATGCTTGCAACAACATCCAGCAATTACAATTTCCATTTTACTGTAAACTCTGAAATCTAAATCCTTCACTCATAAGAACGAATCGCAGTTGTCCACAATATATGAACTTATAGGGTGTTTGTTCCATAACTCATCTCATTAGGGCGATATTCACGAAGAATGCACGGATTAAACACTAAAGTTTCACGAAATCATTAAACAAATTAACAAAATACTGCTAATAAATAATACTGCACCAAGATGGTGCGGCTCAAAACAGCGTCTGTTCTCCATGTTAGGGGCGGCTGATCGACGTCCTGCTGACACGATGGTCCTCCGGCGAGACAGGAAGTTGGTGCAGGCCTTAGAGTAGTGAGGGGCAAAAGTACGCACTTAATTGTTTTTGCAACAAAACTATTGCAAACAATTATCATACAATTCGGTTTTGATTCCAAGCGGTACATGAGCCTTTCACCTTCAAAATGTATTACCAGAGTTTTTCAAATTTTGTTTGTAGCATACTCAGATGCGAACTTTTACCCAGCATGCGGGGCAAAAGTTCGCACTGTATGAACAGTGTATCTATTAGACTATGCTTAAAAAAGTTAATTGTTTTTCGCTGGTTTTGCACTGATTCTTTTTAGCTGCGTTAGTGCGGTACCCCGAAATAATTTTCTAACTTCCGGAAATTCGGTTTTCTGGGGATATGTTTGGGTGTTTTGGTGATATATCCCAAAAATGGGCCTTCCAGGAGAGGGTGTCATTGGATCTTTAGATATACACAAATTGGGGGGTACTCGACCATTCTGGGTTGTTTCCTAGAAACCGGAAGTCGACATCTTGGGATTCAAAATAGCGTCTGCGGTCATTTAATGGTCTCAGAGCATCATCCCGATTCCGAAAGAACAGACGTCTTTTTTTTCGCGTCCACGTTTTTCCGCGTTCAGTTATTATAAATATTGAAATATTGAAAAAGTTAACAGGAAAGTTTGCGGCTGGCGTTAGGAGTAAAGTTCACTAATCGCGTGTGCTCCATTAAATATTTCTTAAAAGGCGTGATATATAATAAAATCAACGGAATCTTGTTTGCCGACGTAGTACAATGAAGTCAGTGTAGTGTAAAAAAATGAATGTTGTGAACTCCTTTGTAAATTAACTTGAATTGCAATGAGTTTCTTCAAGGGCAAAGGTTTACAGGAAGATATGTCGATGATCGTGTAATAAAGTGATTCTAGTGATGCCACACAGTATTCGGCAACGTGCTTTTTGTGGAAAATTGGCGAGGCGCTACGCCCCGATTATTTGCTGTAGCCGTATTCGATTTGTGTGCGTGTGTATATTTACTAGGCATGGTGCGATGCAATGATTCGTGAATGGTGATAGTGGAAAAAAATAGTGGTCTGCAATCGTTAAGATGAGTATAGCAAGTTCCATAATCAAACCATTTTGTTTCTGTAATGGAGAAGCTGCATTTAGTGAGGGATTTTATTATGTCAAATTCGTTTATGTAGCGGGCTACAGCGGGACTACACCACATACTGTTTTTTTTAATTCCATTTGACAGATTTTGCATATGTGTTGGTTTTCGAACTGCACTACATCAAGTTGCTTTGTAGACAAAGACTTTGTGTTCATCTGATTGATTGTACACGATAATGCGCCAATGAGTAATTGTGTGGCCGGTACATGAATATGTATTTCTCTCAAAACCACAGTCACTCAACTGCAGGGATACCAGATACGCGATTTGGTAGTTGTTTTGTATAAGTGTTTCATAGATTGGTGTACTTCGACGATATTGACGTAACCTAACTTTTCCTGACATGATAATTTTTCACTATATAAATAAGCACATTTTGTTCATTACGGTATCATTTTGTACAGCTTTTGATTTTATTTTAATTCGAGGGCTACCACCGGTATGAAAATATGTATTTAACAAATAAACTGAAGTATATTCTATATTTATAAACCCAGTGTAGAGTAGTGGGCCGTTTTGGAATCAACTATTCTGCGTTTTGATAGACGCAGTGCATTGAGAGACTTATGCCTAAGCTGACCCATATTTTCAACTTCGAATATTTTTTTCGAATATCCATTATTTCATAATTGTGGTTGGGTTTGGGTAAGATTCGGAACTTTCTTTGAAGACTGGTTTGATGGCTTTTTTATACCCTTTTTATGATTTCTTTAGCTTTTGTTGATACGGTATGCACACTAGTTGAAAATATTCACTATAGAATTGTTAATGACTGTATTGCATTTTCTCTATTGTTTTGATTTGTTACTCCGTTCTCTTATTTCTATTTTGGATTTCTTTAGCTTTTGAATATTTTTTTTTAGCTTCGAAAGATGACACGGGTTCGAAACCATAAAACCAATAATGACAACATTGGCATTTTGCAAATTTATTATGAATGTAGTATTGTTACTTATGCTCACATGCTTTTTTTATATTTTTCGAGCTTTGGATGCATGAGTGTTGCCAAGTTTCAAATTAAATAGGAATATTCTCTCGTGCGTCTACGAAAACGATAATCGCGTCTTTACTTCTTATTTGTCCTTACGCCGGTTGGCGTAGTGTGAATGATAATATTGATTATGATTAACAGTGAAACAAACTATTGACAAACTAACCTATTGTCTACACGAAAAACTGTCGGATTATCCATTCATCAATCTACGCGAAAATAACGTTTCGTTGTAACCCGTGTGTACGGCGCGCATAGAATTCACGAGATTGATAGCTTCCATATCGATACGTCGTGTTGAAATCGTAAATAGCTAGCTAGAGGCTAGCTATCCGGCAAACTTTGTCCCGCTCATTTATACTTTCTTCATTTAATTAACTCTGGCCACCTTTTTTTTTCACCAAATATTCGTGACATCAGGTTTTTCATGTGTGTTTTTTTCGCGGTATCGTAGCGTTTTTTCTTTTAGAACCCACGAAGTCTATACGAGAGACGTCGCTACTCGATCTGTAAGGTAGAAAACTAAATGTCCGGTTGACCAAACCCCAAAAGACTCCGCGTCGATACATACCATGAGGTCGAATTATCTACACTTTAGATTCTATAGATAAATCAACAACGAGCAACAGTTTTCGGTATAAAGAGGATCACGTTACAAGGAGATGTTCGATTAAGTCCAGTATCTTTGCGTATGCTCATTATTGCGGTGTTATTTCATCAAACTGAAAAAGTTCGGAACACATTATGAATTTCGTGGCAGATGTAATGAACTCGACTCGGCGCGACATTTGGTCTAAAGAACCCGACACTCGAAATCAGTGAATCGTTCACCAAAACGAACCCTGTTGTATACCCTGCCCTTTCTCCAACATCCCAGTGATTTCTCGTGGAAGTGCAGAGGTGTTCTCGGCTTCCAATTAAGCGAGTATCACGTCAACATATTCCCATACAAACTCCTTCTTTGACCTGCATTCGGATGCGGCCGGCGCTTGTATTGCCTTACATAAAGATTAAGATCTCCAGTTTTTACACATTGAGGATGCATGTTGGTCCCGAGCATCATCTATTGGTTCTCTGTGTAATTACAGCTGGTCTGACAATAACGGAGTAGCAACCGCGGGCGGTCAATCATGCTCATGCTCATGCTCATGCTCAGAGCATCATCCCGATTCCGAAAATACTCATATTACCTAGTATTTGATCACATTTTGAAGTTTTCCAAAAACCGGAAGTCGCCTTTTGGAATCAAAAATGGTGACTGGGGTCGTTATCCAGTTTCTGGACAACATCTCGATTATGGAAATACACATTTTTTTTAAGATTTGCTTTCGACTGAATTATTGTTCGCAAGGGGTTTTTTTTTCTCGGCTTTACAGTCATTTAGCGATCAAAACGGTTTTATTTTTTAATGCCCAACGTTTCAATGCATTATTGCATCTTTATCAAGAGTTCTACAAAACGAATTGGTTAAACTTGCATAATTACATAAAAATCACAGGCTTACAGAAAATGTCGTTTTTTGTCTGGTGGTCTATTTTTAACAGTCACAATCGTCACAATATTATATTCTTGCATCAATTAATCTAAAAAACCTAAATTAATTCACCTAGCGGTCAGACCCAGCCTTTCTCATTCAAACTTTTTTTTGTAAAAATAGA
Organism: Wyeomyia smithii; assembly: GCF_029784165.1. Lineage (NCBI taxonomy): Eukaryota > Metazoa > Arthropoda > Insecta > Diptera > Culicidae > Wyeomyia > Wyeomyia smithii. The sequence continues at coordinate 264,318,772 of NC_073696.1, read as the reverse complement.
TTTACATGAACGCTTCAATCCAATAAATGTATGTCACTCTTTAGGTTCTAAAATATTGATGTTGTAATCTATACATATAAAAATGTAGTCCGGTCTGTCTGTCTGTTTGATCCATATAGGCTCGAAAACTACCAAACCGATCGACGTGAAAATTTGTATGTAGGGGTTTTTGGTCCCGATAAAGGTTCCTATGATAGTTTGAGACCCCTCCCTCTCTGGAAAGAAGGGGTCCAATACAAATGAAACATACATTTCTGCACAACTCAAGAACAAACCAAGCAAATGAAACCGAATTTGGCATGTGGATGTTTTAAAGGGTAGTAAATATGTCCATAATGGTTCGACGCCCCTCCCTCTTATGAAAGCACATGTTTCTGCACAAATTTCTGCACATCTCGCGAATTAATCAACTAAATGGAACCATATTTGGCAGGTGAATGTTTTTAGTGGTAACAAATATGTTCCATAATCGACCTCAGGCAACATTTTGGATATTGTTTTTGGCACATTTTGCATGTGTAGGATGAGTACAACGATACACCGTGCCCCAGTGCTGAGTCGAGAAAATTTCCAGCTCAAAAAGATCCTTGACATCGCTAACCACAGAACCACGGGGACCACAAGAAAGATACACAGGAGCTGAATTCGACCACAGATACCATTTTGAATTCTAATATGGCGACTTCCGGCTACGGGAAACCAGCGGCAAACGACCAAATACTACCCAATATGGGTATTTTCGGAATCGTAATGATGCACTGGAGCCACAAATCAACTTCAGACACCATTATGAATTGTAGGATGGCAACTTGGGGTTTCTGGAAAACAGCCAAAAATGGCCGATTTCCGTCTAACATGAGTATCTCCGGATCTAGAATGATACACAGCAGCTGAAATCGAAAATGATCAAATTACACCCAATATGGGTGTTTTTTTTTTAACCAGAATGACGCTCAGAGGCCAGAAATTATATTAAATACCATTTTGAAATCCAAGATGGCGACTTCCGGTTTGTGAAAAACAGCCTAAAATAACCAAATACCATCCAATATGAGTGTCTCTGGAACCAGAATGATGCAATGAGCTAACAATTGACCTCAGTCACCATTTTGAATCGCTAAATGGCAACTTATAGGAAACAGCCGAAAATGACCAAATAATATTCAACATGGATATTTCCGTAAACGAGATGATACATAGAAACCAAACATTGACCCTTGACACCATTTTGAATTTAAAGACGACCACTGTTAGTTTCTGGAAAACAACCAAAATAACTAAATACCTCCCAATATGGGTATTTCCGGTGTCAGATTGATGCCAGAAAATTTGCTGAAAATGACCGAATACCACCCAATATGAATATATTCAGAATTAGGGCGATGTACAGAAGTCAAAAGTCGAGGATGTTGTCATTTCGATAAAACCAATCAAACCGATAAACCAAACGACTTGTCTTTTGACTTTGAACATATCCTATGGCCGATTCGTCGTGCATTTGCAGACTTTGAACGCATCGCAAGGAATCAATGACTTTGGAACGTTCAAATAGTACAATACCACATTTAAATTATGTTGAGGCCACATAAATATATCAATCAAAGCAGGTATAGTTTTGAATAGTCTTTGAATTTCTTTTCTTTCCATAACTTTTGAGCCACATATCAAATTGTTATGAAATTTGTTATTTGTAAGTTTGAGAGATGACTCGTTCGTATGACACTAGTTATGTTCAAATAAGTCATGTGAAATAATAGACTTTCATTGTTTTATTAACAATTCAATACATAACGGTGGCTTAAGTTCAATTATAATCAAATTTAATGGGAACGTATAGGGCAGCCAAACTTTGAAACCACGTGTTCAATCATAATTCATCAGTTAACCCTTAACTAGCCCGCTCATCTGATATTAATATTGATCAAATCGGTTGTGTAGTTTTTGAGATAATGAAGTTTCGTGATTTTCACATTTTGGTACTTTACAGACGGAGTTTCAGTCCGATTACAGTAAAATTCAATAGGGTGTTACGAGGCAGCTAGACTTATCAATTGACACTAATTTTGTGGAAATCGGGTCAGTTATCTCTGAGAAAAGTGAGTGAGTTCAAGTAGTCTTTGGAATATGTTCCTTTTCATAGCTGGATTTCACATTTTTAAACATAACAGGCAAAGTAATAGTCCGATTGCAAAACAAATCAATAGGGTCTTATGGGGCAACTAGACCTTCCATTTGACACTGATTTTATGAAAATCGGTTCAGCCATCTTTGAGAAACATGTGTAAGATTAAGTAGTCTTCAAAACACGTTTCTTGTCATAACTTTTAAACCACAAGTTCAATCTTTATGGAATTCAAAATTTAAGGGTTTTTCAGGTAGCCCGTTTATTTGAAATAATTTTTGTTCAAATCGGTTGTGTAATTTTTGAGATAATGATGTTTCATGATTTTTACATTTTGAAACATAACCTTCAAACTAAAAATCCGATTACAATGAAATTTGATAGGGTCTTATGGGACAAAGAGACCTTTCATTTGCAATTAATTTCATGAAAATCGGTCCAGCCATCTCTGAGAAAAGTGAGTGAGAATAAAAATCTGCACATACACACACACACACACACACACACATACACTCACACACACATACAGAAAATGCTCAGCTCGTCGAGCTGAGTCGAGTGATATATGCCATTCGGCCCTTTGGAGCACTTTTATACTTTCGGTTTTGCAAGTGATTGCTGTACCTTTCTAGGAGAAAGGCAAAAATAGTCATTAGTCACGAATTACAGTTAGAACAAACACACATTATTTGTCAAAAATACTTTTATGCTACCGGTACTACTGCTGGCTATGTCATCGGTCATTTTCTATTTTCTTAATCAATTGGGCTGTAATGGGTTGGTATTTGTCTGATATTGTGTTAATGTCTGTCTCATGTTTGCTTTTCTTAGTGTGTGTAGTATCCCCGCATAAGTTGTACTAAGACTGTCACAATCGCTCCGTTTGTTCACCGCTCTCTCAGTGTTTATGATGTGGCAAACCTCAAGCACGGCAAGTGCTGAGCGTCGTCGATGGCAATCCAGAGTCTCTGTGTTCTCTATTGCGAATCGATGTTTGTTGTTGGCCGAATGATGCAAGAGAGCTGTTTTCTCTTTTAGTCGTCCGAGTTCATAGCTGTTATTATCGTCCATATTGTTGTCGTCATTCGTCAGAGCATTTAGTTTCATCACATCGCTCTTATGATGACCGACTCTCTTCTTCAGAGTTGTAGTTGTAAGTCCAACGTAACTAGTATCGCAATCGGCACAGGGAATCCGATAGATTACGTTGCTTCGCAATTCATTTGGTATGCAATCTTTCGTTTGTGTAAAAAAACCTCCGATCGTATACTCGTTCCTCATCGCTAGTCTGATATTTGGGAAATCCTCATCAATGGCCTTCGCTAGTCGACTCGACAGGTTGTTGATTCGAACTTACTTCAATGCTCCTTTGACTGGATTGGTTGATCGGTTGAACGGTGCCGAAGAGAGACAGGATAGTGGTTGATTCGTAAGCTTTTCTCAATAATGTTGTTCAGCGACGATGTTGGTAAATTCCTGCTGATTTTGCGAACACGGCTAATAAAATTAGTGGCCATATTTATTCTCATGTGCATTGGATGACTGGATAGGAAATCCAAGAAACGTCCAGACGAAATGGGTTTGCAGTACCATTCGGTTTTAATAGATTGATCTGGCTGGCGTATCAAAACCATGTCCAAATATGGTAGGCGGTTGTCCTCCTCTCTTTCGTTTGTAAATTGTATGTTCGTGTTGTACTTGTTGAAATTCTCCAATGTTTCATCCACCTTGTCTTCCGGTACCGCCAAAATCAGATCATCTACGTACTTTTTGATAACCGGCACGGGAAAGTTAATCTCCGATAAAACATTTTTCAGAAGAACTTCCATGACCAGATCGGCAACAGTGGGAGATAAAGGGTTGCCCATGGCAGTGCCCGAGACTTGTTGGTAGTAGTGACCACGGTAAGAGAAGTAACTACCTCCCATTCAAAACATGGTTATCTCTAAAAACAAGTCGAGGTTAATGTGTGTATTTAGTTTGATATCTTCCCAACATTCTATGATCGTGTGCGCTACCAAGTCACGAGGAATGCACGTAAACAGAGAGACAACGTCAAACGATACTAATACGTATCCTCCTGGCAGTCGAACTGTGTTTAGATTAATTGATGCAAGAATATAATATTGTGACGATTGTGACTGTTAACAATGGACCACCAGACAAAAAACGACATTTTCTGTAAGCCTGTGATTTTTATGTAATTATGCAAGTTTAACCAATTCGTTTTGTAGAACCCTTGATAAAGATGAAATAAAGCATTGAAACGTTGGGCATTAAAAAATATAACCGTTTTGATCGCTAAATGACTGTAAAGCTGAGAAAAAAAACCCTTTGCGGGAATACACATATTGGAGGGTATTCGACCATCTTAGGTTGCTTCCTAGAAACCGGAAGTCGCCATATTGAAATTCAAAATGACGTCTGGGCCGTTTTCCGAACTGTGGACATCGTCCCAGTTGCGAAAATAAATATTGGATGGTATTTGGCCTTGTATGTTTCATTGTTTCTTTGGCTTCTAAAATCCCCTATCTATTCCGGAAGGACCATTTTGAAGGCATATCAACAAAACTATTAAAATGGTTGTAAGATTCCATTTAAAAAATCATGAAACCAAAATATTCCTCAGTTTCGGAGCACATCCGAATATCACTATTTTTGAGTAATTTCTCCACAAAAACATCGTTATTAAACACATTTTTTCATTACGGTTAATGGCACTTAGTGCGTACGTTTGCCCCACAATGAGTTTTCCAACTGGTTTGAGTTTTATGACAAAAATCAAAATATTTCCAGCAAAACAAGTTCACCGTACAAACCACAATTATACAAGAGTTTTTTGGGCTCTGTTGTTTTCGAGTTTTTGTAGTTTTCGAATAGATATCAAAACTAAGAAAATTAGATCAAAACAGCTCAAAACACAACTTTCCTTATAGCTTCGCCCCATTTGCCCCAATGCTGCAAATTCATACAATGCTGCCAGTTTATTTTGCTCGTATGCTTCGAAAAGGCGCGTACTTTTACCCCGTGCGTACTTTTGCCACAGGCCAGCCGTAAAAATCCTCAGTACAGGAAGCAAACTTCGTAAATTCGGATCGGAACATTCGGTATAGACTCAGGCAACGAAAACGGACTAACGATTGGAAACTTGGATCATGGAACTGCAAGTCCCTTAATTTGTTGGGAAGTACCCGCATTCTTTCCGACTTATTGAGGGTCCGCAAGTTCGACATTGTAGCGCTGCAGGAGGTATGCTGTAAGGGAGTATCGGTACATACGTACAAAGATGGGTATACCATCTACCAGAGCTGCGGCAACACATGAGCTGGGTACAGCTTTTATTGTGATAGGTGAAAGCGCGTGATTGGGTGATGGCCAATCGACAACAGAATGTGCACGTCGATTTCTCTCGACAAACCCTATGGCACCTTCCTGCTGCTTTTACATTGCTCCAGCAGTCCTCAAGAGGGACTTCGATGAGTTCACCCTCTTCCGGCAGTGCTGCCTCAAGGCTTTGCACGTAATCAGTAACGACTTCGGGGAATTTGAGTCGTTCTAGGTCAAACCGTGGCGGGCGACGGTAGCGGATGTTGTTGACAATCGAAAGTCTTTGGCGCATTTTGACCATCAGAAGATAGTGGTCAGAATCGACGTTTGCGCCACGGTAGGTTCGAACATCGATAATATCCATCAATCAAAACATATTCGGCTGAACAGGCGGCCGAAAATTCAACGAAACATGATGATAACATGAGAAAAATTAAAAACCAAATTATTCTTGACTTAATGTGACTTACCCTAGACAAGCTCAAGTTAAAACCATTATTCTGTAAACTAAAAATTGGTACTTTCCACAACAAATCTTTCGTCCAGCCCTATTATTCGGTGCAACGCTAGTGATCTCCAGGTGTACCGATATGGGGGGGGATGCTGAAAGTAGGTACTACGTATGGTCATGTTCTTGGAAGCGGCGAAGTCAATTAGTCAAAGGCCGTTCTCGTTCGTTAGCCGGTGATCGCTGAACTTCCCAATAACCGGTCTAAATTCCCCCTCCTGGCCTATCTGAGCGTTAAGATCACCGATAACGATTTTGACGTCATGTTTGGGCAGCTATCGTATGCACGCTCCAGCTGCGCGTGAAAGGCGTCCTTATCGTCATCATTACTTCTTAGGCGAGATTTGTGCACGTTGATTATACTCGCGTTGAAGAAACGCCCTCTAATCCTCAAACGGCTGGTTCGACGAGGAGTGTCAGATGATTCTAGACGAGAAGAATGCAGTGCTGCAGCAAGGGACCCGTCAAAACGTGATGCGATATATTGATGCGAAGACAGCAGACCCATCTGTTCCGGGACAAAAAGCGCCACATGGAAGAGATGGAGTGTGAGGAAATGGAGCAGCTGTATCGTTCGCAAGAAATACGTAAGTTCTACAAGAAACTGAACGCATTCCGCGCCGGCTCTGTGTCGCGAGTCGAAATGTGTCGGGATGGAGGAATCTTGACGGATGAACGTGAGGTGATTGACAAGTGGAAGCAGCACTACAATGAACACCTGAATGGCGCAAAGGCAGAATGGCGAATGGCTTATAAAACTGGGCTCGGATAGGTTGGCTTCCTGTCTGCACCAGGTGATAGGCAGGATCTGGAAAACAGAACAGCTACCGGAGGAGTGGAAGGTGGCAGTAATATGCCCAATATACAAGAAGGGCGACAAGTTAGAATGTGAGAACTATCGAGCGATCACGATTCTCAACGCAGCCTACTAAATGCTCTCCCAGATCATCTTTCACTGACTCTCGCCGCTATCAGGGAGGTTTGTTAGAAGTAATCCAGCCGGTTTTGTGGGTGGGCGATCGACAACGGACCAAATCTTCACGCTGCGGCAGATGCTCCAAAAGTGTCGCGAATACCAAGTTCCCACGCGCCACCTATTCATCAATTTCAAGGGCGGCTACGATACTGTCGACCGTGTAGAGCTATAGAAAAACATGGACGAAAATGGATTCCCTGCGAAACTACCAAGACTGATCAAGGCCACGATGCATGGTGTACAGTGCTGTATGAAGTTTTCGGGTGCGTTATCAAGCCCGTTTGAAACACGCCACACGGGACTTCGACAAGGCAACGGTCTTTCCTGCCTCCTGTGCAACATTACGCTTGAAGGTGTGATTAAAAGTGCGGCCCTTAACAGCAGGAGGGACCGAGCGCGATAGGGCTTGCATGGACAGTAGCGTAATAATTGACGGAGACGAGTTCGAGATGGTTGACGAATTTTTATACCTCGGATCTTTGGTAACGTCAGACAACAACTGCAGTTGAGAAATCCGCAGACGTATGGTAGCTGAAAGTCGTGCCTACTACGGACTTCACAAGACGATGAGGTCTGGTAAACTTCGCCCCCGTACCAAGTGCACCATGTACAAGACGCTTATAAGACCAGTAGTCCTCTACGGGCACGAGACATGCACATTGGACAATGCTCGAGGAGTACTTGCAAACACTGGCCGTTTTCGAACGACGTGTGCTTAGGACTATCTTCGGCGGAGTATGTAAGGATGGCGTATGGAGGCGAAGGATGAACCACGAGCTGGCGCAACCCAGTATCCAGAAAATTGCAAAAGCTGGAAGGGTACAATGGGCTGAATATGTAGTAAGAATGCGGGACAACAATCCCGCAAAAATGGTGTTCGTTTCGAATCCGGCCGGTACAAGACGTAGAGGTGCACAACGAGCTAGGTGGTTAGACCAAGTGAAGCAAGATCTTGGAAGTGTGTGACTCTCAAGAAACTGAAGACAAGCTGCTATGGACCGAGGACGTTGGCGTAACATTGTGACGCAGGTGCAATCCTGAGGTATGTCTCACCAGGAAAGTAAGTAAGTAAAAATTCATTTCATGTATTTCTGCTAGTTTAAGCTTGTTTTTGAAAATTTGAGGTGAACATTTCAAAGAGTATTCTTAGTAGCTGTAATGAGTGATTTTGTTTTGTGATTAAGATAAAAAATGGTTCGCTAGTGATGAAAAAACTTTAATGCTGCTGAATGAGTCCCGTTGAAGCCGTATATAGCAATGCGCGGATGTTGTTTTCTGAGGTATGTGATTGAAATAAATGAGTTTTCGAGTGCAGATGCCCGACTACAATATCAAATTTAGAGCTTTTAAGTGAGTTTTTGAGAATATTACTTTATGAGAAATCTAAAGTGAACTAGGAAGAATCTATTCCATGGATTAGTAGATTGGTTTAGTTAGAAAATATGCGTTTTTTCCTAGAACTTTTAAAGTGACATAAAGTGTAGGTTGCAGGTAGGCTTCGTAAAAAGACTGCGATGTGACACTATACTGTCAAATGTCCTCTTTTTTTAGGCTATTCATGAGAATCCACATACAGCTAAAGCTCACATTGGTACCAGTTGCACACGGGGTTGCACACGACAGCTGATTCGTGCGCATGCATTTTGTTCGTTCGGACAGGACAGCCTTATTTTGTTTATTTTGAGGATGTTCTGTTGGGTTTACGTGCGCTGTTGACAGCCTGGTGATCGGCTGCGGCTGTCATCGATGATATTGTCTCGCACTTCTTCTTTTCTCCTCTTTTTTGCCATAATGAACACGAAGCAAATGGTTTCATATATTTTCCCAATGTTGATATTATTCTCCACACGAGGAAAACGGGTTTCGCATTGCTTCGCTTGCATCGTAGCATCGGCGTTACACTCGTGAATCATAATCACCTGACAGCCCGCTCGGCTTTGTGCCGAAAGATTTGGCGCTGTGAAGGTTGTTATAGACGTATGCTTAGAAGATCCAATATTCATTAGGAGATGAAAAATAACAGCCTGTTTGGAGTTGCATGTGGGACATTCCATACGAAGTGTACATGCCACTTGGACACGACCATCACAGACTTTGTTCAAAATTGGGGGAATTATTCATCTACTGTCTCTTTGCAAAAATCCCAATTTTGGTGTCGATTGGAATACCCCCCGCTCTCCAGGACCCCCCTCTTTATTGCAAAGTCGCGCAGTTTTTGTCAAAAATCTCTTTCTTTTTTTCCTTACAATTTATAGACGTAAGATGTCCGAAAAATGACGATAGATGATTTTTAAATAAACCAAGAAAACCAGAAAAAATAAAAGTTTTGACCGGAAGTGTTGCCAGATAAATTATTTTTGTATTTGAAAACTATTTATCTTTATTTTAAACTTGAAAATTTCATCGTGTTCCTACAAACTACTATCATCCCGAGGTAATATGGGCCAATCTCGAGATATAACATTTTTGCGAAAAAAAGTTGTAAATTTCGTAATTATTTTATTTTATTATTTATAGACGTATGACACCTGAAAAATAGTTATAGGTGAATTTTGAGGAAAATTAACAAAGGAATCCAGAAAAAAATATTGTTTTTGCCCGGAAGTGCTGCCAGATCGATTATTTTTGTATTTTAAAATTAAATTTTCATTTTTCGGCCAATGTTGCTAATTTAATTTTATTTTTGATGGTTTCATCGTGTTTCTCAGAAAATTTTACGTAAGAAGCATTTACCACTCCGTGGTAGTATGAGCCAATCTTGAGATATACCGTGGAATGGGGTGAAATTGATCACCTGAAAATTCGAGATAAAAATACTAATCAAAAGATATTGCTCTCACAATACTAGGCAATGTTAACGTGTCTTTAAACGCAACTTTTGCATGATTCACATACTTGTCAAAGTTGTCAAGTTTAACCCTTGTATGCCCAGTGCAATTTTTTTTATTTTCAAAAAATTCTTCTAACTCAGTCAAAACTTAATCAAATTTGATCGGACAAGTTTTGAAATAACAAAAAAAGTATTGAATTTACTTGAAATAATCTTAGTTGAGGGTTAATTACGTTAAATTTGGGGAAGTGAGTAAAGTTTGATAAAAGCTCAAAAAATGTAAATTTCAACAATGATCATTCCATACCATTAAAGAAATACTAATGAATTCGCAGGAAACCACAAAGATTTTAATTTAAGAGCTCAAAACTTGAGCTTTTGCAACAAACCGAATTGAAATCGGTCTCACGACGATCAAATAAGAGCAAATTTAGCAACAAGCAGCTCGTGAACCAAAACTAACAAATTTTAACCTGAAATATCGTTATTTTCGTTTTCAAACTAGCGGTAAATGATATTTTTCAGCACAGAAATCATCATTTTTCTTTAGCATATCGAAAAAAGTAGGAGGGTGGTATTCAAGACACGACCGCATGACATTGACTACCGTATTCTTATAAAAAAAAAATATTTCATAGAAGCAAATAGTTGACGAAATTGCAACGCTTCTTTTACAAAACTTCTGTATCAAAGTTTCGAGGCACCAAAAGGTACCAGTTGCCGATTATTAGTCCGTCCAGAATTCCAGCCATTTTAGTATTTTGCAGTAGCCATTTATTACTAACAGCCACCAGCATCACGGGTGAAACCGGCACGAGATGACCGGTACTATTTTGTTTTTCCTCCTTTTAGCTGCTAACACCGAGCGTCCGTATGTATCCGGTACGGTTTAATAATGAAACTGATGGGGTGAAATGTTCGAACGATACGTTTTATACCAAGGCTTCGTCAGATAATTAGAAAGAAGGAGGGGCTACATAAATGATGGAATGGTAGAGACAAATGACAACACAAACATGCATTTTTGCAAGGTTTTTTCCGCTAGCAGCAGCATTTGGTAAAACAGAAAATTCAATTAGCCGCTTCTGTACCAAAATTTCGAGGCACCAAAAGGTGCCAGTTGCCGATTATAGTTTCCTGGTTAGTCCGTCCAGAATTCCAGCCATTTAAGTGTTTTGCAGTAGCCATTTACTACTAAAGCCACCACCATTACGGGTGAAACCGGCACGAGATGACCGGTACTATTTTGTATTTCCTCCTTTCAGCTGCTATCACCTAGCGTCCGCATGTCACTGGTGCCGTTTTGGAATCAGAATGATGGGGCGCCGGCCGCTGTCGTAAAATTAACACCAACAAAAAGATGCATATTTGCAAGGTTTTTTCCGCTAGCAGCAGCATAAACATCGGAAACAGAAAGTGACAACAACAATAACAACAAAGTCTGATCGATTGTATCCGTTAGTGTCGACTGTGCTTGGGAAGAGAGGTAGTGATTGGCTGCGCGGTATGATTTAGACAATCGATATGAATTACCAATTTTTCAATAGTGTATCTCGAACAATAGTTTGTTTTTGTTACATAAATTTAACCGTAAAAGAATTGCTGATCGATTGATGCCAAAACCTCGAAAACCTGATTATAGATGACTGCAAATTAAGCGCTTAAAACCTGACCACTTTTCTCTGGTTTTCCCTGGTTGAATTACTAGATTTTCAAATTCAGGGGCCTAACTTCGATATAGACGTTAGTCAACGTCAAAAAGCACATTGCCAAAAGAATGTATGGATTTCAATGGTGATCAATTTCACCCCAATTCACCTAATAGTACCTTATAGAATTATTCAATTTATTTCATGAAGTAGACGATAGAAATTTCACCAATAGCCATAGAGGTTTACTGGAGCACATACCAGTACTTGTTTTAAAATTATACTATTTCGGGAAAAATGTACATGAAGCTAGTTAATTGGAAATTGTTATAAAAATTGATCAATTTCACCCCGTTTCAGGGTAAAATTTTTACGAAAAATTAATTACAAAATTCAGAACTATTTTCGTAAAAATGCTATATCTCGAGGTTGGTTCATATTACCACGGGGTGATAAGGGTTTCTTACGTAAAATTTTCCAAGAAATAAGATGAAACCATCAAATTTCAAATAAAATTAGCTGCAATTGCCGAAAAATGCAAATTTAGTTTTAAAATACAATAACAATCTATCTGGCAACACATCCGGTCAAAAATAATATTTTTTTCTGGATTCCTTGGTTTATTTTCTTCAAAATTCACCTATCACTACTTTCCGGGTGTTTTACATCTATAAATTGTAAAAAAAATAATTACGAAGTTTACAACTTTTTTCGTAAAAATGTTATATCTCGAGATTGGCTCATATTACCTCGGGATGATAGTTGTTTCTAATGTGAAATTTTCCAAGGAATACGATGAATTTATCAAATTTCAAATAAAAATAGCTGCATTTGCCGATCTAAATTTAGTGATCGCGCACGGCCCTACGTTGTGTTCTAATTTCGCCCTTTGGCATCACGAGAGGGCAATTAAGGCCTAGGGACGAGTTTTCTTTTCTCATCGCGAATTACACAATCTTTACTATACTGACAGTTTATTCTATGTATAATATTTACAATAGTGGCAGCGTGACGGCGCTGCCACCGTACGTTTATCGACAAACCACTAACGACTAACACTGGCGCTGCTCTGAAGAGCGCTTTTATAGGCTGCCTCTCGGACGGCAGCATTGTCGAGCCAGAACAACGATTAAAATAATCGCGCGCAAACCAGCGTCGCTTGGGCCTCAGCTTGTCACTCACGGATGACACTAATGCCCAGCTGAGGCGGGAGTTTTGGCGCGAACATTTAGTTTTCAAACACAAAAATAATTTATCTAGCAACACTTCCAGTCAAAACTTATATTTTTTCTGGATTCCTTGGTTTATTTTCTTCAAAAATCATGTTACTGTAAGATAAAGAAAAAAGAGATTTTGAACAAAAAATGTGTGACTTTGCAATAAACAGGGGAGTCCCACAGAGCGGGGAGTATTCCAATCGACACCAAATTTGGGATTTTTCCAAAGTGACAGTAGATGAATAATTCTTCCAACTTTGAGCAAAATCTGTGATGGTCGTGTCCAAGCTTGTGCATTTTCGTGGTCATTTCGTATGGAATGATCCATGTGTATGCTGTCGGACTGTTTATCGAACGTGTGGGGAGCAGGGAGAGCTGTGCAATACAATGAGAGTCGGATTAGTGCGCTGTCACTGTCTTACAGTCATATTCAGAAGCCTCTTTGAGTGTAACTTTGGCTCGTACTAGAAATTTTCCAAACACTTCTAACATCTGCACCTCTGCGTATACGATTTAATTTAACTCAGTCATTTCTCATTTGATTTCGAATGTTTTAGTCGTTTTTAAAGGGGAAAGAAAAAGCTTTCAAAATATGATAAATAATTCAGTTACAGAGTGTCCACTTTGTATATACGATGAATCTGAAACGTAAATTACATGTTTACCTGATAAAATGTCTCAGAAAAACTGTTTTCATAAGTAGTGGCAAAAGTTTGTAGTATTTCCTATGATTTTTTGAACAAATACCAATTCTACCAAATGGTTTTACTACTAGTAAGTGAAATATTATTGTGTGACTTTACTGTTTTTCACGTAGAAAAATATTTTTTTCGACCATTGCAGGCTCTAGGATCCCACCTGGATAAATCAAGCCATATTTTCAACGGCGATGAAACATCCATCGTTCTTTCTACACCCGCAGACAAAAGTCGTATTTACTATTCGTGGCAGCAGAAACGTATACGAAGTTGAACATGCAGACAGAACATTACCGCTATGTTTTCTTTGGATGCGGATGGGTCAATTGTGCCTCCAGGTTTTGTGCTTCCTATGCAGCACATTTTGAGACCTTTCCTAGCGACTGGACCAGGAGTATCGATAAAAGCCGAAAAAGATGGGTGCATACTACAAATTTTGTGTTGTACATCAGAAACGTCTTCTATCTGCATTTTCTGAAGAATTCAGTGCAATTATCGGTGCTGTACCTTGTGAGTGGTCACTCTTCCCATACGGTTAGCTTGATTATGATTGGTTTTGGGTATCGTGTTGATTGCGTTATACCCAGATACTACGTGTATTCAGCGGCATTGTAAGATCTGAAGTAGAACAAATTATTCAGCAGCGAGAGGTTGCAAATGAGCTTTGATTCCCAGAATAAGGAAGCTGACGATATGATTCAAGAATAATTGATCACAGTGGATTGCAACCCTGGAGAGGATTCAGCAATTGCGAGGAGGTAGGGGCCGAAGGTCCTAGTTCGGAAAACCGTAACACTCCACCGCTTAGAGCGCTGAAGGAAAGGAAAGGTTTCCGAGTCAAAAGAGGTGCTTCTCTGAGCTGCTTGAAACATCAGCGATCCTGCGTAGAAACAACAATTCCAGGCACTACAAAAACGAATTTTACATAGTACAGCTGCAGAGGAGCTTGATGAAATTCGCCAGCATGAGGAAGAGAAGGAAAACGAAGTTGCAAGAAAGTTAAAATAGAAAAGAGACAACTTGCAAAACTTATAGCCGAAAAACTCAAAACAGAGAATGCAGAGATCCGAAAGCTCCGAAACTCCGAAAGCAGAAACTGGAACATGTTGAACGGAAGAAAGAAAAAGAAAAAGAGAGTAGAATAAGATAGCGGAGCACTACCGACAGAGGCAGGAACAACTGGAGTTACTTGAAGCGCTGAAACTGAAGCACCAGAATAATAATTGGTTTTTCGCATGAAGTTTAAACTTAACAGAGACTGATTACGATTCAAATATGTACCAAACACAATTATTTTCTCTATTTATCTGAGAGCTGAAACATTTTAAACGATGTTGTCTCCTAATATTGCTTCTATGTAAATGCACCTTTACTCAATTAAGGATACCGCCTTTAGCATAAGGAAAAACAAGCTTTGTGTTCATCAAGACTTGGAAAAGCGCGATTGTTTGCTGGACAATCATCACTAAATTCTTTTCGCGAGAAGATCGTTACAGTTTATCTCACGAAAATGATAACATTGAATGATTTAGTGGATGCTAAGCAATAAATAGCCACCCTGGTCTTACCAAGTATTATTCTGAATCAAAATATTTGACTATCCTACCCCCATAACTTTCGATCTTTTAAAAGTTACAAATAACCTTTTTCCACATCGTACCGAAAGATAAAACCATAAAACCGAAATATTATTTCAACTCTTTTATTTCATTACAATAAACATGGTCTGCGGCAGCCTAATCCCGAGTGTTTACTCCATATTCTGGCTGGCGTGACACACAACAGTCAGGTGAAACCCCGTCCCCTCCCCACTAAATGACATTTTTTCCATTCCGCTGGCATCCTCTGGGGCTGTGCTGAATTGTCATCTTCAACACCTTGGCATGTACAAGACGAAAAAGCAACCAGCACGAGCGGCGCGGTGTGACACGGTTGCTGAAAAATGAAAGGCAATTTTCGCTAACCATGCGTAAAACTCGTAACTGGCAGGCAGCCCGAAGTTGATGTCCCAGTGAAATAACTCATTTTAGCACGCTCTAGATTGATGTAGGTACGTAGGTAGAAATTCGGTGCGGATCTGCCTCATCCAGTTTGACTTCCACCAAGGCACAATCAACGTGAGCAGCGCGGAATTCATTTAACCGTTCCGGTCATGTTTAGGCTCACTAACCTGGGCTCAACCAGGCTGCTAGGATTTTTGTCCGAAAGGAAAATGAAAGCGGAGACAAATGACTACCTACTACTGCGGAACGGCACTTTCATTATTGAGTGACATCAGGACATCGTTTTCGAATCCAACCTTCGGGGCAAACAACGTCGCTTCCGGAAACACAAAAAAAACTAGTCCGTCTGTTTCGTATTTTTGCGTCTACGTTCGTGATTGAAAGAAAAAAAAACTAAAGGCAAGCTCAGTTGCTGCAGTCCAGGAGGTTAAAAATCAATTTCATAGAGCGCTGGATTGAAAACTGAGAATTGCTCTTTAGATTGGATGAAATCGACGTGTTTGTGTGACCGGACAACGATTTGATGCATGTTTGATGAGTAGATGAAAACTGCTGAGCAATGCTCTAATACTTCACATAAGAAAAAGAGTAGCTTTTTGCTAGAATAATTTAGGCTTCTCTCTAGCTGTATTTTTGAAGGTTTATTTCATCATTCTCAAAGCAACGTCAATCAAATAGTTATCTTAATTACCGAAATATGTTATCATAAAACAGAAAATTTTCTTTCGAAATGTGTCTTTAACGTCCTCCAACGTCGCAGCAACAGCTCCGCTAGAAATCCTCCGGTGCTGAGGAGCCACCCGCAGACAATCACAAACCAAGCCAGGTCATCATGTCTTCAAAGTGAATAACGTCATCCTCGTTGTCTGCTTCGGCTGCGTGCACTACAAATTTGCTGAACTGCAGCCCAAAAATGGCTGCCGTTTCCTCGTTCTTAAATTTGTCGTACAAACCGATTTCGAGGACTTGCTGCTGCCAGTATTGAATTTTATCGAACAACGGATACCTAACCGGAAAGCTGTAGAAATCGAGACTCTGTAGAATTGGTTCCCGTAAAATCCTATACTTTGTACGACCAGTTTTGAGATTTAAATTTTTGGGCAATTTAGCTATGCGTTGGGCTTCATTGCCGGGTATAATGTACGTGGCGGTCCCATCGAATTTTAATATCATCGCCTAATTTGGATAAGATTTTTCTCCACACAGGTGAATCTGCCGCAGTTGAAATAACTAATTCCTTACCAATCGTCTGTAGATCCTTGGCATACGTGTCGGTGCTCATGAAGGCAATTAATTTGCACTCATAGGCTGAGAGTAGTAGAAATCTCACTATAATCAAATTGCTGGCGATACTTTTCTCCAATTTGCCGCATTTGTTAAGGTCGTAGGATTCGAAACCGAACGAAGCAAGAAGAAAAATATTGTTTTTGGAATATTCCGATAGACCGCGGTTAAGCAGCGTGCACACCGACAGGCTGATTGCAAAAAAAAATCCACACTTCAGTCTGTAATGGATTAAAAAGTAGGAGGGTGGTATTCAAGACACGACCGCATGACGTTGACTACCGTATTCTTATAAAATAAAAATATTCCATTGAAGCAAATTGTAGAGGGAATTGTAACGCTTCTTTTACAAAACTTCTGTAACAAAATTTCGAGGCTCCAAAAGGTACCAGTTTCCGATTATTCTCGTCCAGAATTCCAGCCATTTTAGTATTTTGCAGTAGCCATTTATTACTAACAGCCACCAGCATAACGGGTGAAACCGGCACGAGATGACCGGTACTATTTTGTCTTTCCTCCTTTCAGCTGCTAACACCTAGCGCTGTCGTGAAATTAACATCAACATAAACATGCATTTTTGCAAGGTTTTTTTCCCGCTAGTAACAGCAATTGTAAAACATAAAATTCAACTAACCGCTTCTATTATAAAACTGCGAGGCACCAAAAGGTACCAGTTGCCGATTTCTTGTTTACTGGTTTCCGTCCAGAATTCCAGCCATTTTAGTATATTGCAGTAGCCACCAGCATCAGGGGTCAAACCGGCACGAGATGACCGGTACTATTTTGTTTTTCCTCCTTTAAGCTGCTAACACCGAGCGTCCGTATGTACCCGGTACGGTTTAATAATGAAACTGTTGGGGTGAAATGTTCGAACGATACGTTTTATGCCAAGGCTTCGTCAGATAATTAGAAAGAAGGAGGGGCTACATAGATGATGGAATGGTAGAGACAAATGTTTCTTGAAAGCTGCGCCGGCCGCTGTCGTAATATTAACACCAACACAAACATGCATTTTTGCAAGGTTTTTTCCGCTAGCAGCAGCATTTGGTAAAACAGAAAATTCAATAAGCCGCTTCTGTACCAAAATTTCGAGGCACCAAAGGGTGCCAGTTGCCGATTATAGTTTCCTGGTTAGTCCGTCCAGAATTCCAGCCATTTAAGTGTTTTGCAGTAGCCATTTACTACTAAAGCCACCAGCATTACGGGTGAAACCGGCACGAGATGACCGGCACTATTTCGTATTTCCTCCTTTCAGCTGCTATCACCTAGCGTCCGCATGTCGCTGGTGCAGTTTTGGAATCAAAATGATGGGGCGCCGGCCGCTGTCGTAAAATTAACACCAACAAAAAGATGCATATTTGCAAGGTTTTATCCGCTAGCAGCAGCATTTTGTAATAAAACAGAAAATTCAATTAGCCGCTTCTGTAACAAAATTTCGAGGCACCAAAAGGGGCCAGGTGCCGAATATATCCATGTTTTTGGTCAGTCCGTCCAAAATTCTTTCAAGATAGCGTCCGTATGTAGCCTGTACGGTTTAGTAATGAAACTGATGGGGTGAAATGTTCGAACGGTACGTTTTATACCAAGGCTTCGTCAGATAAATAAAAAGAAGGAGGGACTACACAGGTGATGGAATGGTAAGGAAAAATTTTTCTTGAAAGCTGCGCCGGCCGCTGTCGTAATATTAACACCAACACAAACATGCATTTATGCAAGGTTTTTTCCGCTTGCAGCAGCATTTGGTTAAACAGAAAATTCAATTAGCCGCTTCTGTAACAAAATTTCAAGGCACCAAAAGGAGCCAGTTGCCGATTATAGTTTCCTGGTTAGTCCGTCCAGAATTCCAGCCATTTAAGTGTTTTGCAGTAGCCATTTACTACTAAAGCCACCAGCATTACGGGTGAAACCGGCACGAGATGACCGGCACTATTTTGTATTTCCTCCTTTCAGCTGCTATCACCTAGCGTCCGCATGTCGCTGGTGCAGTTTTGGAATCAAAATGATGGGGCGCCGGCCGCTGTCGTAAAATTAACACCAACAAAAAGATGCATATTTGCAAGGTTTTATCCGCTAGCAGCAGCATTTTGTAATAAAACAGAAAATTCAATTAGCCGCTTCTGTAACAAAATTTCGAGGCACCAAAAGGGGCCAGGTGCCGAATATATCCATGTTTTTGGTCAGTCCGTCCAAAATTCTTTCAAGATAGCGTCCGTATGTAGCCTGTACGGTTTAGTAATGAAACTGATGGGGTGAAATGTTCGAACGGTACGTTTTATACCAAGGCTTCGTCAGATAAATAAAAAGAAGGAGGGACTACACAGGTGATGGAATGGTAAGGAAAAATTTTTCTTGAAAGCTGCGCCGGCCGCTGTCGTAATATTTACACCAACACAAACATGCATTTATGCAAGGTTTTTTCCGCTTGCAGCAGCATTTGGTTAAACAGAAAATTCAATTAGCCGCTTCTGTAACAAAATTTCAAGGCACCAAAAGGAGCCAGTTGCCGATTATAGTTTCCTGGTTAGTCCGTCCAGAATTCCAGCCATTTAAGTGTTTTGCAGTAGCCATTTACTACTAAAGCCACCAGCATAACGGGTGAAACCGGCACTAGATGACCGGTACTATTTTGTATTTCCTCCTTTCAGCTGCTATCACCTAGCGTCCGCATGTCACTGGTGCGGTTTTGGAATCAGAATTATGGGGCGCCGGCCGCTGTCGTAATATTAACACCAACAAAAAGATGCATATTTGCAAGGTTTTTTCCGCTAGCAGCAGCATAAACATCGGAAACAGAAAGTGACAACAACAATAACAACAAAGTCAGATCGATTGTATCCGTTAGTGTCGACTGTGCTTGGGAAGAGAGGTAGTGATTGGCTGAGCGGTATGATTTATACAATCGATATTAATTACCAATTTTTCAATAGTGTATCCCAAACAAAAGTTTGTTTTTGTTACATAAATTTAACCGTAAAAGAATTTCTGATCGATTGATGCCAAAACCTCGAAAACCTGATTATAGATGACTGCAAAATAAGCGCTCGAACCCTGACCACTTTTCTCTGGTTTTCCCTGGTTGAATTACTAGATTTTCAAATTCAGGGGCCTAACTTCGATATAGACGTTAGTCAACGTCAAAAACACTTCCCAGAGGTTGAGTCTTCTGCCACGGGGCGCGATTGCGACGGCTATAAGGCTCCACTGCAACCAACAAAAAATCGAAGTAATACGGCGGAAACTTTTGACGCTTTCACAGTAAAATCTGTTTCCTTACGAAAAGTTTTTGACACGATATATCGGTCGTTCTATCGCACGGTGCGATGCTCAGTCGTAATGTAACGTTGATTTGTTCGCTATAAGACCTAGCATTCGTACGTCCGGTTTATAGTTTAGCAGTTTAAGACCTGTAGGTGATTTACAATAGTATTTGGAAATGTAAACCGTCATTGGAGCTCCTTTTAGATCGTCTCTAAAATCCTTAAACAGCCGAATGATTGGATCACTTTCCATAAAAAATGACGTTTTGTCAAGCTGTGCATTGTAGACTATCGCCTTGTGAGGTTTCGAAACAAAACGAACGGCACGTCCGTAATAGACAATCGTAATTTTTTTGAACAAATACGACTCTACTTCTCGATTCGTTACGATAAGCACCTTTGTGTTAGAGCGAAGGTACACTGGTATTCTGAGCATACATTCGAGGTTGATATTACAAACATGAAGTTTTAGGTTCAGTTAATGGCTGTTTAATTTACACTACCTTCGGCGTATCATCTGCATACATCACCACCAAAGATGGTGATCTCACGGTTTGGAAGTTCATAAATTGCGCTTTCTGGCCCACTGCAAAGATTTTGACTGCAAATCTGCCAAATCAGCGAGGGCTCGTTAAGAAACGTATCCCAGAAGATATGCGGTACACGATTTTCAACAGTACAGTTATAAAACCACAACTCAGGTATTCTAGGCTCGGTAGCAATTTGGTAATGGATTATTCTCGCAAAAACACGACTGAAAATAGTTGACGGTGGCGGTGTTTGATGTTGTAGGGCCGCGTTGGAAGAATCGACAGTCAAGGCGAGTGCCATTGTGGTTCGAAGTTGAAACAGTGTAATACTATCAGTTAATCGTATTCACTGAAGTGCAATCGTATCAACACTGTAGACCTTTGTTTTATAAACGACTGAATTGGTATGCTTACAATGTATAATCTTTTGTCTTGGAATAATAACTGTGGATATATTATTTACTGTGTAATTTCTATTACCCCAATTAGAGATGAGTTTAAAACATAATGTTGAACAGTTGAAATTGAAGTAATTTAGTTTGAAGCAGACCATCTCTATTATTTCCCACTGGCCTACATTATTGCAAGCTGATGGAATTGAAGCTTTTAGTGTAATGATTTGTTGTCGTGAGTGTATTTGGCCGAAGTACACACTGTATGACAGTATCTTTTTTAAAACGCTTGAAATCATTTTGTTTCGTTTTCATATCTTATTTTCTGTTTCCGCTTAAATTTTTCTACTTTTCACAATTGAATTTTGTGTGCTGTAGATTACGGAAGAAGAAGTTAACATTCTGTAAAGTACGCTACGTAAACTGCGAACAAGCAGTGTGATGGTGTTGTTTATTGCTATCTGTTTGCATTACCTATCGTATCAAATTAATTGAGGCAGTCCACATTGGACAGAAAAATGCTCATTTAGATCGCCTCGTCCCCCCGGTGGACAATTATGGGCCCTCACCCTCTTTGTCCACGTGGCATTTTTTACAAAGAAAAGTTCAAAACATTTGTAGCTAGAGTTTATTTGATGATTAAACATAAAAAAAATTAACCCTTCGAAAAACATTAAACGTTGTTATCAAATTCACTTTACTTTGATTATTTTTTGCACGTTTAGCTTACCAAAATCGTAAGGCCTGCTTCTTATTGAAGCTTAAAATGCTTTTAAATTTTAGAAGAAAGGAAGAAAATTATTTTCAAATTGAGCTTTAAACCTAGACAGGTAGTCTGCGTCAATTTGACTTTTCCCTTAAGCGGCATTGCCCTCTTCGTTTTCAAATAGTGCGAAAACGTTCTCTTTTTTCGAAAAACTGAATTTTTTTATTTGTTATATATCGATGTGTTAACACCGTAATGATCACTAATTAATAAATTTTAAACAAAAGCTTGCATTTTAAATGATTTAAAATTTATGCAATAATTTCACGCCAAAATAAGATTATCTTGTCAGGGTTAAATGTATGGAAACACCTCAAATATAAACGGCACACTAAGTAAGGCTTAAACACTAACTAAAGTTAAATAAATTTACTTCCACTCACTAGTTAGTTCAAAGTTAAGTTGAAAATAGTAATGCTTTAAGATAGAGGACAAAAATAATAAAAATCAAAACTAGTTAAGCTTAAAATACCAGAAAAACACTTCTAGAATATGAAAAATCTAAATTGAGTTCATACCACTCAAAATTTCTAAAAAACTTTCTAAGTCACACTGTTTTAAAACGCAAAAAATATCATCCACGTACCTCCACCAACGATCCGGTAAGGAGTATTTTTCTTTTAGGTTATTTATTAGGAAAGGTGAAAGAGGATTTCCCATCGGTGCTCCTTTTGTTTGTTTGTCAAATTTCCCACGAAACGAAAAATAATTATCTTCCATGCAAAGTCGAGTTAACTTCAAGTAACTGCGTACTTTAGTTTTCCAATGGTTATCACATCGTTGGGAGAGAAGCCAATCTTCCAAAAGATTTATGGCTTCTTTTGCTGGAACACTTGGGAAAATTGTTAGTCAGGAAATTTTCATCTATGCCGAACGAATTTCCTAGTCGAATGTTAAACGCGGCTACTCCCCTTAACAGAGATCAAGATAATCACTTCTTCGCTTCATTGTTTTACCTACTTAGCTATAAAATTTGAAAGGTTCGCTATTTCCTTAGCAGTCCATCTGAGCACTGAAGAAGGCGCTATGTAAGCGTTGAAATGCGCATTTGCAAGTGATAGAATTAAAAAGTGAAGTGATAAAAAAGTGTAGTGTAAAATGGTGAAAATCATTCAATTTAGCAGTGAAATTTCTTAAAATGAGAGTTATACCATGCTGCGATAAACTGTTCATAGGCAACACTACCGATTATCTTTGGTGCCTTGGTTGTTATTGTAAAAATGATTATTGAGAAATACATGAAAATTTCACACGAGTAGTAATTGCGAAAATTCTCATCACTCTTATTTTCAAGCATTCATATGTTAGTTCTAAAAAGAACTGAAATGTGTGCTATAGAACGCTGATGATCGCACCACCAGTTTTGCCGCTTACTATGGTACCTGTTGCTGTCGTATGCAAAATAAAGGTGAGGTGTTCCGCAGTGCCTGAAAGTTGACTCGTACGCAGCTCTCGTTTCCTTATGCCGCGTACCACTAAAAGCCATGTTCCACTCGCTACCGTGTGACGAACAAGAATGAAGCTGGATTTTTTACAGGCAGTCTTTTGTATCGAGTTGAGCGTAGATTTTTGCGTTGAAGGCATGGCCACGCAGTCTCGAGAAAGAAAAACGGAACAAAACACTTTGTTGATTTAGAATATCTAGGCAGCAGAATTGGTTATTGTTATCCGTGCTCGGAAAGCAAGACAATAGCGAGGGAAATGTATGGGAAAGCTTGACCTTGGAACTTTTCACCTGTTTTCACCATTAAGCAGTTAAGCAACAATGTTGAACATTATATCAAACAATTGTCACACATTTTATCCATTCACCGACACGTAAATGACTAAGACGCATTAAGTCGTTCGTTTGCTATAATCGTTTGAAATCTGACGCAACATTTGCCAGTTTCATTATCAATTTTACAAAATGTAATCTAGCATAGAAAACAAAGACGTAGTCCTACGTCAAAACTAACAGTTTGGCAGGAGATTAAGTGTTTCCTGCTACCATTATGAATACCGCTTACCGTACAACGCACGTGCTGTTTAAATAAACCGTTCCATGGTTCAGTCAATGGTCAATTAGTAAACAGCATGCGACTTGTAAGGTGTCATTGGAAATCAACTTTTCGAATTTCGTTTAGCGGTAGGTCCCAAAAGTTCCAAATCCCATTCTAAATTTCCCAGAAACGTCTTTCCCAGAACCAGGTATGATCACAAAATTCTATTTTCACAGACAAAGAAACATGCGATGCAACTTTCTGTTGCATAGTCTTTACAGTACATTTTCCCCATATCCCTTAGTCGCAATAAAGTGTCGATACTAGACACCTTGTTTTCCATGGGAGAAGCCGCATGGAAGCGAAATATGAATGCATTGTTGCGAGAGTAGGTTGATAATTATTATTATATTGATAATTATTATATTATTAATTATATGACTTATAATTCGAAAGCTAGAAAAGTACAGGGAGAAAAACCGGAAAAGAGCATTGTTCCTCTCCGAGATTTTAGTAAATTAGGTTTAAGTGGAACTTGTTTAATATAATCTATACATATAAAAATGCAGCTCTGTCTGTCTTTCTGTCTGTCTGTTCCATATAGGCTTGGGAACTACTGAACCGATCGGCGTGAAATTTTGTATGTAGGGGTTTTCGGGGCCGAGAAAGGTGACTAAGAAAGTTCGAGACCCCTCCCTCTTCCGGAAGGAGGGGGTCCCTTACAAATGAAACACAATTTCATGCACATCTCGAAAACTAACCAAGCAAATGGAACCAAATTTGGCAGGTGAATGTTTTTGAAGGTAACAAAATCACCCATAATGGTTTGATACCCCTCCCTCTTCTGAAAGGGAGGGGTCTCATACAAATGAAACACAAATTCATGCACATCCCAAAAACTAACCAAGCAAATAGAACCAAATTTGGCAGGTGGATGTTTTTGGGGGTAAAAATATCATCCATAATAGTTTGACACCCCTCCCTCTTCTGAAAGGGAGGGGTCCCATACAAATGAAACACAAATTCATGCACATCCCAAAAACTAACCAAGCAAATGGAACCAAATTTGGCAGGTGAATGTTTTTGGTGGTAAAAAAATCATCCATAATGTTTTGACACCCATCCCTCTTCTGAAAGGGAGGGGTTCCATACAAATGAAACACAAATTCATGCACATCCCAAAAACTAACCAAGCAAATGGAACCAAATTTGGCAGGTGAATGTTTTTGGGGGTAACAAAATCATCCATAATGGTTTGACACCCATCCCTCTTCTGAAAGGGAGGGTCCCATACAAATGAAACACAAATTCATGCACATCCCAAAAACTAACCAAGCAAATCAAACCAAATTTGGCAGGTGGATGTTTTTGGGGGTAAAAAAATCATCTATAATGGTTTGACACCCATCCCTCTTCTGAAAGGGAGGGGTCCCATACAAATGAAACACAAATTCATGCACATCCCAAAAACTAACCAAGCAAATCAAACCAAATTTGGCAGGTGGATGTTTTTGGGGGTAAAAAAATCATCTATAATGGTTCGACATCCCTCTCTTTTCTGGAAGGGAGGGGTTCCATACAAATGAAACACAAATTCATGCACATCCCAAATACTAACCAAGCAAATGGAACCAAATTTGGCAGATGGATGATAAAGGGGTAACAAATATATTTATAATGGTTTGACACCCCCCCCTCTACCAAAAAGGGAGGGGTTCCATACAAATGAAACACAAATTCATGCACATCTCGAAAACTAACCAAGTAAATGGAACCAAATTGGGCAGGTGGATGTTTTTAGGGTTATCAAATATATCCATAACAGTTTGGCACCCCTCCCTCTTTTAGAAGGAAGGGATCCTATACAAAAGAAACACAAATTTCGTACATCTCGTGAACCAATCCACCAAACAGAACCAAATTTTGTATGTAAATGTTTTTAGAGGTAACAAATATGTCCATAATGGTTCGACATCCCTCCCTTTTATGTGAGGGAGGGGTTCCAAACAAATGAAACACAAATTTCTGCATTTCTCGAGAACTAACCAAATAAAAGGAACCAAATTCGGCGGGTGAATATTTTTAGAGGTGACAAAGATGGCTATAATGTTTCGACACCCCTCTTTCTTCTTAAAGGAGGGGTTCCACACAAATTTCTGCACATTTTGAGAAATAATCAAGCAAATGGAACCGAATTTGATATGTTGAGGTTTCTGAGAACAAGAAAAATTTTCGACTCCAGACGCCATTGTTAAATTTAAGATGGGAAATTCCGGTTTCTATCCGGGAAATGTCTCTAAATATCATTTTAAAATCCAAGATGGTGACTTCTGCTTTCTGAAAAACAGCGAAAAACGGCCGATTCCCATCCAATATGAGATGCTTCGATACCAGAATGATACACAGGAATACAGATACAGAATCGACCACAGACACCATTTTGAATTGTAAGATGGCAACTTCTGGGAAGCAGCCGAATTCTACTACGTATGAATATTTTCGTAATCGAAATGATGTCGAATCGAAATTTTCTGAAAATTATTCAAAACCTAATTTTCCTGAAGGCGCATGAAAATTTTAAGGGGTAGACGATATACTTTCACAATAGAAATGGAATTGTATTTGAAAAAAACCTTTGGTATTTATCGCAATTCCAATTTCTTGACTTCTTGTGTGTTGTCACTTTCTATGTAAACATTCAGTCATTTCTAGTTTCCATCAGCGAACTAAAAAGAATCTAAAATAGTAATGGGAGTTGGCCACGAATAAAATATTTTATTCCTAAACTTTGTCACGAAAAAAAGTCATGAATGTATTGATGAAAACACGACACGCGGTGACAATTTCAAACATAAAAAACGTTTTTAATTTCTCCTATAAACATCACCAAGTTGTTAATATGAAAAAGCAGAACATTCTAACAAACCACTTTGTGACAATTACCAAAAGTTTGTATAAAACCCCGCCTTTTCGACGCTTTTTCAATATTCCTTACCATTTACAAAAAAATATTCTTCGTACGAATATGAATTTTCTTTTAAAGGTCACCAACATGCCATTTGAGCGGACTGGGTAGCCCCCCCTTTGTAACAATAAGTAACGCAGACCTAACCCACCTCCACCCTTCCTGCGTTACGTAATTTGTGTACGACGACTTTTTTTACTGATGAAACGAGCAGTTTTCGTTGATGTCAAATGTTTTGGAAATGGATGAACTGTCGAGATCTGGTGTTGTCTCTAATTCATTAATCGACTTTTAGAGATCCAGGAAGTATTTGAGATAGAAGACTCTCCCAGAAGGTCGACATTTGAAATAAAATCTTGAGACTAGATCTTTAAGAATCACGCTAGATCTCGACACTAGATATCAAAGAATAACGCTTTTCTAAGAAATTGGGTTTCAAAAAGAATGTTCGATTTCGTCAATTTCTGGGCAGTTTTTTTCCTTTGGCTTGAAAAGTTTACCTGTTCGAGGCTCCACGTCCCGAAGTCCGATTGAATTTAAATCAATATCAGAAAAGATGCTGATCACATCTTTGCGTTATCACTGACAGTGCGAAAGGGATATTCTTTGTGTATGTCAAAATAAAGCAACATTTCATTGGGTGCATCTACTAAGGATGCTGCCCGCTACCGCACAAAGACAGCATTTTACTACAAGAGCAGCTGCTTCGGCTTTCACAGCCACTATCGATACCGATAGCCTATGCAACTGCTGCTGCTGCTGCTATCCGTTACCATTTCTATCCGCTGTCATTTTTATCCGCTGTCATTGCTATCCTCTGCACTGCTAATAATAATATGAAAAGTTTCAGCCGAAAATGTCTCTTATAAAGGCCAAATCGTACATACCGAATTACTAGGTCTATAACTCTGTCGACCGTGCTGGGAAAAGCTATCATAAAACAACTAATCAGAGATCGAATTTTGCGTTTTGACAATATTCATTAGTAATAGTAATGGATTGTCTATATATTTTGTAATAATTTTCTGAAGACTCTCCAACAGATTTTTGGTCTGTCTGTCTGTCTGTCTGTCTGTCTGTCTGTCTGTCTGTCTGTCTGTCTGTCTGTCTGTCTGTCTGTCTGTCTGTCTGTCTGTCTGTCTGTCTGTCTGTCTGTCTGTCTGTCTGTCTGTCTGTCTGTCTGTCTGTCTGTCTGTCTGTCTGTCTGTCTGTCTGTCTGTCTGTCTGTCTGTCTGTCTGTCTGTCTGTCTGTCTGTCTGTCTGTCTGTCTGTCTGTCTGTCTGTCTGTCTGTCTGTCTGTCTGTCTGTCTGTCTGTCTGTCTGTCTGTCTGTCTGTCTGTCTGTCTGTCTGTCTGTCTGTCTGTCTGTCTGTCTGTCTGTCTGTCTGTCTGTCTGTCTGTCTGTCTGTCTGTCTGTCTGTCTGTCTGTCTGTCTGTCTGTCTGTCTGTCTGTCTGTCTGTCTGTCTGTCTGTCTGTCTGTCTGTCTGTCTGTCTGTCTGTCTGTCTGTCTGTCTGTCTGTCTGTCTGTCTGTCTGTCTGTCTGTCTGTCTGTCTGTCTGTCTGTCTGTCTGTCTGTCTGTCTGTCTGTCTGTCTGTCTGTCTGTCTGTCTGTCTGTCTGTCTGTCTGTCTGTCTGTCTGTCTGTCTGTCTGTCTGTCTGTCTGTCTGTCTGTCTGTCTGTCTGTCTGTCTGTCTGTCTGTCTGTCTGTCTGTCTGTCTGTCTGTCTGTCTGTCTGTCTGTCTGTCTGTCTGTCTGTCTGTCTGTCTGTCTGTCTGTCTGTCTGTCTGTCTGTCTGTCTGTCTGTCTGTCTGTCTGTCTGTCTGTCTGTCTGTCTGTCTGTCTGTCTGTCTGTCTGTCTGTCTGTCTGTCTGTCTGTCTGTCTGTCTGTCTGTCTGTCTGTCTGTCTGTCTGTCTGTCTGTCTGTCTGTCTGTCTGTCTGTCTGTCTGTCTGTCTGTCTGTCTGTCTGTCTGTCTGTCTGTCTGTCTGTCTGTCTGTCTGTCTGTCTGTCTGTCTGTCTGTCTGTCTGTCTGTCTGTCTGTCTGTCTGTCTGTCTGTCTGTCTGTCTGTCTGTCTGTCTGTCTGTCTGTCTGTCTGTCTGTCTGTCTGTCTGTCTGTCTGTCTGTCTGTCTGTCTGTCTGTCTGTCTGTCTGTCTGTCTGTCTGTCTGTCTGTCTGTCTGTCTGTCTGTCTGTCTGTCTGTCTGTCTGTCTGTCTGTCTGTCTCGTGTCTGTCTGTCTGTCTCGTGTCTGTCTGTCTGTCTGTCTGTCTGTCTGTCTGTCTGTCTGTCTCGTGTCTGTCTGTCTGTCTGTCTGTCTGTCTGTCTGTCTGTCTGTCTGTCTGTCTGTCTGTCTGTCTGTCGGTCTGTCTGTCTGTCTGTCTGTCTGTCTGTCTGTCTGTCTGTCTGTCTGTCTGTCTGTCTGTCTGTCTGTCTGTCTGTCTGTCTGTCTGTCTGTCTGTCTGTCTGTCTGTCTGTCTGTCTGTCTGTCTGTCTGTCTGTCTGTCTGTCTGTCTGTCTGTCTGTCTGTCTGTCTGTCTGTCTGTCTGTCTGTCTGTCTGTCTGTCTGTCTGTCTGTCTGTCTGTCTGTCTGTCTGTCTGTCTGTCTGTCTGTCTGTCTGTCTGTCTGTCTGTCTGTCTGTCTGTCTGTCTGTCTGTCTGTCTGTCTGTCTGTCTGTCTGTCTGTCTGTCTGTCTGTCTGTCTGTCTGTCTGTCTGTCTGTCTGTCTGTCTGTCAAAAAAGTAAAAGAGGAGGAGGTGTCTTATTTTAATCTTCATTACTTGTATTCTATTGTAACTTTAAGATTAGAGAGTAACCAGAAAATTAAAAAAATAAATCCTACACGAAATGCCCACCCGCCCGAAAAAAACACCTCGTGCAAAATTTTAGCTCGATCCGACTTAAAACCGGGTGGCGCAAAACGATTGAAGTTTGATACGATTGAAGTTTGATCTTGAGAAATTCGAAAAAAACCAAAGTATTTTTTTTTTGCTTTAGATGATATCAGATCTCCACGTTTCATGAATTTTTAAGCCATCTGGCACAAAAAAAAATCGAATACCGAAATTTAAGGCGGGTTCATCTGTGGTTTTTAAAAGGTCAAAATTCAATCGCTTCGCGCCATCCCATTTTAGGTCCGATTGAGCTGAAATTTTGCACAGGGTGTTTTTTCGGGTAGGAGGGTTTCTCAAAATGTTAAATTGGTTGGCACCCTATTTTAGATAGATCAGAAGTTAATCTTAAAAATTTGTAAGCAGGCGTTCTCGAGAATTTATTAATAAGATAATTTTTGAAACACATGTAGTAGTGTTGAAATGTTACCGTTTGTCACCAACACCGCAGAACACCTAAATAAATTCTGAATAAATTTTGTTTTATAATTACTGTAGTAGGTTTTTTACGAAGAGCATACATACCTCGTGAAAAACAAGCTGATGAAAAAAACCGCGTAGAAACTCGCAGTAATTTAAAATTCGCGTAGAGTAAAGGCGTTAGGATAAAATCCCGAAACGCTCCACGATCAGTATTTAAAATTGGTCCGACGGCTATGCAAAGCCTTGGTGCTACATTCCGTATCG
Source organism: Wyeomyia smithii (assembly GCF_029784165.1). Lineage (NCBI taxonomy): Eukaryota > Metazoa > Arthropoda > Insecta > Diptera > Culicidae > Wyeomyia > Wyeomyia smithii. The sequence continues at coordinate 264,288,693 of NC_073696.1, read as the reverse complement.
GAACTAGACCTTCTGTTTTATTATACACAGACTTCGTATTCAGTACAATTGCGGGGCTAGCGCTACGATCCTACTGACACTAACTGTCTCTCCCGAGCCAGGACTCGAACCTACGACGACTGGCTTGTTAGGTCAGCATCGTACCTCGAGGTACAGGTGGGAGTCACCTCGAAAAAAAACCACGTAAAAAATCAAGTTAATGAAACAACCGCGTAGAAACTCACACAAAACATCCCCCTCCCATTAAAAAAATGGTAACAATGTTCTTCGATTCGATACTTTGATTAACAACTTTAGAAGAAAATAAACATAATTTTTTATATAATGGACAACATTATCATAATTTATCATGGTTTCTAAAGACGGGAATTCCATGGAATATTTAGGTTTAATATGAGGAATAACGGCTTAAATTTCGTAAAGCTCATTGGAACGAAAATGTTGGGAAACCTCGAATGTTTTTTTTTTGGGGGGTGATAATTAAAACAATAGTTTTCGTCAAAAATTGGCAAAAATATGAAGTTTATTACAATTAATCAATTTGAAACTAAAATTTCTGTGTGCAGTTTATTTTAATACATATTAGCCATAGTTCAAAAATCCTAAGTGCATTTCAGTAACATTTCATACTGGAAGCTTTAACCTACTACCCTCAATTTTCACGAGTAACTCAGCGGTGGTCGATGTGTCGCTAGCAGGCAGAACTTTTAATTTCGAACTCTTTTGAGCCCAGTTGGGATGCCACTGGCAGCAGCCAGCATGATATAACTTCGAGCTCTTTTCGTGATTTTACGACCACCTGCAGATTTTATTACATCTTTTTCGAAGCTATTTATTATAGATAAAGTTTCTTATACTGTCCTATTCATCGATTTTTCTGCTCGAGCGTACAACATTCGAAATTATCTTCTATTTCACTTGAAAAATGCAGCAGTTAGTATTCAATCGATATCAATATTCATTCTGATTTTCCTAACGCAAGTCCGCATTGGCTAATCGTTCAATAAACCCAAAAAAATGTTTTATCTACTCTATAAATAGCCAAGAGTATCTACCGGAGTACAGCACAAAAGAAGCGCAATTTCGCTTCTTACCATAAAAGCTAAAATGCTCCATTTTTTCCTAACAAAGCAAAATCCACTGAAAACCCGATCTAAGACTTCCAACCGGAAGTGTGCTCCATTTGCAGCGATTTTCATCGCAACCCGAGAGGACGGCACGCGGGGCAACCAAGCTTCTATGACGCACAGCGCCGCCACTGCCGGATAGTGTACAATCGAGTGTCTTTTGTTGACCCAACAACCGCACCGAGCCCGCATACTCCAGGAGAAGAAAGAAACGAGAAAAACTGACAATCTACGCTTTTCATACACACACACAGCAGTGAGAGCCACAAAAACACCCACCAAACAAAAGGGCTCCTTAAAGCAAGTACCGAAAGTATCCAAATGGATGACTCAATAGCAAGCTTTCCGAATTCTCCAACTCCGTTCTCAAGGCTGTCACCCATCACTCGAATCCGCTGCCGCCGCTTGGCGTCGGCATCTTCCGCTTGGCGTCGGCATCTTCAGTATAGTCAGTTTTACAGGTTTTAGTAGCGAAACGATTTCACCGACCCACTTGTTCTGTTCCGTTTTTATGTGCCTGCAACGAAATCTACTAGGTACTCTGTACCTTTTTTTGTTGTTGCTGTTGTTGCTGTGTGCGAAATCAGCATATTCTTTTCAGTGATTCCATCAGGAGTGTTGCCTCCGGGCGCTCTCACTCAACTTGCTCGTCTTTCAGTTCCAAGGGCGCATTTATGTTATACTTTTTGTCGGTCGGTGTTCTGCGCGCGTACGCTTTTACTTGTTCGGTGCGAATACATTTTTCGGTTGCCGGTTTGCAAGCAAGACACCATAAAACACTCCGTTGATCAGTCTTGGGTCGGCTTTTGTATTGTCCAAAACGGGTTTGTTGCCCATTGTTGGCCCGTGAATGGTTACACAATCCTGGCCGAAAGAAGCTCCTCCTGTAACTGACGAAGAATAATGGAACGATAGTGAAAGGCGGCACTTTACGGTAAGTGGGAACCACCGTCTGGGAAACTCGTTCCGGGAAGGCGAGGGCAAGTCACTCTCAGGGCTTATTGGCCGCTATTCACAGTGGTATTGCTCGATAATCTTGGCCACTGCTGTGCCGTCACAAAGCTGCTTTCTTCGGAGCTGGTCCTACGGGTGATTACATAAGACGGTGGCCGGGGTTTTTGTTTACCGGACACACAGTTCACAGCTAAAGATAACAGCAGTGATGTATTGCTCCATTATTCAGTATTAAATAATATTATTTGAATCCTAATTCCACTAGATGATCAAAACATAGGCGTAGCCAAAGGGGGGCATTGTTGACTATGGTGCAGAATTTTATTTTCAATAACTCTTATAACATTTGCGCTAAAAAATGGACAAAAATTGTCATTTTTCCATGGGTTACACGCACTGACGAAACTACGCATGCATCAACAATCATATTAACCCATGGAAAAAACTGATTTGCGCGTTTAAATAATCAGGAAAAATTTGATTTGCGCGTTTAAATAACGGTACCCCGCCGCGTCGAAAACGTACATCGTGCGGCAGTTCGTGGACACCGGATACGCCCGTTCATCTTGGCACTATTGGACACCAATCAGAGCATTGAAAGAAAGCCCGATTCCGGACGGCCGACGACCCTGAGCGGTCAAGAAGCTCCAAAGGATACTGAAGAGGAAGACCGAGGGAAAAGTGGCTACATCGCTGCGTGCGCTTGGCCTGGAGGTCTGTGCAACCGATCAAGCAGTGCTTGGCGAACATGGACATACATGTTAGGCCAATACCCGTTCACTAGTCTCGGAGCTGCAGGCAATGAAGCATCGGCAGCGCCTGAATAAGATGTTCAAATCGGTTTTCCCGGCAATTCACGACGTGGCGGTGGTGATGGACGACGAGACCTGTCTCACCCTGGATGGCAACGACTGGTAGGGCAGTTTGTATTTTACTTCCACCACGAAAGAGGTAAGCACTATGGTGAAATTTCTTCCACTCACCAAGTTCCCTAAGACGGTGCTGCTGTGGCTGACAATCAGCGGGGGAATTTATAGTACAAAGTACCTGCTGGAAGTTGCGTCGTTTATCAAACAATACTATAAGGTCGAATACACGGTGTTTTGGCCGGATCTGGAGTCGGCTCACTATTCGAGGCGATCGTTTGAGGAGATGGAACGGCTAAATGTCAATGTGGTACCCAAGTTGGCGAACCCACCCAACGTTCCCAAGTTGCGTCTCATCGAGGATTTCTGGCAAGCCAGAAGCGTATAATCTACTTCAACAATTTTGTCGCGAAATTTCAAGAGAAATTGATAAATAAAACGAAAAAAAGAATTAAATAACATGCCTACACGGCGAATGTTCCGGTTAACTGCCGGAAGGCGGCACGCAAGATCGTAGATTTTTTCGCAAGTGAGCTAACATAATTACATTCCATAGGAAATTTATGAAACTCAATTGTGTCTTAGTTATTTTTTACCACCATCCGAAAAAAGACCATTTTTTAACGCATACGTTAGCACAAAACGACATTTTTAGCCCATTGAAACATCTGTGTGAAGTATCAGCCAGATCAAAAATAATTGATTGAAATGCTTGGCCTATGTCGCATGGAATTGCACAGGTTTTCCAGTTGACTAAGGACATTGCAGCGGCAAAAGTACCGGGCAAATCCGTGTTGATTACTAACTACTAGTATTTATTGCAATTTTTCAAAATACCATTTTTTTACTTCTAAAATTTTAAAGAACTTTCACCCCCCCACCCCCCCCACCCCGTAATCGAAATTCTGGCTACGCCCATGGATCAAAACACATTTTTAAACTGTCAAATGGTCAGCAAATTACCTTATATTAAAACCAGGAAATTTTGATGGTTTCATCGCAATACCGCTTCACTGTTAGTAACATTAAAATCAAAAATTCTCAAAATTCACATATGCCAACAAATAGCAAAATCTGGTTTTCTCGTTTCTCTCGAGAATCGTAGTATCAGTGTGATTTAATATTTTTTTTTTTCTTCACATAACATTTATTTGACACGGCACAAATACAATTTAATGTTTAACGGCGCCAATTATATCTGATGACTTAAAAACTAAAGCAAATTTTTTATCCTCGCTGCCGACTACGAGCTGAAATTAAGTCTAACTTAAAACTAGCATGGGATTTCCAATCAGTGTTTTGTTGTTCAATGGTCGTCTGATAATCGTCGAATGGCATGTATGGATTCGTTCTGCTGAGCCACGATGTCGTGAGTTGGGACAGAGGCTCGTAGTCCTTGGGTCCTGGTTCTATTGTGCGGGGTCTGGTTGCTGGTTTTGTGCTTAAGGTTCAAACGTGTTCTTGTCGTTTTGTTGGGTGTAGACGGAGGGGAACGGGACTAGACTGGGGCGTGGATGGATTTCAGGAAAACATATATAAGGGACATGTAGGATAGGTCACGGCTCGCCAAGACATCACGAACAGGAACAGCCGGCTGTCTACCCTCGGCCTGCAGGGAAGCTATTAATTTAGACCTGGCGTCACGGTGTACAGGGCATGACCAAACCACATGCTCTATGTCGTGATAACCTTCACCACAGGCACAGATACCACTTTCCCCGAGCCCAACACGACGGAGGAGCGCGTCAAATCTATAGTGATTGGACATAAGCCGGGACATCACGCAAATGAAATCCCGACCTACATCCAACCCCTTGAACCACGGGTTCGTCGATACTTTGGGGATTATGGAATGTAACCACCTTCCCAATTCCCCTCTGGTCCAAGCATTTTGCCAACTGATGATCGTATTCTGACGTACAAGTGCGAAAAATTCATTAAAGGCAATTGGTCTTTCATAAATATCACCGTTTGTTGCGCCCACCTTAGCCAAAGAGTCCGCTTTCTCATTACCCGGTATCGAGCAGTGAGAAGGGACCCACGCTAAGGTAATCTGAGTAGATTTTTCGGATAAAGCACTCAGATGTTCCCGTATTTTCCCCAGGAAATACGGAGAGTGCTTAACATCTTTCATCGATCGGAGAGCTTCAATGGAACTGAGACTGTCCGTAAAGATGAAATAATGGTCCGTGGGCATTTTTTCGATAATCCCTAGGGTGTACTGAATTGCAGCTAATTCTGCGACGTAAACAGAAGCAGGATTATCGAGCTTATGGGAGACGGTTAAATTGTTATTGAAGATACCGAAGCCGGTGGACCCATCAAGAAGTGATCCGTCAGTGTAGTACATATTGTCGCAGTTGATGTTTCGATATTTATTGGAAAAAATTTCAGGGATCTGCTGCACGCGTAAATGATCCGGGATTCCACGAGTTTCTTCTATCATGGATGTATCGAAAAACACAGTAGAATCAGAAGTATTTGATAAGTCGACACGATTTGGAATATTCGAAGAAGGGTTAATATTTTGGGACATGTGATTGAAATACAATGTCATAAAACGGGTTTGAGAATTAAGTTCGATTAACCTTTCAAAATTTTCAATCACGGGACGGTTCAAGACCTCACATTTGATTAGAATACGAGAAGACAGGCTCCAGAAGCGGTTTTTCAATGGTAGTACTCCAGCTAAAACCTCCAAACTCATCGTATGGGTCGACTGCATGCAACCTAAGGCGATACGCAAACAACGATATTGTATTCGCTCCAGTTTGATCAAATGTGTGTTTGCTGCGGAGCGGAAGCAGAAACACCCGTATTCAATAACAGACAATATCGTTGTTTGGTAAAGCCTTATAAGGTCTCCTGGATGGGCTCCCCACCATTGTCCGGTTATTGTACGAAGAAAATTCACTCTTTGTTGACATTTTTTCATCAGATACCTCACGTGACAACCCCAGGTGCCTTTAGAGTCGAACCAGACACCAAGATATTTGTGTACCAAAACCTGAGAAATCGTTTTACCCATTAATTGTGTTTGAAGCTGAGCAGGTTCATGCTTCCTAGAAAAAACTACTATCTCAGTCTTCTCCGGAGAGAATTCGATACCTAGCTGTAAAGCCCAAGCAGACAAATTGTCCAAGGTATCTTGCAATGGTCCTTGCAAATCGGCAGCTTTGGCTCCTGTAACAGAGATTACACTGTCGTCTGCAAGTTGTCTTATCGTGCATGAATTTGCCAGACATTCGTCGATGTCATTTACATAAAAGTTGTAAAGAAGGGGGCTTAAACATGAGCCCTGGGGAAGACCCATGTAGCTAATGCGAAAAGTTGCCAAATCGCCATGCGTAAAATGCATGTGCTTTTCGGACAACAAATTGTGCAAAAAATTGTTCAAAATTGGAGAAAATCCTTGTCGGCGAAGTTTACCCGAAAGAATGTCAATAGAAACGGAATCAAAAGCCCCCTTAATGTCCAAGAACGCAGACGCCATTTGTTCTTTACGAGCATACGCCAGCTGAATATCTGTTGAAAGCAACGCAAGACAATCATTCGTCCCTTTGGCACGGCGGAAGCCAAATTGAGTTTCTGATAGTAGACCATTTGATTCGACCCAGTGGTCTAAACGACGGAGTATCATTTTTTCCATCAATTTCCGGATACAGGATAGCATTGCAATCGGCCTATAAGAGTTGTGATTAGAAGCTGGTTTCCCTGGTTTTTGGATGGCGATCACCTTCACTTGCCTCCAATCCTGCGGTACAATGTTTTGCTCCAGGAACTTATTGAACAAGTTCAACAAGCGCCTCTTGGCATTGCCGGGTAGATTCTTCAACAAGTTGAATTTGATTCTATCTAATCCAGGCGCGTTATTGTTACAGGACAGGAGGGCAACTGAAAGTTCTGCCATCGTAAAAGGTGATTCTATCGCGTCGTGGCCCGGAGACGCATCGCGAACAATATTTTGCTCAGGAACAGAGTCCGGACATACTTTCCTGGCAAAATCAAATATCCACCTACTTGAAGACTCCTCGCTTTCGTTGACCGTTACGCGATTCCGCATTCTTCGGGCTGTGTTCCAAAGAGTGCTCATCGATGTCTCCCTCGACGTCTCGTTCACGAACCGACGCCAATATCCACGTTTCTTTGCTTTAGCCAAGCTTTTAAGCTTGGTATCAAGCTCCGAATACCGTAAATAGTCGCCAGGTATACCTCCCGTCTGGTAGGCCTTAAACGCGTCGGATCTTTGCGTGTAGACATCGGAGCACTCTTGGTCCCACCACGGAGTGGGAGGCCGTTCTTTGATCGTTACGCCGGGATATTTCTTCGTTTGGGCTTGCAACGCGGCGTCGAGAATCAAGCCCGCGAGGAGGTTGTATTCTTCAAGTGGTGAATGATGTTGAATCGACTCGACCGCTTTTGAAATCATTTCCTCGTATAACTTCCAATCGACATTTCGTGTGAGGTCATACGGAATGTCAATTGGTCGCATGCGAGTTGACCCGTTAGTAATTGAAATAAGAATAGGCAGATGGTCGCTACCGTGAGGATCGAGGATTACCTTCCATGTGCAATCCAACCGTAGCGACGTCGAACATAAGGATAGATCCAAAGCGCTTGGGCGCGCTGGAGGTTTCGGGATACGTGTCATTTCACCGTTGTTTAAAATAGTCATGTCGAAGTCATCGCAAAGGTTATAGATTAAAGAGGAGCGGTTATCATTGTATGGGGAACCCCAAGCCACGCCATGAGAGTTGAAGTCTCCCAAAATCAAACGTGGCGAGGGAAGAAGTTCTATTAAATCAAAGAGCAGCCGTTGCCCAACCTGTGCTCTGGGGGGAATATATATTGAGGCAATACAAAGCTCTTTACCTTGTATTGTCATTTGACATGCGACAACTTCGATGCCTGGAATCGAGGGGAGGTTAATACGATAGAAAGAATAGCACTTTTTAATCCCTAAAAGTACTCCTCCATATGGGGTGTCTCGATCAAGGCGAATAATATTAAAATCATGGAAGTTGAGATCAATATTTGAAGTAAGCCAAGTTTCACAAAGGGAAAATGCATCGCATTTGTTTTTATTTATCAAAACTTTAAACGAATCAATTTTTGGTAAAATACTTCTACAATTCCACTGTAAGACAGAGATAGAATCCTTCATATACGCAGTTGAATTAGGCATCGAAGGATACAATCGCTGCAAGGAGAGGCCATTGGGCAGTCAACTGCTTCAAAAATGATCTAACTGTTGGGAGGAATGCTGTAAGAAAAATTTTAATTGGATCGGGTACATTGAAAGTTTCAAAAATCCAGTCCACAATGTCAGAAAATTTCACTAATCCAGAGTTTGTTTCATCAACTGGGAGTGTAAAAGGAGCAACTGGGGTTTTAGATGTTCCTGGCAGTGCTGGGAACTCCTTCTGGGACTTTAAATTTGCCAGCCCAGGAGGAGTTTGCTTCGGTTTTTCCGCGGCACTGTTTGGTTTGTTTGTAACTTTCATTTCACTTTGAGAAATCTTAGGACCTTTTCTGGGAAGTTTAGGAGAGGAAATATTTTTCCTCTTTCTAGACTCCCCAGGATTGGCGTAAGATGCTCCCGCTGGTGAATCGTCAGAATCGGTTTCCTCAGAGGGCAACAGATCGAAGGGGTTCGAAGTAACGGGAGAAGTGGTAACGGTCTTCTTCAGCATGTCAGCGTAGGAACGCTTTGAACGCTCTTTGAGAGACCGTTTTATTTTATCCCTGCGCTGCATGTACACCGCACATGTCGAGAGCTCATGCAGATTTTCTCCGCAGTGAATACACTTTTCAGCGTTAACACTGCAAGAATCTTCCGCATGAGACTCCCCACACTTGCCACAACGTGCCTTATTGCAGCAGTAGGCGGCTGTATGGCCTAACTGCTTGCAATTCAGGCAGTTCATGACGCGGGGCACGTAGAGCCTCACAGGGAGACGAACCCGGTGGATCGAGACGTGGCTTGGTAGTGCAGACCCGGCGAACGTAACTCGAAACGAGTCTGACGGAGTGTATACTGTTTTGCCACCGATGATCGATGCTGACCGCAATTGCTTGCAGTCGAGCACCTTTACTTCGGGACACGTTTTGTTCTTAAAGCACCCTTTGGCACTTTGCAGTATACACTCGACGGACAGACTCGAATCGGTTATGACACCGTCGATCTCCACGTCTCGTGCGGGTATGTAAACGCGATACTCGCGTGTGAAGAGCTCAGAGCAAGCTATATCGTTGGCCTCTTTCAGGTTACCGACCACGACACGGAGCTTGTTAGGCCGGACCTTGGAAATTTCGGTCACGCCCTTGTACTCCTTCGTCAGGTCTTTAGAAATCTGCAAGAGGTTCAACTGTTTCGATTTCGGTCCCGCCTTTGGCCGAAAATAGACAGTATAGCTGCCCTGGGCTCCGTCTGGGTAAAGCCTGGGGCGAGGGGGGACTGAAGAATGAACAGGGGAGGGGGTAACAGAAGGGTCAGGGTCAGAGGGGTTCGGGGATGGTGGCGCGGGAGGCGAGGGATCTACATCCATCGCGCTATGTTTAGCGCACTAGCGCTGACAAGAACACGTACCTTTTTATTTCTCCCTTCCAGTAAGGTTGGTTGTCCGATCGTTCGAAGTAGCAGCCGTTACAGCCAGCAGCACCAATACAGCAGCACCAAACAGCCACCAGCAGCGAGCCAGGTGTGAGATCACTCCGCACAGCGATACGACTCGCTGACACTGATGGCTTCTTCTTTTTCCTCGTTTGTGTCTCGTCCACTGCTGTAGCACAATCCAGCCAGCAGCCAAATCGGCTTACGCACCAGCTGGCAGTCACGATGCGAAACAGTTGCACAAAGGAACGACCTTGAACCCGGATTTATTTCACTTGACCAGGCAAACAATGCCAACACTTGTTCACACGTCTTTTGTTTTATACTCTATCGGACCGATCACCAAACACGTCCAGTACTGATGCGTGTTCGGCACAGAATGTGATTTAATATTGTATCATCTTATAAAAGGAAACAGCATCGAATGTAATGAATCCATTCAATCCTTCAATAGTGAAAAAAACTGATGTTTTCACTCTGTTGTCAAATCAAGAACAATCGTCGCCATTGCCTCCTATCTGCAGCTCAAGTTTCGGATCAAAAATCGTATAAATCAGTCTGATTGATGTCGTACTCCGCATTCATATCAGTAGCCGCACTTGAAGCAGACACACACACACAAAAACATACAACAGACAAATGCTCAACCCATCCGCACTGGTTGTGTAGTAGCTTAAGTTTCGAACGAAGGACACACAAAAAAGCGCACTCTGGGATTGCTAGTGCCCTTTCGGAAAGACACACTCTGTTTGCCGGACCACAACTCCGTGCTCCGCACCACCACTCTGTTATAGGATAGGATTAGATTTGGTCATCGGAGCGAGAGAACCGGCAGCAATCTGCTGTTTTGTATTTTTTCGGCTCAACCCCGGACCGTGAGACAAACCATTCTGACCTGAACGATCATCATTCGAAAGTGAACGAATTGGTTTACAAAAAAAAAAGAGAAAAAAATCAAAGCGCCCTTAAAGCCAGCTGACGGTGAAACTACGTAAAACGGGACGGAAAATGGAAGCTTTCAACCTTTCGGGGAAACGGCAAACCTCTTGTCAAGAAGATGTCACGTTCCAACGATAATGGCTTATAGTGGCCGCGTGTACCAGTAAAGGGGGAGGCAAAAAAAGGAAACCTCTTGGAAAATAGAATAACGCAGACAAAAAAATCACGAACGAACGAATCAGTGGCAATTCGAGTTGAGGAGGAATCCTATCAATCTGAGGGACGACCTTGTACACTGTACCAGACTGTGTAATCTGCAATCCACCACTCACTCCTTTTGGGGGAAAGCGAAGGGTGGGCGCCCGGGGGAGTAAGACATTCGCTCGACTCGACATTGTGCAACCGAAAAAAAGGAATGTGATTGGAAGTAGGAACAATTCTTCTTCGTCTGCCTGCTTCGTAGCGGCGCAATTTTTGATTGGAATTCGCGTATGTCAAGATTGCATGTCGAGTAGAATTGAGCGGTTGTCGCTTTCCCATTAGTGGCACAAAAAGGGGTTTAAACTGTCAGCTCGATAGAGTGCTTTCGGAGGGGTAGCAATCTGGCAGTTTATTGGCACTTTATTGAGCCGTGAGCAGGATTTTTTATGGTGGGGTGGGAGAAGAAGAGTGGTTTTACAATGTTTTACCTGAAATATTTTGTTATTTCGAAAAACGTGCATTATCGGTATACCTAGTTCTTTACGAAGAGAATACGTACTTCGTGAAAAAAACGTTCAAGTTCGCAAAAATAAACTACTTCAATTAATCGGAAATCCCCCTAAAAAACCACGGGTAGTAAAAAAAAGAAAAAACCCTCCGAGAAAAGACTGAAAAATCTAAAATTGTCTTTTTCAGTCATTTCGGATACTCCTTATGGCTCAGTTGACCACTTCCATTTTAGTTCAGCTTGCCGGATATGTTTTAAAAAAATGGAAAAATCCTACAAAGTTTTATAAAAAAACTGTAAATTTTGCGTTAATAAAAAAAATCCGCGCAAAAAAAAACTCGTAAAAAATCAATAAAAACCTGGGTTAGTCTAGTTTATTATAAGAAACCCAAAATTCAACCTGTTACTTATGCACTAACTGTCGATTTATTAACACCGCTTTTGCACTGATGAAAGCCTCCAAAATGTGTTTAGACTTCAATAAAAAGACTGTTGTTTTTAGAAATTCCGTTAGTTGCAGTTAGGCTTTAGGTTCTTATTTTGAATGCCGTTCTTGCGCGCACGTAATGGATACTTCGCTGTCTCTGGGTAACCAGCCACCGGGAGACATTGTATTTAATACAACCGTAGCTTTGGTATGCAAGAAATTCTTAATGTCTAAATAATTTCGTCTGCCTAACAATCGCTAATCAGCCATCTCTCAAAATACCACTCGTCTCAATCTGTACACATATTTATTTACCTCTTCACGAATAGCTTCGTAGGAAGCATGCCAAAGCTTGTACAACAACCGTACTTGATTTTTAGTTTCGTCAGGTTGTATAGACTCGAAATGACGGGTCATCGTCATTCATTAGTGGCACCTGCGAGTTGGTGTTATACTTCGACTCACATGCGTAGAATTGTGATGATTTCCGGACTTATTTTATTAGTTTGCCATTATTCCAACCCATTACTGTTACGGGCTAATTAGAGATTTAAAACGCGTGGTTCTTATAGTGTCTTGTTGTTCATTCGAGTCTATACCCGGGTAGGCGAATAAAATTATTTCTCTTAACAAGTGCACCAAATTGGCCGGAGTCCGTCGGCCCCGCTTATCTTTTATATCGATAGCTTGAGAATGAAAAAACGAGCTCTCTCTCTATCTCTCTCTAGCTATGTCTCGCTAGCTATCTCTCTCAAACTATATCTTTCTCTCCTTCCCTCCCTATCTCTCACTCTCTCTTTCTCTCTCTATCTCTATCTTTCTTTCTCTCTATCTCTCTTTATCTATCTCTCTATCTATCTCTCTCTTTATCTCTCTCTCCATCTCTATATCTCTATCTCTCTATCTCTCTTTATCTCTCTATCTCTCTTTATCTCTCTATCTCTCTATCTCTCTTTCTCTCTCTCTCTCTTTCTCTCTCTCTCTCTTCCTATCTCTCTCTATCTATCTCTCTATCTCTCTCTATTTCCCTCTCTATCTATTTCCCTATCCATCTCTCTATCTCTCTCTATATCTTTCTCTCTAGCTATCTCTCTCTTTCTCTCTCTAGCTATCTCTCCCTCTCTTTCTCTCTCTCTCTCTAGCTATCTATATCTATCTCTATATCTCTCTCTATCTCTCTTTTTTATCTTTCTCTCTATCCCTTTCTATCTTTCTCTCTAACTCTCTTTCTCTTTCGCTTTCTCTTCCTCTTTGCGCAGTTAATCTGTAGAAAGGCCAAATAACATCAAATATGGATGACCCCAGATGCCATACACTGGTGGCTTAGGCGTTCGAGTAAACAGCCTTAAGGGAAACCCATCCCCCGTCGCATCGTAGCATTTCGTCACAAAGTCAGACCCCTAGAAAATTACGTAGTTTTATAAAAACCCCTTCCTCCATGACAGCTTTTTTTGCAAATTTCATTATCAAAATCATACCGTGTATCATAAATGAACAAGAAAAGATAAGAGCGTAATAAAAATGACCCTAAACAGACAAAACAGTGATAAAAAAGAAAAAAAATAGAATTTTTTCTTAGTTTCATATTTGCTACGTAGCTTGGCTTGACCCACCACCCTCCCCCTCGTCATATTTCGTCTCAAAACTGCAAACCCCCTCCGCTCCGCTCGAATGTCATTCATAGATGTTCCCAAAATGGTTGAATAACTCCCAATTTCAGTATTTTCGAGGTCGTACATCGACTCCAGGTGCATCTAATATAAAGATTTCCGGTTACTGCAAAACATGGCCACATATTCTCCAGTATGGATATTTCCATAACCGGGATGAAGTCCATGCCGCACTTTGAAATTAGGCTTCAGAAAATGGCTGTCTTTCCGTGACAGCAAATTTAAAACTAATTCGGCTCTCATTGTATTACTCAGCTCTCCCTGCTGTACAAAGTCCGACAGCCACTGACGACAGCACACACATGCAATGCCAAACGGGCTGTTATTTTTCATCTCCTTATAGATGTTGGTTCTTTCAAGCTGTCGCTAATGACAGCTTTTACAGCACGAAATCTTTCGGCACAAATTCGAGCGGGCTGTCAGGTGATTATGATTCACGAGAATAAGGCCGATTCTATAATGTAAGCGAGGTAGTGCGGAACATTTTTCTTCCTGTGCGGGGAATAATATCAACAATCGGAAAATATATGAAACGGTTTATGGAACGAAGGAGTGCGAGTCCAATATCATCGATGACAGCCGTAGCCGATCAGCAGGCTATCAACAGCGCAGGTCAAACCAACAGGACATCCTCAATATGAACAAAACTAGGTGTAAGCTTTAGCTATATTAGGCTCTTATGAATAGCTTATTCTTGAGGCTGTTAGAGTAAAAAGAGAGAATAGTGTCACACCGCGGTCTTTTTCCGAATATGGAAGAAATATAAGAGAAGAATCTAAGCTTTCGATGTAAAAGCTCAACTTGGTATATTCTCAAATAATGCCCTGAACTTCATTAGAAACTGTCTCGAAATGATTGATTGTTAATCTATTGGATACTTGGTAATCTATTCAAGAATGTGATGCGGAGTGTGTGGGTGATGCTTCTTGCTTTTCTCCTAGAAAGGTAAAGCAATCACTGCAGAAACCAGAGGTATAAAAAGTGCTCCAAAGGGTCGAATGTCGTATATCAATCGACTTAGTTTGAAGAGCTAAGTATTTTCTGTATGTGTGTGTATGTAACGCTCTCCCAATCTCTCTCGATTTTCTCAGAGATGGCTGGACCGATTTTCATGGAATCAATTGCAAATGATAGGAAAGTTTGCTGCCAAACACTTGAGAGACCAACCTCAGGTAGTGTGGGGTTTGACTCACCAAAAACTCTCCAGTCTCCAGCCTATAATACTCCCCGGGACGACCACTAACTATTGTTTCGGGGAGCGGCTTTTATGCTTCTTGCAACCTCCTGGCTCAATCAAGTCGCTTTGTAATTAGCTAACTAACCTGAAGACTGGCAGTCAGCTAACACTGGCGTGACGATGATCAACCTATCGCCTGCTTTGTAACTTTAGGACTATTTGAGAGGCGGCTGCACAAACCGCCCTCCAGATGTTCGGGTCTCCACACATCCTCTGAACTAGAATGCCCGGAGTTGTGTCTGACCCGCCCACGGCCATCATGTCGTTCCGCGCACGCGAAAAACGAAGACATACCAAGAAGACATGCCCAGCAGTCTCTTCCGCATCCACGCACTCGGGGCACATCGGGGACCCCGCATGCCCGAACCTGTGTAGGTACTGCCTGAAGCAACCATGACCTGACAGAATCTGTGTCAGGTGGAAGTTAACTTCTCCATGGCGCCTCCCGACCCATCCGGATACCACCGGAATCAGTCGGTGCGTCCATCTGCCCTTCGCGGAATTGAACTATTCCTGCAGCCATCTGATCATCGAGAATGATCTTCTTGTACCTCGTATACCCCTTGTGTCCGCTTGACAGATTGCGTCATATGAAACTGTACGAAACGCACTCGCAACCCTCGAGCAAATCATCCTGTAGGTACTTTCCAGTTTACCACGATAACTGTTAGTACCTCACGCTTTGGATCACACTAACCTAAGATACCTAACTATAGACGAAGCCACGCTGGTAAGAAAATTACGCTTGCTGCCATACACCGCTGAGATATTCGGCCTCATTCGAGATAGTGCTGCAATAGCCGTTGAACTCGACTATTGAAGCAGGCATAATTGACGTGACTCTTAAATGAGAGGTTATCGTCAACCATAACCCCCAACAGCTTCAAAGATCGCTTTGAGGTGATGGTGCAGTCTCCGATTCTGACCGCCGCCTGTTGCTCTGATTTGCAGTTATTCACAACCGTTTCCTCCGTCTCATGGTGCGCTAACTCTAGTTTCCTGGAGTGCATCTAGTCTTCGACCTTGCGTATACAGTGCGCGGCCGTCAACTCGACCGCCTCGATCGACTCTAGCGTTATCGTCATACATGACCTCGTCATACATGACATTCCACAACACCGGTCCCAGGATAGAACCTTGCGGAACTCCTGCGATGATTGGGTCGCACTTCCGACCCTCCTCCGTGTTGTAAACAAGTACTCGGTTCTGGAAGAAGTTTTCCAGAATCTTGTACAACGACATGGATGCTGGATGCTATGGAGTCCCAACTGGCACTATTGAACGAATTCTTCACGTCAAGCTTTGACTATTGCACAATAGCGTATGCCCCTTCTCTTACGCTGGAGTGCTACCTCCGCTGTCTTGGTGACAAAGAGGATAGCATCCAGCGTAGAGCTGCCCTTCCGGAAACCGAACTGGTTGCTTGCCAGACCGTTTACACCCTCCGTGTACCTCGCCAGTCTGTTGAGGATAATCCTCTAAAGCATCTTGCCCGCAGTGTCCAGCAGGCCTGTATGCCGATGAGTCCCCTGGCGGTTTCACAGCTTTCGGCAGTAAGACCAAACTCTGCTGCTTCCACCTGTCCAGGAAGAGACAGTCATCCAGGCACCTCTGCATGGGTATATTCCAGGTTTAAAAAACCCATATTGAATGGTATTTGGCCATTCATTGGATGCCCCTCAGAAACGATTAGAATAATATCAGTAATATCAACTGCGTTGGGAAGTTTCATATTCACTGACAAGATCATTCAAATTAATGTATAAGGAACAAAATTTAATTATACATTATTTGACAGGTACTGACTAAGGTTGACATTCAAATTAATACAACATATATGCAGTATACGAGTACAATGATGTTCGATTATACCACGAGAAAAAAAAATCAAATATTTGAAACATATTTATTTAATGTTATTTGCATGTGTATGTGCTAACCCATTCCCCGCGGGTGATGCCATATGGCATCACCTGACATATAAACTTTGATAACAGTTTAACAACTGAATGTTATGTTTCAAATGTTCTGTATAGTTTTGTTACTCTAGATTTACTCAAACTATTTGGCGTTATTTTTGATGAATGATTTCCGTTCACATAGCATGAGTGAAGTGTTTGGAAATACACCATTTTTGGGGTAGTCACATCGCAAATATGAATTCAACATCAAATAGCATCCAAATGGCAAACATGCGTGACGGGCACCAGGATTATTTTCAGTTTCGAGAAGCAAATCAAATTCGACAAAAAACGCAATCTGTTTTCCTACCTAGATGCTCCCCTCATTTGATACATGCTCAAGAGACTCACTGTAAAATCACTGTATGTAATGAGCTCCGTTGTGCACTTACTGTGCGTAATGTTCTTTCGTATGAGAAAGCTTCCCTCGGTTTACTTTCTCTCAAGAGAGATTGTTGGCGCTATATTTAGGCTGTCACCCTAAATAGGATAAGCGAATAAAACTCTACACAACTTTACACCACACAAAGAGCAACTCATTATATTATCCGCTCTCTTTACTCTTCATTCGAATGAAGTACGCTATAGGCACCACACCATACACTTAATTTTTTATTGCAATCAATAAAGATTTGAACAAAAAGTGCTCACGTTGTTCAGTGGAACAAGAAAGATAGTGTCGATATTTGGATTATATAACATCACGATCGGTCCTGCACCCAACTTAAACCACCATCCGGAGAATCAGTATTTCGTCCGTACAGAGATATTTCAACCTCCACCCTGGTGCTTTTTCGGTACAAACTCCTCAGATACACACGAGCGATTCGTGTGTATCTGAGGAGTATCTGTTGAAAAAATAGTCGCGGCAGTCACCAGAAATTAATCAGATTTATTAATTGCTATTACCTGGGTAGCAGAAAAGTTACACAATCCTACGGGGATTATCATTCATTAGATAAAAATAGTTAAGGAATTGGTGTATCTTACTTTTAGTAATTTCGCTATTCTTCAACGAATTTGTTTGCTTAAAATCTGCTCTCAATATTCTTGATTAAGATCCTAGGGGTGGATAGATTTGAATTATATAGTGAATTCAATTAGAAACCTTTTACGTTTTTTACCCTTTTGTAAGTATTTGCTTATAATTTCAGGCCTTAACTAGTCGTAGATGTAGTAATAAGAGTACTCATTATTTCACGTGGTTATAAAATTAACTAGTTTGGATTGGACTCACCGTATGCTGATTTTAGCGTTGATGCAGATCAACTAGGTAGGTTAAATATTATCAATTAGCTAGGTTAAGTATTAGATTTAATAAATCGATAATTTTAAGTAGTAGATTTAAGTTATTCACTAATTTAATGATTAGTATGGAGTAGGTAGACTACCGGTTAGACTTCTTCTTTTCCTTTGTTTCCGCAAGTCTGAAGCGATGACAGATTCCGGTGGTAATGTAGGCTGTTTGGCCTGTATGACAGATGTCATGAGCATCGATAAAGATGTTTGGTGATTTGAGGTTTGCCGAAGTAGACGGGCGTGCTCACAGCTACTCTCTTCAAACTAGTGCGTCGATTTGCTCACCAGTGTGAGTGCAGTTGGTTTCGTAGTAAAATACTACAAGGTATACAGCCCTAGGGGTTGTATGGAATGGTGAAGTAGGACTAAATATTTAATATATGCTAAACTAAATATTATTATATGCTGCGCTTAACTGTTCATAGGTAACACTACCGTTTATTTTTGATAGTCGTTATTTTAAAACTAACGATGCATGAATACATGAAAATTTTACACTAGTAGTAGTTGCGAAAATTCTCATAACTCTTATCTTCAAGCATCTATAGTTCTGAAAAGAACCGATTCCATAATATTCAGTTAAAAATTCGTGCTACAGAACGCTGATAATCGCACCATGAATATTTTGAGTTGACTCGTATGCAGCTCTCGTTTCTCAATGTCGCGTACCTTTAACAGCTGCACTGCTCTCGCTTATGTGTAACAAACTAAACTGAAGCTGAATTTACTACACGCAGTCTTTTGTATCGAGTTCAGAGCAGATTTTTGCAATTAAGGCGTGGCTACGTAGCTTCGAGAAAGAGGAACAAACCAAAACACCTTCGATACTACTGAGTGATTTTCATAAGCATCAAAAGAAAGGTTTTGCTTTCCCGATGCGCAAATCACTCTGGTTCTTAGATTAACTAATTTTCGTTTCTAACATTTGACTGATAAGGGTGTTCCAGTGAACACAAACAAACAATTAAACCGGAAAATCACTCAATTTAGCAGTGCAAATTCTTGAAATGAGGGTTATATCTTGTTGTGATAAACTATTCATAGGTAACAATACCGTTTATATTTGGTGCGTCCTGGTCGTTATTGTAAAAATGATTATTTAGAAATAGATAAAAATTTCACACTAGTAGTAGTTGTGAAAATTCTCATAACTCTTATCTTCATCATCTTATAGTTCTGAAAAGAACCGATTTCATAATCTTCAGCTCGAAATGTAGCTACAGAATGCTGATGATCACACCACCACCGGTAGCATCGATTATTCATGTATGGGAAAGCTTGACCTTGGAACTTTTCACCTTTTTCCACCATTAAGCAGTAAAGCAACAATGTTGAACATAATATCAAAAAATTGTTACACATTTTATCTATCCACCGAAATATAAATGACTAAGATGCATTAAGTCGTTCGCTTGCTATAACCGTTTGAAATCTGACGCAACATTTGCCAGTTTCATTTTCATTTTCACAAAGTGTAATCTAGTATAGAAAACAAAGACGTAGTCCTACGTCAAAATATTTTTCTACCCACTAGTAATTATTGGAGGAGAAATGACAGGTGCAGAGCCCCTTCCAAAGGACTCTGCCGGGGTATGTGATTTTTTTATCCCGAAAAATAAAACGCGACACACATCTCGTAAGTGTGGAGGGACCACACGGAATCACTTATAATTGAACATTGATTAATAATTTACATAAGAATTCAATGATAGCCCTGGAGTGTATTCCTAATTCTAATGGCCTTTCTCTACTTTAGTACACTACTTAACCTAATCTCTTAGAGCAGCTACTTTTTAGCACTCTTGTGGTGTTTGCTAGATTCATGGGAAGAATCTAGTAAAAGACCGACTTCTTTCCGGGTTCTAAATATGCCACCTGAAAAAAGCTGTGGAGGGTTGCGGGGTGTCGTTACACAGGCCTTGAAACTAATACAGGAATCGGGAGTTCAAATTTTATTTGAAAGAAAACCTTTTTTTTCGAAATACAAGTTGAGCCCAATGCGACCAATGCTACACTTGCTACTAAATGAAAATACCTATATGTAATAAAACTGGCGTACTTATGTTTGTGAATTTGTTATGCTAACGAGTGGCTTAACACGCAACCTTCCATGGATTATGATTTTATTCCTCATTTTTGCATCTTAGCAGTACTCTACTAACTTTCAGGCAATGCTTCAACTAGTACCAGAATTCGTCAATTCAGGGCGAGAGGGGAGTTCAATCATCTTAGAAACATTTCTTGTACTATAAATTCCTTACATTCCATTTTCAATTGATAATTATCAATTATCAAGTTATGCAGCAATTGGCGCTTCAGGTGCACCAAATTTGGCTCTATTTGCATAGTAAGTTCTCGAGTTATCCAGAAATTTGTATTTCATTTGAATGGTGTATTAAACTACCAAAATTGGTTCCTTTTACTTGCTTAGTTCTCGAGTTGTACCTAAACTTCTCTGGGCACAAAAACCCAGACATACGAATTTTCACGCCGAATGGTTCACTAATTTCCAAGTCTGTAAGGGTCAAACAGACAGGCAAGCGAAAATTCATTTTATTTTTAGATTGTCGGAAATATCAATAGAATGTTACCAACTTTGTATAAGTTACGAGAACCGAGATTTGTTTAATTAATAGAAAATAATTGAAAACGTTTTATAACAAATATTCGTTGTCTAGAATGATATTTTGATAATAATATTATGTTTGTGTGAAATTATTGCACTAGGTGCAAGGAATCTTATAAATTATTTGGCTGTGATCTTCTATAACTATAGCTGTTTGTAAAACTATGTTAAAAGCCTCTAATCATGTAATAAATCCCCGCAGTTTCACCTGAAGATGTCACTGACCAGTGACGAAACGTCGGACAGTATAAAATAAGTCGTTCTAATTTTTTGTGACGGCTCAGCCGAAAGTATAACATAAGTACTTAGTTAAAAGTTTACATTCTGTTATTTGATTGTTTTTTTAGGATGATTCTTTTTTCAAAATGCTTTGCTGTACTTTCTGAACACCGCACATCATATTGCCAGGTTTTGATTACATTCTTATTACTTCCTTGATATTTGTTTGGTTTGCTTCCAATAAATTAAAGTTGGTCCTGGTATTACTTGTTTTTTTTTTATTTTTTTTATCTGTTTCAGCAAACTGAAATAATAAAATTTGACACTAACGCCCTGTTAAGCTGAGCCCAATAATTCCTAGCATTTTGATTTTTGGCTACGAGTTTTTTTCGTTCGATTTTATTGATTTTCTCTTTCCGCAGGTGAAATAATTGATTTCGAACACGTCATTTGACGATTTTCGTGCAAATTCTCATTTCTAACGGACACCAAAGGTTGCCAATCATTGAGACCGAATTCGATTTCCAGCATTCTTTTGACCAGTACTCACACCCAACTTTGAATGCAAATCCACTACCGCAAATCACTTCGTTTTTTATTCTCCATTTCATACTTATGAAGTGTCAAAGCCATACAATCGAGGTAGCACTGGAATCCGATGTCCTGGATTAAAAATTGCCACCTCAATCGAATTCAATAAGCATGAACTTGGATCTCTAGGCGCCTACCGTCCATCCGGGTCCCACGCGGAACCTTTTCCCCCCCGTATCCGAGCAAATCCTTCCGGTGAATTGATTGAACTTTCACTGGAACTTCTACCGTATTATTACACAATTCCCACGCTGGCAAACTTGTTCGTTCCTCGGTGCCGCAACAAACGATGCGATGAGCACCGAACGAGACGATGAACTCAGGTGGAAAAAATGATCGTTCTGTTTTCATGCGAATGGAAAAGTACGAGCGGAGAAAAAAAATCAAACCCAGAGGAAACATGTAATCACCCTCGCCCACCCCCGTTCACTTTTACCAGTACTTTCCGCATCCCGAGTGTACTCTTCATCCGGTACATAAAAAAAGTTGATGATGAGCCCTCATGAATCAGGCTGAGTCGGCAGAGTTCATGAAAGTGTGATTCTTATTTTTACGCTCTGCTTTGCAGAATTTTTCCGTTTTTCCTCGCGCTATTTTCTCTCCTGTTTATCATCTCATAATCTGCCCCGAAAACGGCAACTCAGGTGTGGGTTGCGGTGCACAAAGGTAAGATTGAGCAAAAATAAAAAAAAACGATCCCTCCGATTTTCCTGCGCATCCCGGCCCGGCTGCCTGGCGATAGGAAATGAGAGCAAAAAGCTATTATTCATGGAATTTATTTCATTCTGCAGTGCGCGCATCCTTGGGAAGCGGCAATAAAAGCACCCAAAGTACAGTGGATTTAAGTTTTGCACGCGAGCACTGATGGAGAACACGCACAGCATTACAACAATCGTGGCCCCGTATAGGATAGTTTTCAAACCTCCCTCGGAGAGTCATGGTGCACACGTTTTATTTTTTTTTGCCGGTCACGAACTTGCGGTTTTGCAGTTTCGAAGGACGAAACTTTTTCGCGAGATTTTTCGCATTGCAAACGGGGTTGTTTTTCTTTGCAAGTGGAATGGTTTCAATTAAAGTTGCGGATGGGTTGTGGATTGTGTCTCTAGTCCATGTTAAAGTAATGTTCCGTTGGATACGTTTCTCGTTTACTGTATGTAGTTACCAATGTGCTCAGTAAAGTTTTGCTTGTTCTAGGTTTCAAATGTATTGCAAGCATCGTAAAAACTACTGACATTTTGCTCACTGTTAATGTAATTGACGTAGAAACTATTTTATTACTTCAATCAATTTAATGCAATTTAATAAATCGACGATTGCAACATTCGGTCAATATCTAGTTTAGTCAAAAACACAAACTGACTAAAAAGAACTCTAAAACACGCTTGAAATAATGTGAAAGATCCACCACTTTTTTTTAATGCCACGAGATATTCACTAGCAATTTAAAATCTAGTATTTAACTAATACATGAGTAATCAATTGATGATACTCCGGACTGAAGAGCAAATTTACTCAATAACTTATATGATGAATTTTCTCACTTCCTGTAGAAACCATTAGAGAACAATAATTACCCCCCCCCCCCTAGTTCTTACTTCCGCAAATCGTTAATTTCAGTGCATCGCCTCACATCACAAAAGCATAATGTATGAGTAACAAACTTCCTGTCCATCGACTAATGGATGAGAGAAAAAAAAACTTGTTTGTTTATGATATCCCTCACTGTGAGTGGTTCGAAATGTACCGAGCAAAATAATTTATGAGTTCATTAATTACCCCCGGGCTGCATCCACCTTCAGTTAGAAGTACAATAACATCTAGCAAAACCTCTTGCATTCAGTTTCAAGCGACTCGAAATACCGTCAATCACAGTTTCTTTATGCATCGGTTTTGCCAGTTTTTCACTCCTCCTCAACCCCACGGCACGGTCCACCCAGTGATGAATAGTTATTTTTCTCGACATATTAGATTCCGCCCACACTCACCGAGAACCAACTGACCATATTCCGGCAGACTCCCCTCGGTCTTTGATTACGGTTGGCCAGTCGAGTACCTGATTCCAACCCGAAGGCCAAAACGATGTCTGCTATCATCATTTCCCCTGAGGGACCCCCGAGGATTGACACTGGCAAGCAAGGCACGAGGAGACAAAAAGGTAACACATAATTTTTCTTTATTTATCACCACACAGGCTTCCAGGTTTTGCAAACAAACCCTTTTTCCCATGAATACCTACTAGTGTGTGTGTGTGTCCGTATGGATGAGTGCGATATTCATTCAGTCGGTCACAGAGCAATCAGAAAGCTGTCCCCAGCTAAGCGATTGTGCATGTGCCATTAGGATTCCAGGTCAACCCTGCTCCGCCTGGAGGAGAGGCCCGCCCTGCGTTCATGGTTCTAGGTTTTCAGCTCGACTCACCTCCAAAAAGCAGATTAACCCGATCCAACCAAGATTAAATTCGGTTGGTTTTTGCGAGGAACAAGATTAATTCTGCGAATGTTTGAATGTTTGAACCTATCTCTCGTTACTGAAGCTGACACTTCCGGCTAAAAGTCACTTTACAAAACAGCTGAGCTACATTATTGATAAAGCATGAAAACGAACTTTCATGCGGCACTGTGAAGATGTGCGTAAACATTTGATTAATTCAGCTCTTGGCTGTCTTCATTTGCCCTCAAGGGAGGAAGGACCATCGAAGGATCAGTCAGACGGAATTTCAATGATTATTTATTGACAGAAAAAAAAAACAAATCGGAATTTGCTCGTCGAGAGTTAATGTGACGAGGGACCCGTGACGAAATACATAATCACAGACAGGATATTGTTTCTCTTCGCTTATTTTGTCCAGTGCTATGTAGGAGCATTTGCGCTGATCGATTTAGAAGAGGCTTAGGGCGGGGAGAGTGCAGTTCGGAATGTTCCTCGAGGGAGTTTGAACAAGAAAAAAAAACATCTTATAAAAACTCACGATATTGTTTTTTATATCATGCTAAATAATGATGGAGAGTGGTTCTGGTGGACGCTGGAGGCTTCAATTCTGTAGCAAGATTAGCGTAGAGAAAGAGTTAGAATTTTTAACATTTTATTTGTTGAAACGGAGAAAAACGGCGGTAATTAAAAATAGTTTTGAAAAACTGGCCAGATGAATCACAAAGATTTTTCTTAAACCAATATTAATCCCGTCGGGATGCGGTATATTTTCCAAATCTGTATCATATTTCCAGTTCGCTTATTTTTCGCTTTCCCTACTGCACACATTGTCTGCTTAATGAACCATCAAAATACATAACATAATACATAATACATAACAATTAATGCCTGTAGTAATTGAAAATTGCATAACTTCTTGCATCTAGAAAATAAAATAGAGGCAAGCAACGTATGAAATACAAGGCACAAAAACTAACATTGCATGGTTCATTTTATTTTCACTGCTATGAAACTTTTACGACCAATTTAAAAATATTATTTCCAGGCTCGCCTATGTAAAGCGTATGTAATTCTTCATACTTTTCTCGAAAAGAAGTGAACAAAAGCATGCTTTCTCAGCGTTTTGAGATCGAAATAGCGATTAAGTGATGAGTAACGAATTGGTTATTGATTGATATCGGCAAATACAAAATTATCGTTCGATTAAGGGCAAATCCCCTCATGAGGTGGACAGAGAAGTCGTAATCGTCTCGTCTCTTCGATAGGCAACCTTGCACAATGAACAAACACTCTACCTCATCACTATAATTCACAAAAAAAAAACATAAAAGAAAAATTGATACCAAATTTTGCTGTAAACTGTTCCGAAGTAGGTAGACACTAAAACAAAATTGATTTCAAGGTTGCTAGAAACTTTTGTTGAAAAAACAGCTGAAATGCGTCTCATATTAGTTCCAGTTCTCATATTAGTAATTTTAGATTTAATATTTAACTCTAAGTGACTAACATTATGTATGCATTTTGAACAGAAGCATTTCTTAAGAATTTTTTATTTTGGTGTTTCTAACAAACTAACAAATAGTTTGAGAAAAAGGTTAGGGGCCATCCACATACCTAAAAATACCATACCATACCATACTAAAAAATTTTTAAGAAATGCTTCTGTTCAAAATGCATACATAAAGTTAGTCACTTAGAGTTAAATATTAAATCTAAAATTAGTTAAACTAAATCCGAATCTAAACCTAGATCCAAATTCTTAAATTTATATTAGTTTATTACGCTACAGAATAACATAAATTAATTAAATGAATCACCCTAAAGATACGATAGCTAGAGTATAACGAAACAGATCTGGAATGCATCCACTACACTGATAGAAGAGCGAGAGTAAGAACAAATTAAACCTCTCGATACACGGTCGCGTTGTCACACGAAGATCGATAAATAGGTGATGGATTATAGCTGATAAAATGTAAGGACAAAATGTAAGAAGACCCATAAGAAGAAGTATCAATTTTCACACTCTACAAGGCCTGTGCATTTCTTTGCTTTGTATCCGCCAATCTGAATTTGCAGGGAAGAAGGCCATATTATTCCGTGGTGGTGCGCTGGTGTGGAAGGCCAGTTTGAAGTTTCTTCAGGCCGTGTCCCCGTACACGGTAAAAAATCCTCCGAATCCTAGCCAGCGAATTGGCAAGCCCCAACCACTTCTGAATTCGAAAAAAAGGTCAGAAAAATCAATTTTTCAATATAATTGTGGACCGCTTGAAGAACAAAAGCAAGTGACCCAAAATAAAAAAAAAAATTTGAATATATCTTGAAGCTTTTATTGAAAAAAAAAAAAAACTAAGATTGAAAAAATAAACAAAGAAGAAGACTTTTTCCGAGATATTTAACGCACTTCTGCATACGCGATTCTTTTAAAAGTATACATTGCATAGTTATTAGATTATTAACGCTATTTGGTCGGCGTGCGACCAGGCCGAACCAAGCGCCATTTTTTATTTGAAAATTGAATTATTAACACTAGTGGATTTCTTCAATTCCCAAATTTCAACTGTATGTATTTTCATCTCTTTTCGCTGCTTTGAAAAAAATTCAGAAGTTGCAAAATCAGCTCGGCTGACACGAAAAACATTTTAATTGACATAAATGGACAGCACTGCAGTGGTTACCTAGGTTACCATATTTGCACGTAAACAACTACAGCGGATATCCAGGTAACCTACTAATCATTCATGATTAACAGTGTGATGAATATGGGGGCGTCGTGAGATGAATAATTGAGCAGTGATTAAAGTTTTGAGATGGATATGGGAGCGTTGTGAAAAATGGTTTGTTTTACAAAATTCAGGATAAATCTAGCTAAGTTAACTAAATATACAATGCTGAACGATTTCAATGATTTCGTGAAAATTTGGTGTTTAATCCGTGCATTCTTCGTAAATATCGGCTTAATGAGTGAAATAATGGAGCAGTTCCCCTATTTATGGATATTTGTGTACCCCTTTTCTAGTCTGGAATGTGGAAGGTCTATCACTGAAACGTTTGTTTTGAATGGTCAAAACAAGAAAAAAACATCAAGGGCAATGGAAATTGATCTTAACTTTCGTGTAAAAGAGATTTTAGAAATTTTTTCTTGGCATAAGAAACCATTCAAGAATTCCATGCATTAAATAGTTCTGATAGTCTAAAATAAAGTAGTAAGTTGCCAGTAGTCCCAACCGTGAGCGTTGGTGAGACTCCCTGAACAAAATGCCTCAGGGTCGGCACGCTTATCATTATTTTCCGCGGGTTGTCTGGGAAATGCTTGAAAAGCCGATGTAAACACGTTTTAGCTAATAAAAAATTTTTATTCTCACAAACCTGGCCTCCCACTTCCTTATATTCTATCTAACCTTTTCTTCTATTTTCGGGGCCCCTTTCTTCCACTGCTTCCTCCACCTTTCACCTCCAATCACCGATCGGCTGACGCGATATCCACCATCTTTGACGCCAACAACCACTACAAATCCGCGACCTTTGCCGCCCTCGCTGGTGAACCAGACCAGGAGCGTTGAACTCGCGATGTGTTGGAATCCAGCCCAATCCTGAACGATGAGCTTTTTGACGTTTTTTCCCAAACCTGTGTGGTTTTCCAACCGAAACTTCGGGGTTTTCCAAATTGAAACTTCGGGGTTCTGGGGAAGTGAAAATTAGGATTTCATCAACTTTCTGGCGAGGGAACTCTTGGGCCAAACGGCGTAGGGCGGCTTAGGTTACCTGTTGTCTACAAACTTCACTCTCTGCTCTGCTGTTCACTGTTTTAATTACTCTTTTAACTAGCTTCCTTTTTCACGATCTGCTTCGATCTATCGACTTTTTAAAAGTGATCAAGACTCGATTCTCGATAGGATCAACAGGTTATTGCCCTACGCCAACGGTCATTGCCCTCGCCAAGTAAATAAGCAGCTCTCTCTCCCGCCAGATCCTACTTAGTCCTCTCTCCATCGCGGCTCCATTTCGCCCGTCTCCTGGTGGCAGGATACACTAACCTCATGAGTGGGTGGCTGCGTTCATACGTCAATCGTTGGGTGGCATGGGCGTCGGGAGGGTAATATCCACATAAGCAAACACTTCCCATTTAAGACAAACAAAATAAAACGAATATATATACAGAAAAAATCTCAATAACCTTCTAAGCGGAGGCTACCAACGCTTACGAAGTGGTCCAAAAAATCGACTTCTTTCAAAAGTGCCATATAACCAAATAACCATGCGTCTCCATTGAAGCTACAATTCTTGATGGAGACGCATCTGAGATGTTGAGTGACATTAAAGAATTAAAAAAATCTATCTTCAAAATAAAAATTAAAATGCCTTCTGAAAAATTTTATTGTCGTGTATTGAAAAAAAGTCGCCTCTCCTTATGAACCACCGTGGTGGGCGTGAAATGCGTCGATAACAGCTTGCACAAGTCCTCGTACGAGTTCGTTGATGGCAATTTCGGCGTGCTCAGATCACGCAGTAGCTTGTATGTTCTCGCTTCAGAACAGTTCACCAGCACCAGCACTTTGCTTTCGGCCGGGACCTTTGCCGACTTGAAAAACTCCTCGAGTTGTTCCCGAAACAGCTGCCATTCCTCCTCCTCCGGTATGAATTTGCGGAATGAAAATCCAGAAATCCAGAAAAAACGCCATGTTTACTTGTTCTTTTAAACACGATCTCGTCGCCATTTTGTAATGTCGCATCAACGCAGTGAAATAACTACTCGGTTTAAGAGTCAGAAATGGAATGAATGTTTATTTAACAACTTAAGCTTACAAGCTGCTTATGTACTAGTGTTAGTGGGAACGACCGTAGGGTAATGATCCCAATACACGACATTTATATTCCATGTAAAAATTCCCTTGGGTGATACTATCTCATGAGCATGAGCATGAGCATGATTGACCGCCCGCGGTTGCTACTCCGTTATTGCCAGATCAGCAGTAATTACACAGAGAACCAATAGATGATGCTTGGGACCAACATGCATCCTCAATGTGTAAAAACTGGTGACCTTAATCTGTTTATTAGGCAATACCAGCGCCGGCCGCATCCGAATGCAGGTCAAAGAAGGAGTTTGTATAGGAAAATGTTGACGTGATACTCGCTTTATGGAAGCCGAGAACACCTCTGCACTTCCACGAGGAATCACTGGGATGTTGGAGAAAGGGCAAGGTATACAGCAGGGTTCGTTTTGGTAAACGATGCGCTGATTTCGAGCGTCGGGTTCTTTAGAACAAGTGTCGCCCCATTACATCCGCCACGATAATCATAATGCGATTCGAACTGATTCAGTTTAACAATGTAACACCGCAACAATAAATCGAACGCATGGATACTGGATCTTTGACCGAATTGAGACAACTTCAAATGATTGGATATCTTCTCGTAAGGTGATTCTCTTTATACCGAAAGCTATTGCGCGTTGGTGATCTATCTGAAAATAAAACGGCCTCATGAAAGGTATAAGCACGGAGTTTCTAGGGGTTCAGTAAACCGGATATTTTCTATCTAACAGATCGACTAACGACGTCTCTCGTATTCACTTCGTCTGCTCTAAAAAGAAAACGATCCCGCGAAAAACACACCTGAAAAACGGAATATAGAAATGTTGCGCGCTTATTACGGAAACGAACCATGAGTATCTTTATTGCCAAAACCGCGATCCTCTGCGTACGACGCGCGTGAAATAGCTTTTGCCACTTGTAGCAACCAGCTATTTGTCAATCCCGAGTACACGTCGGCTGACGTGATTCTTTGGAAGCTATACATCGCGTTTTCGTTAGTTACGGTATTTATCGACCGAAGGAAATTTTCGGCTAAATGGTCACTGTGAGACATGAACACGTATTCTGGGTATACCCCGCGAAATCACTTCATTTCGAAAACGTAAACCGAAGCATTACGCACGACCGCTAATTTCCCTTCTACCGACGCAGACGCTCGGGGACACGACATTTCGATGCGAATGTTACCTATTAAATAGAAAAATTGGCAAAGTTTCATGCATACAAAGCCTTAATTATTCAAAAACGCGGATATCCAAATTGGCCAGTATATTGAGTTTATTAACAAAATGCCGAACTAGTCAAAATTGAAACACAGTATATAAACCAAAAGCAAGAAAAATCGAAAAAGTGAAACATACACACTTAGTCGTGCATTCATGTAATTCCTATTTACAAAACTTTGAACACACAGTCGTGCATTCATGTAATCCCTATTTAAAAAACTTTGAAATAGTCACTCAAAAATCAATAATTGTTCAAAAGCTAGAAAAATCTTGAAATGAAGCTTGACGAAATACCAGCAAAATTATGTGAAAGTTTAAGTATTTAAATCTTGAAAGTATAAGAAAAGATTTTATAAAACTAGCTTATATTTGCTATTTCCCGGAAGATATAAAAATCTACTCAAGTTTCGAAAAAGAATCACTCAACCACTGAGCGAAATTATGAAATAAATCTCGCGTATTTTTCAGAGGGACCTAAGTAACAATGACAGATTCTCTCTTCTCTCACTTTGTTTCGTTAATTACGTCGTCATCATATATATTTTCTAATCTTTCTTCCCCTTAATCGAGAGATAGTAATACTGTCTTGCTTACTATGCATTGAGTGTTATGAAATATGGAAAAAATAACATTATTATTGATCAAAGAGAAACAAAGAGAGCCCCTCAATGCTAGATAGGTCGCTTTGAAAAATTACGCGAGAAATGTTTTTTTTTTGTAAATATAAACACAATGCACTTATCTTATACATCGAGTCAGCATTCAGCGCACAAAGCATTCCGTTACTTTTTTTTCACCACTCGCACATAAACAATCACACCGTTTCCTTGGTGATTGTGAGCACTTTCGAGGAAGCGCTCCGCCACCGGATGAAATGGCTGCTTCCAGAAATCATCATATAATTTGACTGGATCATGTCTGGCACAATGTACACTAATCTTCACACATTTATGATTGCAGCTTTCATTTCAAACTGCATAACAATATTCATAACTACACTTTTTCTCTGCAGATGGACGGTCCGAAAACAGTGATAAACGAAGAAGATCCACGCACAACGAATAGAATGGGGATTGTAATTCTCTTCAAGTTCTTAGGCACTTAAGCACGAGAAACCGCAAAAAATTGCGAATTGACACTAAAAAATCACAAGCGAAATCTTTTTACATTCACTCGCGGTCGCAGCTTGCTACGATCTCTCCTTGACACTTTTTCGACGGTATTTCGGATAAACTAATTGCAAGATTGATTCCGACGTTTACTTCCATCACACAACTCTAGCAATGTTTTCTAGCTTTGTTATATTTTAAGTCTAGATAACGTTGAAACTATGCGAAAACAACTTTATTATTCAAGCTACAGAAATAATCCATTTTGAGAGGTTGTACATTGCTTTTTATAATCAATTTATAATTAATTGAAAGCGCCACTGACGAGACGATTGTCGATCTAGTTGCACTGCCTCCCTTGGGTGATACTATCTCAAGTGTACAAACTAGGGTGTCCCAAAAAAAATTGATGTTGAAAAAGCCAAGGTGCTCAGCCCTAAATTGAAAGAAAAGTTTTTGTAGAACATTTTGGCTTTCTAAAAAATTGTTTTCGGGTTGCCCAAACGTGATTTATGAAAAATTAACTTTTTTAACCTACAAACTCACTCTGTTGCACATTTTTCAATTCTGTTCGATTCCTAAATTTTTTCATATATTTTTTTTTTGTGGGGCTATTTCTTAATATTTTTCATGGTTCAGTTCAGCATTGCATTCAGTTATTTGACTCCCAGAGCCCATTAAACATCACAGAAAAAATATTTTTCCATAAATTTTAGATAAAACCCTTCAAAACACAAATAAAAAAAAATTATTCAAGAATTGAAATTTTCATTGCAAAGCGGGATTTATGACAAAAATTTTAATGAAAAAAGATGCTTGATATTTCATCGGCGAGCTGAGATATTGACATTTTTGTATGTGATGGAAAACTATGCATTTTAACATTTATGTTAAATAACTGTTTTATTTTGGGAGATAAAAAATAACAATGTTCAGAAAACAAATGCATTTTCGGATGGCTGATAACTTAGTAGAAGGTTTAAAAATTCGAAAAAATCTTCGAAAAAAGTTAACACGAAAATTGTGATTTTTAGTGCCCTCCAATAGAAAACTCAATGTTGCTCGTAATATGTAAGAGATAGAAACATAAAGTCTTCGATGAAGTTTCTTGTTTTAAGATAACCTAAAACTTTGTCGAAGACACATTGCGACTATCTTATGCAATGGAGATATTGAGCTTTAATGGCATTTTTGTGAAAATGCATAGTTTTCCATCACATGTAAAAACGCCAATATCTCAGCCCTCCGATAAGATATCAAGGATCTTTTCTCATGTAAATTTTCGTCATAGATCCTTGAAGTTTTTTTTTGAAGGATTTTATCTAAAAATTATGAGAAAAATTCGATTCGAAAAATTAGATCTATGTTATAAGTGGCTCCGCCTTTTTTTAGGTTCTGTCATCCTCTCAGTTTCGCAAAACGCAAACAGAGATTCCTCCGTTTGAAATACAAATATACGAAGCATGAATCTCATTTCGTGTTGGCAAACAGTGGAACTGAATCGTTGGAGCTCTCAACCTTTAAAATACCACGTTGTCGGATATAAGCCGATAGTAGGACGTGCCATACTCTCAGTAACGCAACGCTTCTTGAAAAACACCTCCCAAAAGACACGTACAAAAAATCACGTAAAAAGCGACTTTGAGGGATTATATTCCTTTTTTAGTTTCCAAAAAATCATAATATTTTTTCATTGCATTATCTTCAAGTACAACACCTTCAGAACATTTTCACAAAGTTTCATGATGATCTGATCAATAGGGAGAAAATAGGAGCGGTTTACAGTGCACCTCGCTACGGCCGCATAAGCTAAACTTGAAACTTTATACGCGTTTATCTCGGAATGGTGTTTCTCAAAAAATGACTTGGCCGTGTTCACGTTTGCGGTGAAACTACTGATCTTCATTATCATTATCTTTTTTTTAATGCTCGTTATTAAGATCCCCGGTTGTTGAACGATCGATTTTTGATACACGAAGTTGAACTTTGCCGAAAAAAAAATTTTTTTAATGCAATTTTCAGTGCTCAGAACATGTTTTTTCGGGGAAAACGCTCCCGTTGGCACTGAAAACAAAATACTTATAAAAACGATCGTTCAGAAGCCCGGCACACTTCTAAACTAATGAAATAATGGTGCTTATTACGGGAGTCACTTCACGGTGAAATCAGAGTGAAGTGAAAAAAATCCTATTACGGGACTCACGTAAGTGAGAAAAACGTCGCGAAGTGACATCTGCCGTGGAATCTGGGTTATTATGAGTGTTATATCAGTGAAGTGAGAATGAAAAAAGCGACGTTTCGCGTGGAATTATTTCACGACCATTTTGAACGGTTAAATGATTCCATGAAGCAGCCATAAGTCTTAAAGTTGATTGATTTGTGATCTAATGGTAAATATTGGGTTTATTCTTCAGTAACGAAGCGAATCAGAGTTTGATCCGTGCCTTAAAGCGGTCAATTTTTCATTTTTTTGCCCGATGAAAAAAATGCAACTAGTTCAGGAAATTTTCGATACCGAAACAAACATTTTTTTTGATGCCGAATGTTTTAGAAATGCAGAACACTTCAAGATCTGGTGTTACCAAAAAAAACGAGAAAAAACGACTTTCTGGGACTTAGACATTTTTGAGCTGGGAAACAATCTCATTTCACTTGTCCTATTCTCAATTTCACTTCACTGTTAATCTCACTCCACGGAGGTGCTTTTTGTCACCTCACTTGAGGTGGAATCGGGAATAGGTCTAAAAAAGTGAAGTGAGCGTGAGAGTGAAATATATTTCACTGAAGTGAAGTGACTCCCGTAATAGGCACCAATATGAGTTTTTTGATTTCAATTGATCTGTAGCGTCGCTATCGTAAACATCGCAAACCTCTACCAAGAAAAAGTGTTTTGGAGAAACGGCTGTTAATTCTTAAATAATTGGTATTTCTTATGAATAAATGTTTTTTGTTGTGTTGAATAACTGAGCTTTCATTAAATTACTACTTTTATGCAAAAAAAAGGTGCTACACGCTTAAAAAAATCCAAACTATGCACTTTTTTCTCGAGCAGTAACTTAAATAACCCCTTAATGCACGTTATACAAATGTTATCCAAAATTTCTTGATTGTCTGTCAAAGCAGAGAGTGTTTCTTTACTGATCGTTTATAAACCGATTTTATTTTCCATAATAATTTGAGACATATATATATATATATATATATATATATATATATATATATATATTTATATATAATTATATATATATATATATATATATATATATATATATATATATATATATATATATATATATATATATATATATATATATATTTGAAAAAGAAACATACACATCACTAAAACTCAAATTCAAAAACCCTGATCAAGGTCAATGAGAATAAACTGTAAAATATGGGAACAGAAGATAGAATTTAACTGAGATGAACACAACTTTTGTTGAAATTTAAGCGCAATTAATCGACAAAAAAGGGCGCTGCTTATCATAAATGCTAATTGCTAAATTAAGATTGCGTATATTACTACAAAGTTGTAACCAATATTAATTCATGTAGAAGAAGATAACTACTCTTCAAGAGATTCTCACAACACGAGATTCAAAATTAAAGATTTGCACACTCGCTGTGCTTACATCTATTCCTTTCAAATGTGGATGAGTTGTTTTTTTCGAACAGCCTAACCTAATGCTAGCATTAGGTAGTCTATTATTTGTAATAATCATTGCAAAACATTAGCAAAAGTAGCAATGATGTTTGACTGAAATATACATTCTACAAATTTTCATCACAGGCAGCTTGTTTACGATTGTAACATCATCAATTTAAAATTTCTGTAATTATTTCTTGCCACTCTCCTGAACATTTAACAAAATTTAATATTTCCAAGACAAAATTTTTCTGCGGTACTTCAAGTTCTAATGAAAAACTCATAAATTAGCAAAGACGATAATGTGCAAATTACAATTAGCGTATGTTTTCAGCGATTAAGCGAATTAGCACACCGTGGCTACCACTGCTTGTAGGAAAACTTTTGGATCCTTAATGAACGTAAATCATGAGAAATCATTAGCTGTGGAAGTTTAGTAGTTGAATAGATGTAATTATTTCCTAAGAACAACATTGATTTACCCGAAGACTGGGAAAAGTTCATGACAGAACTCCAGGAAATAAGTAAATGAAAGAATATATGAAGCACGCAACCGTTTATACTTTTTTGGATCAGCGAACGAAGACTAATGAGTATACGTGTGTGACGACTTTTCTGATCTCAAAGACTGACAAATTAGTGCAAATTTTACTGAATTATTTGTACAAGGGGGCAGCGAACAATAAAAACAAAATTCGAACAATTCATTCTGGTTACAGTTGTGCATAATAAAAAAATCAGCCAGACATAAAATAAATGCTTAATCTGACCTTAGTTAAAACGATATCTGGATGAAAGACTTTTAAGTTCTTTAATGCTTTCCATCCAAATAAACATCAGACGAAATTTCAAAACAGAATGATACCAGGCGAAAAGTTTCATTATTCATCAATGTGTTAACAATAAGAAAACAAAGCCCGAAAAAAACAAGGGCGCCTCCCCTTCAGTAAAAGTTTGAACACAGCTGAGCATCACTAATGCGGTGCAGATGCTGTGAAACAGAAGCGCTAACTGATAATCACGCCCCGAATATTTATTGCCTTCAGATATGAGAATATCCACAACAAATTGACGCCCACGGGAGAATACGTATGCAATGAATCTCCGGGCTTCGAGAACTTACAAGCGATACAAACAGAACATCAGTTTAATAATAATAGCTTGTGCTATCCAAACTGATGAAAAAAGACCTTTAGACAAATGTCAAAGTAAAACTAGTGGCATTTTCAAAAGCACCCAACAAAAATTCCCCACAAGCCGCCAATTAGTAATCAAGTAGAAGCAGCAGTAGTAATCCTTCAACCGAAATCTCTCAAGCAGCTCGAGATGTGTAGGAAAATTTCGAAACGCTCGAAACGCTCGAAACTTTAATTCAATTAATTCGCAAACCGACCCATAAGCCATTCGTTAGAAGCCCTAACAAAATGTAAACTTCTGTCTAACGTTCAGTAAACTCAATTTCGGCAATTTATTTTCCGTTCTATTCCCTTAATCGAACCGCAGGGACCGAGCCGAGAGGCGGCTGCTTTTCTTGGCCCCCCTCTCGACTGATGGGCTGAGGGTAGATTAAGCCGGAGCCAGCATCATCAGCAAGAACAACCGCCGGCAGCCGCATTCTGGCACTTCTTCTACCAGACCGTATGCTGAACTTGAAAATAGACTCGCAATTGGCTGTCAGCGGTTCGGGTAATGATATTTTCGTGCCACAAGAAACCGAACAGGAAGGAAACCCAGACTGAAACTAGAAAGTTTATAAAAGGAGGAAAAAAAGGCATCTTAGGCCGGCGAACGGATTTTCAACGGGGATAAGATGCTGTGCTCTGCGTTTGCCTTTTTTTTGTCGGTTAGCACTCTTTGGAAGGGAATTAGCGAAAGACTTACTCACGTTTTTCCAGATTGGGAATTCCTTCTGTCGGCGTTGGCCACCGCCGGGTTTGTATTCCTAGGAAAATAGATTATTTCACCGATGTTTTTGCTTGGTTTTCTTCGCACAAAGCTTTGCTTTGGTTTAGCCGTAAAAAGTTGATTTACATTGCTGTCACGTATACTTATCACTCCCGCAGGCGCCGTTCGAGCCCACTAATAATAATTCACAGGCGCATAAATTTTACACTCGTTAGCTTTTTCAACGTGGAATTACCGGCTTTATCCATGTTTTCCACCGAAAAAATGGCTTACATTTTTTCTCGTTTCTGTACACAAACACATTCAAATTGGATAATCAGATGAATTTTTTAACCGGCTCTACTGTCGTTACAGACGACACAAAACAGAAAATAAAAACTTTGACTGCCGGGAAAACTTCCACCGTCGCAAGCGTTAGACTTGAATAAAAAAACAATGGCAATCTAGCCGTACAACTTTCAGAAACACTCCACCCTCGCTCAGCAGTGGCAACCGAATCCGGATGAGTGGCGTCTCTTTTTTTTTTTTGCTTTCCTTCTCGCCTAACGCTTTCCACCAACCTTCGTTGATATCTTGTTTTTCTTTCCACTCCACTAATCCCATCGGACGCACAAAAACAACGACTGAATATTTCGCTTCCTGTCACATTTCTTGTTTACCACTCTCATCGGTCCGGCTGTCAGTCCCCGGGAGCATTTAGTGGAACGCTAACCACTACGGAACACCCCGCCGAAAAGCGTACTGTCACAAATCATCCGCTTCCAGCCGCAAAAAGTACAACTACCTCCCCGGGGAATTCAGGTTAACGTGCAGAAGAAAACACAAGAAAAAAATAAACCGCACGCTTTGCCCGGATTCCAAATCACAGCCGGTGCCGGGAATTGAATGCAAAAATAAACTCCCGTGGAAACCCCCGTGGGAAATCCGTGTGAGACTCTGTCACCGGAACGAGCGACAAACTACGCGATTACGACAACGCAACAAGGATGAATTTCGCACGACGCCACACAGACCGCAGCTACTCGTGGTGGGAATGTTCCCCGAACCGACCGTTTAACACGACAGGCTCTGACTGGGCCCCCCCAACAGCAGATCCAGCGCGCCAGCCAACGCGGTTTGCAACTTTCATCACGATCAGATTCCGATGCACAGTTTCCTGCTGGAACAGGAGATAGCCTAGTTTGACGACACTTTCTCTGAGTTTCGTTGCTCCGGCTAAATCAAAGCTGAGAGCATCGGAGCTTCTGTCAAAGTTCGGCTTTCGGTCGGGATTTGATTTCAGCAGCAAACGTAACGATTGTAACGCCATTCTATTTGATAAGAGTTAGATTTTCCATTCTCTCTCCAACTCTAACGCCCAGTGAAAGAGAGAGCTTTAATTTTTATTCAGAGCAATAGAGAGCATCGTAAAAGCTTTCTTCAGCAAAAGGGAGAAGAACCCACATCAACCAAAATAAACCATTCGCAGAAGAATTCCTTTTTGGTGGATATTTTTACTTTCATCTCTCTAGAGTTGAACGAAGCATCTCGTAGCAGATGGGAGAGGGCGTGGGGTCAATGGGGAGGTCGAAGTTCAGCCGAGCACGAACGCGCTCGCTTTGTTTTCCTTTCATTAAAAAATTCATAAAGAATACCTACTGGATGATGGGTGGTACTTCATGAATTGGAAACAAGCTCCTGCTATGGCGCTGGCTGTATGCGAAATCGTGCTGATGTGTATGTGTGTGTGTGTGCGGGTATGTGCTGTGAAGCGCAATTGCAACAAACCTTTGTGCCTGTTTGCTCGTCACGTGGGTAAACAATAGCGCAAAGCGATACCGAGCAGCTGCCTTCTTCTCGAGGGATAGAAAGCCCAGTGCATAACGAATTTTACGTCGGGGGTTTTATGTTAGTTGGTTAATTTATTATTCAGGTCATTCATTTGTTTATTATTATTGTTTAATTTGTGCCACACCTCCGGAAAGTTGTTTATTTTTTGTTTCTCATTTATTTGAAATTTGTTTTCCTAAATATAAATTGCTCACTTGTTGATATTCTTATTTTAATGTTTTTGGCACCCACAAGTTTCCAGGTTTTCATTCTTTTGTCTTCTTTTTTCAAAGCTTTTTTAGCACTTCCTGTTTTATACTCTTTCCGTTTCCAAATTTTCGTTTTTCCTTGAATTTGAAATTAGTAGTTGAGGTATTGCACGTCTGATACATGCACCACCGAAATTTTCACTCAGCCATCCTAACATAGAAGAGTGTTATTTTTATAAATTCTGGTATGGGTATCTATAGTTATCTAAATCTATTAACACCAAAAGTGAAGATTCCTGTGTGAGGAATATATTAAAACCATCATGGAAATACGAAGTGTTTCGTACAGCAATAGAGTTTTTTTTTTTATTAGAGAGGCTTTCAGCCTTTGGCTGGTTCACCTCTAAAGGAAAAAACAATTGGAAAATTACAGTGCATTGGTTTTAGATTTCGTTGTAAAGTCTCGTTTGTTTAAGAAATGAAAGCAGGTTGTTTTCGGCCATTGTGTCATTTCGTAAAATATCTCGGATACTGGTGTCCAGGCTTAAATTTCTTCTGGATGCTTCATAGGCGGGGCAGATAGCTAATAAGTGTTCCACAGTCAACGGCAGGTTGCACTGCGTACACTTTGGTTTCGGTGCTGACGATATATAGTGAGGGTGAGTCACTCTTGTGTGGCCAACTCGGAGTCTGGACAAAATTTGTTGTTCCTCGTGATTTTTCCTGTCCGTCCACTTCTGTATTTCCCCTTTTATTTTTCGTGTGAAGAGGTTGTGTTCTGTGTACCACTTACGTTCCCATGCCTGTTGTACTTCTCTCCGGATGTATGTCCTGATGTCTGCACTAGGCACTTTGCGCCGCCATATTTGAGCGTTTCGCCCTTGGTTTGCAAGTCTGTCCGCTTCTTCATTCCCTCTGACGCCGCAACGACCCGGAAGCCAGCAGTACGTAATGTTTGTACGTGAATTGGATTGAGCAGCTTGTATCCATGGGTGCTTCTGCCTTGAGTTTTCTAAAGCTGAAAGAGCAGTCGCCGAATCAGACAGTATGATAATTGGGTTATCTAGCTTATCGGTGTTCTCGATTGCCAGTAATATGGCTGCTACTTCTAATGATAATACGGAGCAGTTGTCGGGTAGTTTTCGTGCGATGTTCATGGAAGAGCTATGTACTCCGGCTCCTACTGCATCCTCGATTCGTGATCCATCAGTGAAGACCTTGGTATGCGTAGTATATTTGGTACTAAGCAAGCTATTGAGTATGGCAACTACTTTTGCTGCACATTCTCCGGCGCGGATGCTCCTTTTGACCGCCCATTCAACTCGCGGCGTGGGATGGTTCCATCGTAGATCTCCTACTCGATGCAGCTCTTCTACAGGAGGCAAGGTTGCTGTGGTGTTTTCTCGCAACAGGTTTATGAATCGGTCCAAGTGTATGTATGAGCATCGTAAAGTTGCGAGCTGTTAGTTCGATTCCATAGAGAACCTTGCTGACAACTATGCCGGTTCCAATTTTTTTTTTCTTCATCTATAGTTTATTTGACACGGCACAAATACAATTCAATGTTTAACGGCGCCAATTATATTTGGTAGCTTACTTTCTAAAGTATCTTAATAACTAAAAGCAAATTTTTTATCCTCGCTGCCGACTACGAGCTGAAACTAAATCTAACTTAAAGCTAGAATATTTTGCATTAAAAGCACAGGTTTGCTGTTTGATGGTTTTCATTGCCATAGGTAAGCAGCATATTAAATTTGTTCCGCTGCTGGGCCAAGATATTACGGACTGGCATATTGGGTTGTTTCCATCGGGCCTTGAGAGTATCGTGCGGGTCTGATTGCTGTTTCCGGATCCGGGGTCTTAACGTGTTCTTGTCGTTTGGTTGGATGTAGGCGGAAGGGGATAGGACTAAACTGGGGCGTGGATGGATTTCAGGAAAACGTATATAAGGGACATGTAGGATAGGTCACGGCTCGCCAAGACATCACGAACAGGAACAGCCGGCTGCCTACCTTCGGCCTGCAGGGAAGCTACTAATCTAGACCTGGCGTCACAGTGTACAGGGCATGACCAAACAACGTGCTCTATGTCGTGATAACCTTCACCACAGGCACAGATACCACTCTCCCCGAGCCCAACACGACGGAGATGCGCGTCAAATCTATGGTGATTGGACATAAGCCGGGACATCACGCAAATGAAATCCCGACTTACATCCAACCCCTTGAACTACGGGTTCGTCGATACCTTGGGGATTATGGAATGTAACCACCTTCCCAGTTCCCCCTTGGTCCAAGAATTTTGCCAACTGATGATCGTATTCTGACGTACAAATGCGAAAAAATCATTAAAGGCAATTGGTCTTTCATAAATATCACCGTTTGTTGCGCCCACCTTAGCCAAAGAGTCCGCTTTCTCATTACCCGGTATCGAGCAGTGAGAAGGGACCCACGCTAAGGTAATCTGAGTAGATTTTTCGGATAAAGCACTCAGATGTTCCCGTATTTTTCCCAGGAAATACGGAGAGTGCTTAACATCTTTCATCGATCGGAGAGCCTCAATGGAACTGAGACTGTCCGTAAAGATGAAATAATGGTCCGTGGGCATTTTTTCGATAATCCCTAGGGTGTACTGAATTGCAGCTAATTCTGCGACGTAAACAGAAGCAGGATTATCAAGCTTATGGGAGACGGTTAAATTGTTATTGAAAATACCGAAGCCAGTGGACCCATCAAGAAGTGATCCGTCAGTGTAGAACATATTGTTGCAGTTGATGTTTCGATATTTATTGGAAAAAATTTTGGGGATCTGCTGCACGCGTAATTGATCCGGGATTCCACGAGTTTCTTCTATCATGGATGTATCGAAAAACACAGTAGAATCAGAAGTATTTGATAAGTCGACACGATTTGGAATATTCGAAGAAGGGTTAATATTTTGGGACATGTGATTCAAATACAATGTCATAAAACGGGTTTGAGAATTAAGTTCGATTAACCTTTCAAAATTTTCAATCACGGGACGGTTCAAGACCTCACATTTGATTAGAATACGAGAAGACAGGCTCCAGAAGCGGTTTTTCAATGGTAGTACTCCAGCTAAGATCTCCAAACTCATCGTATGGGTCGATTGCATGCAACCCAAGGCGATACGCAAACAACGATATTGTATTCGCTCCAGTTTGATCAAATGTGTGTTTGCTGCGGAGCGGAAGCAGAAACACCCGTATTCAATAACAGACAATATCGTTGTTTGGTAAAGCCTTATAAGGTCTCCTGAGTGGGCTCCCCACCATTGTCCGGTTATTGTACGAAGAAAATTCACTCTTTGTTGACATTTTTTCATCAGATACCTCACGTGACAACCCCAGGTGCCTTTAGAGTCGAACCAGACACCAAGATATTTGTGTACCAAAACCTGAGAAATCGTTTTACCCATTAATTGTGTTTGAAGCTGAGCAGGTTCATGCTTCCTAGAAAAAACTACTATCTCAGTCTTCTCCGGAGAGAATTCGATACCTAGCTGTAAAGCCCAAGCAGACAAATTGTCCAAGGTATCTTGCAATGGTCCTTGCAAATCGGCAGCTTTGGCTCCTGTAACAGAGATTACACTGTCGTCTGCAAGTTGTCTTATCGTGCATGAGTTTGCCAGACATTCTTCGATGTCATTTACATAAAAGTTGTAAAGAAGGGGGCTTAAACATGAGCCCTGGGGAAGACCCATGTAGCTAATGCGAAAAGTTGCCAAATCGCCGTGCGTAAAATGCATGTGCTTTTCGGACAACAAATTGTGCAAAAAATTGTTCAAAATTGGAGAAAATCCTTGTCGGTGAAGTTTGCCCGAAAGAATGTCAATAGAAACGGAATCAAAAGCCCCCTTAATGTCCAAGAACGCAGACGCCATTTGTTCTTTGCGAGCATACGCCAGCTGAATATCTGTTGAAAGCAACGCAAGACAATCATTCGTCCCTTTGGCACGGCGGAAGCCAAATTGAGTATCTGATAGTAGACCATTTGATTCGACCCAATGGTCTAAACGACGGAGTATCATTTTTTCCATCAATTTCCGGATACAGGATAGCATTGCAATCGGCCTATAAGAGTTGTGATCAGAAACTGGTTTCCCTGGTTTTTGGATGGCGATCACCTTCACTTGCCTCCAATCCTGCGGTACAATGTTTTGCTCCAGGAACTTATTGAACAAGTTCAACAAGCGCCTCTTGGCATTGCCGGGTAGATTCTTCAACAAGTTGAATTTGATTCTATCTAACCCAGGCGCGTTATTGTTACAGGACAGGAGGGCAACTGAAAATTCTGCCATCGTAAAAGGTGATTCTATCGCGTCGTGGCCCGGAGACGCATCGCGAACAATGTTTTGCTCAGGAACAGAGTCCGGACATACTTTCCTGGCAAAATCAAATATCCACCGACTTGAAGACTCCTCGCTTTCGTTGACCGTTACGCGATTCCGCATTCTTCGGGCTGTGTTCCAAAGAGTGCTCATCGATGTCTCCCTCGACGTCTCGTTCACGAACCGACGCCAATATCCGCGTTTCTTTGCTTTAGCCAAGCTTTTAAGCTTGGTATTAAGCTCCGAATACCGTAAATAGTCGCCAGGTAAACCTCCCTTCTGGAAGGCCAAAAACGCGTCGGATCTTTACGTGTAGACATCGGAGCACTCTTTGTCCCACCACGGAGTGGGAGGCCGTTCTTTGATCGTTACGCCGGGATATTTCTTCGTTTGGGCTTACAACGCGGCGTCGAGGATTAATCCCGCGTGGAGGTTGTATTCTTCAAGTAGTGGATGATGTTGAATCGACTTGACCGCTTTTGAAATCATTTCCTCGTCTAACTTCCAATCGACATTCCGTGTGAGGTCATACGGAATATCAATTGGTCGCATGCGAGTTGAACCGTTAGTAATTGAAATAAAAATAGGCAGATGGTCGCTACCGTGAGGATCAAGGATTACCTTCCATGTGCAATCCAACCGTAGCGACGTCGAACATAAGGATAGATCCAA
This sequence comes from Wyeomyia smithii, assembly GCF_029784165.1. Classification (NCBI taxonomy): domain Eukaryota; kingdom Metazoa; phylum Arthropoda; class Insecta; order Diptera; family Culicidae; genus Wyeomyia; species Wyeomyia smithii. The sequence goes on along the minus strand of NC_073696.1, from coordinate 264,245,282 downwards.
AGCGCTTGGGCGCGCTGGAGGTTTCGGGGTACGTGTCATTTCACCGTTGTTCAAAATAGTCATGTCGAAGTCATCGCAAAGGTTATAGATTAAAGAGGAGCGGTTATCATTGTAAGGGGAACCCCAAGCCACATCATGAGAGTTGAAGTCTCCCAAAATCAAACGTGGCGAGGGAAGAAGTTCTATTAAATCAAAGAGCAACCGTTATCCAACCTGTGCTCTGGGAGGAATATATATTGAGGCAATACAAAGCTCTTTACCTTGTATTGTCATTTGACATGCGACAACTTCGATGCCTGGAATCGAGGGGAGGTTAATACGATAGAAAGAATAGCACTTTTTAATCCCTAAAAGTACTCCTCCATTTGGGGTGTCTTGATCAAGGCGAATAATATTAAACTCATGGAAGTTGAGATCAATATTTGAAGTAAGCCAAGTTTCACAAAGGGAAAATGCATCGCATTTGTTTTTATTTATCAAAACTTTAAACGAATCAATTTTTGGTAAAATACTTCTACAATTCCACTGTAAGACAGAGATAGAATCCTTCATATACGCAGTTGAATTAGGCATCGAAGGATACAATCGCTGCAAGGAGGGGCCATTGGGCAGTCAACTGTTTCAATAATGATCTAACTGTTGGGAGGAATGCTGTAAGAAAAATTTTAATTGGATCGGGTACATTGAAATTTTCAAAAATCCAGTCCACAATGTCAGAAAATTTCACTAATCCAGAGTTTGTTTCATCAACTGGATGTGCAAAAGGAACAACTGGGGTTTTAGATGTTCCTGGCAGTGCTGGGAACTCCTTCTGGGACTTTAAATTTGCAAGCCCAGGAGGAGTTTGCTTCGGTTTTTCCGCAGCACTGTTTGGTTTGTTCGTACTTTTTATTACACTTTGGGAAATCTTAGGACCTTTACGGGGAAGTTTAGGAGAAGAAACATTTTTCCTCTTCCTAGACTCCCCAAGATTGGCATAAGATGTTCCCGCTGATGAATCGTCAGAATCGGTTTCATCAGAGGACAACAGATCAAAGGGGTTCGATGTTATGGTAGAAGTGGTCACGGTCTTCTTCAGCATCTCAGCATTAGAACGCTTTGAACGCTCCTTAAGTGACCGCTTGATTTTATCTCTGCGCTGCATGTACACCGGGCATGTGGAGAGCTCATGCTGGTTTTCCCCGCAGTGAATACATTTTTCAGCATTTACACTGCAAGAATCGTCCGCATGAGTTTCTCCACTCTTGCTACATCGTGCCTTATTGCAGCAGTAGGCGGCTGTGTGGCCTAGCTGCTTGCAATTGGTGCAATTCATAACACGGGGTACATACAATCGCACAGGCAGACGAACCCGGTCGATCGAGACGTGGCTAGGGAGTGCAGATCCGGCAAACGTAACGCGAAACGAGTCTGACGGAGTGTAAACTTTTTTACCGCCGACGAGAGACATGGACCGCAATTGCTTACAATCCAAAATCTTCGCCTGTGTTTCGGTATTTTTGAAGCAACCGGTTGCGCTTTTTAGGATACACTCGACAGACAGACTCGAATCGGTTATGACACCGTCGATCTCCACGTCTCGTGTGGGTATGTAAACGCCATACTCGCGTGTGAAGAGCTCAGAGCAAGCGATAGCATTGGCCTGTGCCAGATCACTGACCACGACACGGAGCTTGTTAGGTTGGACCTTAGAAATTTCGGTCACGGCCTTGTACCCCTTCGTCAGGTCTTTAGAAATTTGCAGTATGTTTAATCGCTTTGAATTCACTCCTGCCTTTGGACGAAAATAAACAGTATAGCTGCCCTGTTGAGATCCGTCCGGGTAAAGCCTGGGGCGAGGGGGGACTGGAGAATGAACAGGGGAGGGGGTAACAGAAGGGTCAGGGTCAAGGGGGTTCGGGAATGGTGGCACGGGAGGCGAGGGATCTATATCCATCGCGCTAAATGTAGCGCACTAGCGCACTAGCGCCGACAAGAACACGTACCTATTTACTTCTTCCTTCCAGCAGTGGTTGTCCGATCGTTCGAAGCTGCACCCAAAGCAGCCAGCAGCACCAGTACAGCAGCACCAGTACAGCAGCACCAATACAGCCACCAGCAGTGAGCCGGGTGTGAGATCACTCAGCACAGCGACACGACTCGACTGTCAAAAGATGGCCTTGAATTAGAAAGATTTTGCACCTGAATTAGATTTTTTTGGCCTGAATTAGAAAGATTTTGCACCAATACAGCCAAAGTTGCGAGCCGGGTTCAGAACGTATCGACACAACTCACAATCTAGTTGGCCTTTAGGGGGAATAATACACTCTTTTGTTTGGCTATTCGTACACACGGACCGGATTGTAATAGAACGACCACTTTGCACGTCCGTTTCTGTCGAGTGTTCGACGCGGAATGAGCCGGTTCCAATTATAGCGAGTGATTTTCTGTTGTTTGACCGATGTCTTCTACTGACGGTTTTCATTAAACGCATTCTACTCTCAACGGATGCTTTCGTCGCAGTAAAGTGGGGAACGAAAGAGCATCTTCTGTCAATGATGACTCCCAGAATACGAATTTCCTTTCTGTATGGGATTTCGCATCCGTTAATTGTAATGGGGTTGCCCCAGGGATGGTGTTTGTGCAAGCAACAGTGCGAAATTGCACACTTTTCAGCAGCCATGTTGAGACCGGTTTTTTCCGCCCATTTGGCAACAGCACGAATAGCTGCTTGTAGTTTCCTGCGAATTAATTTGCGATGCTTGCCTACAACGACGATGGTGATATCGTCTGCGTAAACGAAGATATATACGCCTGATGGAAGCTGGTTGAAAACCGAGTTGATCGCAATTAGGAAAAGTGTTACTGCTAACACCGATCCTTGTGGGACGCCTGTCTGCTCTGCAAAAATCTGTGACTTACTGTTACCTATTGTGACCCGAAATGTACGGTCTTGAAGGAAATTTTTAACGAAGTTTACCATGTTGCCTTTAAGGCCCCATTCGATCATCTGTCGGATAACTCCAGGCCGCCAGACTCTATTGTATGCTTTGGAGAGGTCTAATGCAGCAATTTCTACATGTAGATCATTTGAAATAGCGTCGCTGATTACCTGACCAAGAGACGCCAGATAAGTACCGGCTCCTCTGCCCTTAAGAAAAGCATGTTGACGATGATCCAAAAGATTCCTTTCGCACAGCACCGTAGTCAGTCGACGATTGATCATGCGTTCCATAATTTTTGAGGCTCAGTTAGTGAGAGCAATTGGCCGGTAGTTTTGGGGTTCTGGTGTTCCGTTGTTTTTCTTAGGGTCGGTACGACGAAGCTGTGTCTCCAGCTATCGGGGAAGCTTTGTTTTGTCCAAACTTGGTTAAATGCCCCGAGTAGGGCGACCTTTGTTTGGAGAGGCAGCTGTTTGAAGATTGGATAACTAATTTCATCTGGGCCTGCAGATTTTTCGTTGGCTGAGTTCAAGGCATAAAGCAATTCGCTGAAGGTAAAAGGTTGGTTGTAGTCACAGTCCTGATTATCGATTGGTATTAAAATGCGGAGTTTCTTCGATTCGGAGGTCATAAATTGTTGGCTATACAAACTATTGTAAGATATATCTGCAAAATATTCTCCAATGGCATTTGCAACATAAACCGGATCCCGCGAGATCGAGTCGCCACACCGGATGCCCATTCCTTTGTATTTTCTCCGCCCGCTAAGACAATTGACTCTTCTCCTCATTTCTGTAGTTGATTGAGATGCGTCGAAGCCATCCAAAAAATCCTCCCAGGATTTTCGTTTCGTCTCTATGATTGTCCTTTTACAATCGTTTCGTTTCCGTCGATATTCTTCATGAATAGTCTCCCTGTTTGGATGATTTTCTGGAGTCCTTTTTAGTGCTCTGAGTGCTTTTCTTCGTGCTTTTACAGCCTTTTTTGTTTGTTTTTTTTTTATTCTCACTTATTTTCCGTCGGTCTAGTTCCGCCACTGTTGTGGCCAATCACCGACGCCCAGGGAGGCGACTCCACACCCAGGACCCTAACTCACGACCCGTTTATTAACGGACCGGCGCCAACGGCTTTACTTCCTCATGCGATGGAAGGCGTGATCCCAGAGATTTTTCGCCTCAGAAAATCTCCCGGTGTCGGCTAGGATTGAATCTAGACCAGTTGGGTTGGTTGTGAGTGGATCACGCCACCTCACAACCATCGACACCTATGTCGGCGGTGGGATTCGAACCCAGGCGTCGAGCGTGGTTGGCGAAGACGTTACCAACCACACTAGGCCCCCGCGCTTTTTTGTTTCATCGCACCACCATGGTAGGGCTTTTTTACCGAGTTTGCTGCTCGTCCTAGGTACGCTTGCTTTGGCTGCATTGAAGATCATGGAGCACATTTCTTCAGGATGATATATTCGGTCGGCCTCTATTGTTTGCAGAATATCGTTTTCAAACTTTGTCCAATCAGCATCATCTAAACGCCACCGAGGACGCCTTGTTATTTCTGGTGGTATTTCGTTGCTACGTACTTCGATTGGGAAGTGATCACTCCCGCAGGTTTCGGAATGGATGAGCCAACTCAGGTGCCTTGCTATTCAGCTGCATGCTAAGTATACGTGGATACTGGATTGGCAATCGCCTCTGATAAAGGTGATATCTCCATCATTGAGTACAAGCAAGTCGTTGTTTTCTGCAATATTCATAATGGTGGCACCTCTTGTGTCAGATTTTTTTGACCCCCATGCGTAATGGTGAGCGTTAAGGTCTCCCAGGATCATGAAAGGTCTTTCAAGTTGATCGATGATCTTCTGCAATTCGCTTTCGAGGTTCGTGATTCCTGTTTGTTGAAGATTAACGGATACGATCGTATGTTGGAAAGGGGTTTCAAGGCTCACCGCTACCGCGATCAGCGAAGTATTTAAAAATTTCTGTTGGTGGGGGATGGATTCGAGCACAGCGAGGGCCACGTTTTGGAAACTAGTGGTTCCTGATTTGATATACCATTGGTACTGTCCGCCTAGTATGCTGTTCAACTTAGTTTTTTCCCCACAGTGGATCTCTTGTAGAGAAATGGTTTGTGGCGGGTTCTCGAGCGTCAGTATTTGTAGGTCGTGTAAATTGTTAAACAGACCGTTTATGTTCCGCTGAAGTGCTAATCGAGTCGGATGTCTGTCGCTGTTTGACAGACTCACTCGGGTTTCCGTAGAAGCTGAGCGGGTTGAGCGTGTTGCATTTACTCTCTCTCCTAAGAGGGTGGAGGTTAATTCTATCTCCCCCTTCCCACACCGTTCGCCTTGATCAAGTAGTGTTGTAGATGGAGTGGTACGGGTTTAAGTTGTAAGTAGGTCAAGTTCTGTGGCGAGGCTACCGCTTTTACGATGGCTTGGCCCAGGTTGTTGTCTGCAGTTATAAAACTGGTCATATTTGTCGGAGTTCACTAGTATTTCGTTGGGCAACTTGATGATATTAGCAGAGTCGGACGAACCCCAGGAGGACATACGGCCGATGGGTACGTTTACGGCCATGTTTCTGTCCCTCCAGGCGTTCATTCCCTTACTATGCGATATGCATATGGATGATCCCTCGTTGGTCTGGTGGGGGAGAATGAGGTTATCACGCGACCCATCTTTCGTGTTTTTGTGTCCCTAGGTGTCAAAATGGGGGAAAATGAGGCTATCACGCGACCCAATAATCTCCGTCTGTTCTGGTTCAACATCGTAGTCTTTATCAGTTGAAGACGTTGAGATGTTGGAAGCATGACTGGTGAATAGATCGGTATTCGAATTGTTTTTGGGTGTACAATGCATTATGTAGTTGAGGGGGTTTAGGGCTTTATATTTGGTGGGTAAGTAAAGGAAAAGGACTGCTTCCGGTTTGCCATTGTTGATTTTCTGCTAGGTATACATTTGCATCGGTTATCAGATATTCAGTAGAAGATATCTGAGGAGGCTTCCATAAGCGGTTCGCTCTCTTGGGTTGTATTTGTTTTGTAACTACCGTCCGATGTGTCGGATAAAGCGTCCATGATAAATTCGCCACTGGTGATACGGGTAATTTTCGTTTAATTAGTTTTAGTATTAGTAGGAGCGTTTCTTTTAACGTTTGCCTGTTTTTGATCGAGTGACGAGGAAGAAGCATCTTTTTTATCGTTTTGTTTATTACTGCATTACTGCGGGTGTTATGAGTGTTAGGTATCGGGTCAACGGTCTTTTTTTGTTCACGCTGCTGTTCTGGGGCAGCCATTTGAGTTGGATTAATACTGGAGCAGCTAGGTTTCTGCTCTTCTACCTCCTTGATTCCATTACTTTGAGATAATATTTTGCGCAAGATTTCGATTTCTCTATCTATTCTGTTTTCGTATAAACTTTTAGCTGCCGGGTAAGAAATGCCTGAGTCGACACGTATATGTTGTATATCATTTTCCTTCACATAAACGGGACATTCCTTGCTCGACAGGGGGTGTTCTGAGGAATCACACCGAGAGCAGAACGCGGGCAGGCAGCATTTAGTATTCGCAATGATTGGATGTTTTTGGGCGCAATTACCACAGGTGGGTTTATCTTGTTGACAACGCTGCCACGTGTGACCAAAGTTCCAACATTGATAACATACCATGGGAGATGGATAATATGGTCTAGTTTTGCATCTGACCCAGCCAAACTCAACATACTCAGGAGCAGTTGTATTCGCGATGGTCAGTATAAGTGTGTTAGTGTTTTCAACTGTGTTGCCGTTTCTTCTGGTGATTCGTTTAACTTCCAGCACTCCATTAGGCTTGAGATACTCAGATAACTCATTCTCGGAGAAATCTGCGACCTCACGGCACGTAACAATGCATCTTGTTTTATTAAGGATAGGATGGTGGCTAATCTTAATTTTTGTACCGTCCGACAGGGTTGTAAGTTTGAGGAGGGTTTCGATTTGAGTTGCGTTTCGCACTTTAAGAGCATAAGATGCCCCACGATTCATGACAAAAGCACCATCTATTTTACCACGTATGGCTTGCTCTACTGATGCCCTTATTAAAAAGGGATTCTTCGGAAGTGTCCCACTTTCGGACTCTAAACTGAGAATGGTAAGGTCGCCGCTCAAATTTTTGGGGTCCATCCAGCTAGGAATGGTTCGACCCGTAAAAGAATTGTCGATCATGTTTCCACTTGGTTCGTGGAGAGGGGTTAACCCCGAAGCCATGTTCGTCTCTGTGACCGAACAGGCTCGAGAAAGAGATGCTGATATCATGTACCAATCAGTATAATCGGATTGTCTGGTTCTTGATGAATAAAAAAGAAGCGATCTACAATCACTCACGAAATTGTTGGTGGCACTCACCACCACACACAATACAAGATCGTGTCTACCACTTTAAACCAAATATGAGTGACCAATGATGGCCTGAAAAATGGCTGCTTTAACGTCCACGTGGTTTACCGAAACTTTTTCCACCGGTTTTTTATACAAAGTAAGCTGAATACAGCTTTTGGTCTTATTATCTCTTTTAATTGCTAAATTTAACAATGCGGTATAACACTACGGAAATTTCACTTGTTAAAAACTGGCGGTCCGGAGCAAGCTCAACGGACCGCTCTCGTACACACCTTCGCAATATACCAACTGTTAGAAGGCAGCAATTCGTAATACCTGATGCTGCAGGAAACAAATACCCAAAGTAGTAACTTTCTTGAAGTTGATGTTCTCCTCAGCAGTAATGCTGGCGGAACACAAATCGTTGACTTCTTGTCCGAGTACTACGCCACCCGGACTCTAGACACAATAGGCACTAGAGACAATAGAATTCTCTGATAACGCTCACTGCTAGACGATGTGAATTTGCGGAGCAAACAAGAGACCGAACCGATCGCAAAGAACGATAAGACCGAACTGAATCACGAATGAAGTTTTTTTATTTGTACATGGGAACAGTAGCTCAGATCAATACAACATACAGTTATTTCAAATATGGTAAATCAATCTTAAAATCTGAGAGTTATTCTTACAGTTCTTCGCTACAGCTGTACCAAAAAATTAAAAAAAAAACGGCAGCCAACTATGATCTATTTTCAGTTTTTTTTTTCAAGTAAACTATACAACTTTCACAGAACAGGTCGTGACTATACATTCTTCACAGGAGAGCTGCGTAGCCGCAAGGTTACAAAGTCTGCTTTGTCAAGCGGATGGTCGTGGGTTCGAATCTCAGTAGAATCAGGCCATTCGATGTCAAAAAGGACTCTTAAGCATGGGTTTAATCTCAGGCTCCCCACCAGTTACCCTTCCTTTACGCTGAAATCTACAATACATTTGCGTGACTTCCTCTTAACGAAAAATAAGTCCCTCTTATCAATAAAACTTGCCAGAAGGACGCACGACGAAACTTCTCGAGGGAATTATAATTGGCGATATTTGGCAGGAGGAAGGAGGCTCGGTATAGAAGAACGGTAAGCATGTAAAAGGAAGGGTAGTACATTACACACAAGCACTGATCAAAAAATTATAATAAGCATGCCACTTCTCAATAGCGGTATTGCTAATAATAGAAGTGCGGGATACAGCAGAAACCCGGGCATATCTCACAATAGATCAACGATTCTGGTCGCAGTGGGGAAGCCCATACAGGAGAAAAAACAATACATTCTTCACTAATTTTCGTTAATTTGCGAACGTTTTCAACATTGAAGACACTCTTTTGATGCGTGGAATGCTTGTAAAGGTCCGTGTCTAGGAAGAATTCCGCCAGCATTTATGAACAAAGAGCTGACTTCTCCATTGTTCTTGATTTTCAATAAGTGACTGAAATCCGAGTATTGCCCAAGATTCCAAAAAAAAACTTATATTTAGTGCCTGTAATCAAATCTGGCAAAAAATATGACATTAGTAACTATCGAGGCATAGTCATTCTTTCTTGTATGTATTAGATTCTTAAAGCAATAAGTAACAAAAAGTTATTCCAGAAGATAAAATATAGAATCACCTCCACGCAACATGACCTTTCCAAAGGGCGCTCAACAACATTAAACACGCACGAACACTAGTTTATTAACTTCTCTTAGAATGCAATGGATAAAGGAATTTCTGTTGAAACCTTGTATACTACTTGTATATGATTTATATTATTCGCAAACGACTTATCATCTATTCTCAAAAATACAAAAATCCCTCATTTATGCCGGCAACATACAAATTTTCTTCGAAATTGAAAATGATGATGATATAATTTTCTCCACAATGAGAATATTTTATTCTATATTTGGTGTAAAACAGGTCTTTTTCAGCTAAACGAAAAAAATGTACTTCGATGGCTTTTAGCAGCAGAGAAAGAAACATACCCATTATTATCATTTCTTCAGGAGATCAGATAGTAGCGATAGGTGAACATATTAGAGACATAAGAGTCTTACTTTGGCTCAAAATAACATTTGCTGATCACTACAATACAATTACACTGGTAAACACCAGTTTTGCCGTTGAGTTCATACTGAAAACAAATGAAAGTTTATATTTTTCTAACCATTCCTGTGAATTTTAATGTTCCAAGAAAAGATAACTTTTCAGAAATTTATATCAGTTTACTCGTAAACCATCGAAGAAGCAACAACAATCAACAGAGTCAGAAGCAGAATTTCTCTTGTGCTGACGATATGTAATGACCAGTAAATTGTATAAATTGTATAGATTGCGAATAAATTCGAATCCAATAACAACAGGAGAATATAATGCTGACGGTGCGGTTAGAGGGAAAGTGTGGTGGAAGAAATTACTTCCCCTGCGGTTGAGTTGAGTGAGAGAAGGAGATTATACACTGTCATTTACTCCCTTTTTTGACTAAAGAATCACGATCATCAACCAAATGAATAAGAATAGATCGGGATTGCTCGTTTAGTGCACATCGTACGAGTAACTTTGAGGATTGCAATCAACACAGGAGGAGGCTGAAAAAGCGATTAGTGTGCTGAAAAACAACAAGGCCGTTGGGAAGGATGGTATCCCAGACGAACTTCGAACAGCGGGAACGAGCCGCTGTATCATGCGAACTATCAGAATCACCATCGGTTTGTAGATTATAAGGCGGTATACAACTCAGTGAAATAAAACGAGCTGCGGAAGATTAAGCTTAGTTTTGCGGACAACACTGATATCATCGGTATCGACCGTAGGGCCACGGTAGGCCATACAAAAAGCAAGCACAAAAATTAAGGCTGTATAGGACGCTGATCGTCCCGGTAGCCATTCACGAACATGAAGCATGGAAGCTGAAAGAAGCTGATCGAAGAGTGCTCGGAGTTTTTAAGCGCAAAGTTAATAAACAAACGCTTGAAAGACGAGTTGAACCAGGTATACAAACATGCTGCTATAGTGTAGGTTCTAGGGGGCTGGACATGTAGCCAGAATACCTGGCGAGAGAGCCGCCGAAACTATCTTTAGCAGAGAACTGCGAATATGCGAGGTGGAAGGAGATGCATGATCTGCTGGTGTACGAGGTGATTGGAGAATGGCTGCCCAATACAAAAGAAGCTGCCACCTCTCGATTTTATGTAGAACTGTTTCCTAATTTCACCTACCATCTTTCAAACCTGGGGTTTGCTTCTTTTGTTCTCTATATTTTGTTTTCTGTTTTTGAACAATTTAATCAATGTTACATAACCCTATTTTAACAGTTTTCTGTCCTTCATAAACTTTTTCCGAAGAGCTCAATTTGGAATCATCTACTTTAGTGAATTAATTATTTTTGTAATATTTTTTAGTCTTTATAAGCCTGTTTAGGAAATTCTGATCTTTGAAGGATACTGTTTGGTTTTTTATGGCCTTTAGAAATATTTTCCGGTGTTTCTCAGCTCAATATGGGTTTACAGTCATACCTCGAAATAAGGCAACTCTTTTTATTTTCGTTACGTTATATCGAGTTACGTTATATCGGAGCAAAAAAAAATTTTTTAATTTATGCAAGATTGTTAATGATTACTCAAATATGCGCTAAACCCTGTTTTCCATAACCTATTAGTATTTTTAAACCTTTCTTATGCCAATTTAGAGGACATTTCAACAAGCAAAAAAAAATTTTTTTCAATTGACACATATATATATATATATATATATATATATATATATATATATATATATATATATATATATATATATATATATATATATATATATATATATATATATATATATATATATATATATATATATATATATATATATATATTTATCGAGTTACGTTATATCGAGGTTGCCTTATATTGAGATAGTACTGTATTTTCTCGGTTAGTTGTTTGTTTTTTCCTGACCTAAGGAACGTTGCTTGGTGATTCTCAGCCCAATTTAGAATCACTTATTTCCTTTAATGGGCTTTAGAAACACTTTTTGGTAATTTTGGATCAATTTACGAGAATTTTATTTTTTTTCTGACCTTTAGAAACGTTTTCCTGCGGTTTTAAGTTCAATTCGGGTTCATCTGTTGAATCTGTGTTTTTTGGTAGTTCCCAGCTTATGAGCATTTTTTCTGGCCTTATGAAACATTTCCAGTGATTGAAAGGTAAATTTGGGTTTACTTTTTCCTTTGTTTTATTTTATGACCTTTACATGTGCACCATCGAATGTTTCTCTCTACCATCCAAACATAGAGTGTTCTCATTAATTCTGTTTTCTGCCTTTCGCTTTCAGTACAGGTCGGACTCGATTATCCGGGATTCGATTATCCAGAATAATTTATTTTGCTGTTTGTCTTCATTATTTATTTTAAAATTTTACCTTTACTATCTTTTTTAGCACATTTGTAGGACATCATGTCGCCTACAACAACAAATCGCCGACTTTAAAGCGCATATTAATTGTAATTTTTGATTTAATTTTAACTCGTAGTCGGCAGCGTGAATAAAAATTTTACCTTTTAGTTTATTAGATACTTTTATTAAGTAAGACACTAGATATAATTGGCTGGTACAATATTATTAGATATTGTGCCGTGTCAAATAAATGTTGTGAACAAGAAAATCATTCAAGTATCATAACGAAAGAAAATAATTATTTTACGTTCGTTAAAGTTAACTTTGTAAAAAAATCACCAGATAATCCGGAAGAAAAACCTCTTTGACCTTCCGGATAATCGAGTCCGACCTGTGTATTCAGTTATCTGTTTTCTTTTCCTGTTTTTTTTTACGTTTAATTTTTTCTATTTTCTGTTCTCTATCTTTTGTATCCAGTTTCTGTTTTCTGTTTTTTGTTTTCTGTTTTCTGTTTTCTCTTTTCTGTTTCCGGTTTACTGTTGTCTGTTTCATGTTCTATTCTAGACCATTTTTTTCGTATTTAACTGGTTTTCAGAAACCATAAGAAGCCTTATTCTTTAGTTTTCTGGTTTTCTGATCATATTATATGTATTGAACACATTGTATTCATATTCAAAGTGTATTTTTTTTCACTTTACTTGGCCTTCAGAAGCGTTTTTCTTTCGGAATTCTTTTATTTTTTGTTTATTTTATGTAGTTTAATTTTTTGACCTTATAAGCATTTTTCGGAGATTCTATGCACAATTTTGAGATATTTCATATTATTTTTTTTTGGGTTTCGAGAATCGTTTCTCGGTAATCCTAAGCTCTATTTGAAATTAATTTCTTTTTTATTTTGGAGGGAGGTCTTTTTTGCTCTTTGTTTTTGAATTCAAAAGAGTTTTCCAGGAATTATGATCTGAATTTTGATTTTTTCAATTCTTTTCTGAGTAATTTTGGATTTTTAAAAATTTGGATTTTGTTTTTGGATTTGAGATGCGTTTTCGATAATTCTTTGCTCAAATTGAGTCCTTTTTCTGGTCGTTGAGGCGTTTTTCGGTAATTTTAAGCTCAGTCATTATTTTTTTCAGAAGGGTTTTTCGGTAATTGGACCTTGAAGTTTTACACGGTTTTTTGTTTATTATGTACAGGGATGTCATGTAGAAAACCTCATGCAATTTTCGACCAGTTTTCTACGTAGAATACCTAACCGAAACGAGTATTCTACGAAAACCTGCAAAGAGATTTTGGTGGTGAATTACGTGAAGAATATAAGAGATTTAAGTTTAAAAATATTATTTATTCTTATTCTGATGATTATTTTGTATGAATTGAGAACGAATTTGACATTTAAAATCGTTGCTTTTATTCTCCATCGATTGAGTTTGTTTTTGATGTGTTTCATAAGTTTTCGGAATAGAAATACCTCCCGTTTGCAGAATATTCTAGGGCTTTCTAGCCAGTACAAACAACAAACCCAGATATGTTTAGTTTTATCTTCGAAACTTTATATAAATTTGTAAATTCAATTAAGTAGCATTTCAGAACCTAAAAAATGAGTAATTATTTAATTCAAAACTGAGGAATACTGTACCCAAAAAGTGAGTAACAATCATTCAGTTTTTAAAACGCCTCTCAATTATGCGTGTTTACGGAGTTACTCAGTTTATGAGTTGTTCCACTTTTTACGAAAATGTGTCAAATCTTACTCATTTTAGAGCTATTTTTCCCGAGGGTGTAAAGAATTCTTCCTGAAACCGTTTAATTTGCATGGATTTTTGGTGGTTTTTTTATATATTCCAGGGAAACCATAATCCATTAGGATGTTGGGTACGCTCTAAATATATGAGATTTGACATCGATAGCATAGTTCTGTACAAATCAGGCCTTAGATGCGCCTTTGCTGTTGCACTGATTTTGTATGTGACGCATATTATGCGATTTTGCTCTGATTAGCATTTTTGGATGACAACAGATATGTTGTTGAACCGTGAATTACGATTGAAATTATTGAGTGAAAACTTTGTTTGCTTTTTCGAGTTTCTTTGTCATTGCTTGTTTCGCCATAATCACAAAATAGTCCGGAAAAAAAATTTTCTTGCTCCTTCGTGTTTCTTTTTTTTTTGTTCTATTAATTCTACCGTTACTTATATACACCTAATCAGCGCAGCGAATGGCATTTTCTAACTCATACTGTGAATTTTCGAGTGTTTGAGAGTTCTCTACTTGCAAGAGGTTTTCTACCGTAGAAAACGTAGAATACAGTTTTCTACGTAGATTACTTACGAGTCCCGAAAAATCGCGTAGAATACCATCCCTGATTATCTATCAGCTAAAAGAGTGTAAATTTCCGAGTACAACGATGATGTTTGACTAAGTTTTTTCCTGGTCTTTAGAAGCTTTTATCGGTAATTCAAGATCCAACGTGGAATCAATTTCTTCTTTGTATTTTTTTATTTCTAACCGGGAATTCTAAGTGGCCGTTCAATAATTACGTAAGCATACTTTTTCACTCTTTCAACCCCCCTCTCTCCTTTGTAAGACATCGTAAGTTTTTTTAGTACCCCTCTCCCCCCTCTTCACCCTAATAACATCTTACTTCAAGCATACATAGATTTTTATCCTTCGACATGCTACATCACAACCTCCCATTAGACGACTCCAACCCCCCACAAATTGGCGAGGATGGGACCAATATGCCCAAAGCTCCGACACAAGCCATCGGCAGCGAGAAGCAGGCGTTTTCATCACTACTCGACCGACGCCGTCCATGTGATATAGCTTTTATTACCTTTTACCTTGTTACCTTTGTTATACTAAACAAAGGTTATAAAAATCGGTCGAAAAACGCAAAATAGATCCAAGATCCGGAGGGCCGAACCGTATATACCATTCGACTCAGCTCGACGAACTGAGCAATGTCTGTTCGTGTGTATGTGTGTGTGTATGTGTGTATGTGTGTGTATGTATGTTGTCTGTATGTATGTGCCGTAAAATACTAACGCACCTTTCTTACAGAACGCAATATCCGATTTGAATGATCTTATACGCAAACGGAAGCTACTGTGCTCTCCCAGAATGCTACCGAGTGGATTTTTGATTAGTGGCTTAGATTTTAAAATATTGATCAAAGAGTGTTTTTTATATGAGACATTCAACTTTTAAGGCAAAATTAATGGCACGGAGAGCCATGTGTTGTATACAAATTTACTCAGAGCGACGAATTGAACAATTTATGAATGTTTGTGTATGTGTGCCTGTACGTATGTATGTGTAAATATGTTGTTTATATATACTACACATATCAGAATCGACCCAAAAAAGAAAATAACGAAAAAACACTCTTTTTACAGAACGCTTATTCCGATTTTGCTGTTCGCATGCTCAAATGTAAGCCCCAGAGCTCTTTAAAAATCATTCTGAGTGCGATCTTGGTTGCTTGAACTGTAGTGTTTTGACCAAAGTATATTTTAGACATGGGATATTTAACTTTCTTGATAATTTTTCTCTCTCACTGCTCTTCCTTCTCTATCCCTCTTTTTTTGTATCGCTATTTATTTCCAAAAGGAAATCAACAATCATCAACAACTTTTCATAATCTTTACACTCTTCGTAGTGCGTCTTAAAACAAGTTTAAATACATTACCCTTCAGCTTTTTCGTGAAAATTTGAACCAGATTCTAGAAGAAACTGCAATGCTTACTTAGTTCCTTTCTCGCTTCCGAAGCTTTCGTCCTCACTTCTTATAAAATATACACTAAATTGTACGTTGAACCAAGATTTGCGAAGAGTAAGAAAAATTTACAGCTTTCGGGAGCCAAGCATTATAGTAAAATCTGATCCCACAGTGTGCAATTGTAAAACAATTAGCGATGCAGATATTTTGAAAAGCTTTACCAAAGATGTATAGACCTATTTACGTACGAATGTGTTAGTGTAACCCGTTGAGAAAAACACAAATAAACCGCTGTTTTGTTTGCAATGCTACGTTTTGAACAGCTGGAAAAATTTTCAGTTGAACGCTTATTTTATGTTTGAAATTTGTGACCAGCAATCTAAAGTTGCTGGTGAACGTAATCGGCAAAATAAGAAAAAAGTGTTGGAGCAACTCTTCACTTACTAGTGTGCTCAGGTGAAAAGTCACTTATCTCTATGAATGATACAATATGCTCATGTAAGATATAAATATTGCTTTCTTATTTAAGATTAAGTGCAAACAGAGTATCCATGTTATTCCACTTCTCGTTATCGCAGCAAGATTCAAAAAGTCTTTCGCAAAGAATAATGTTCTCGCCTACACTCTGAAAATCCAAAATTCTCAAAGATCGTGGAGAACCTTTATTTTTAGATAACGCATTTGAAATAGAATTAAATTGACAACTTTCATCAATTGGTATATTTTTTTCCTGTATAATTCTGAACTATATTTCAGGATCAAGTTTGTAGAAGTTTGCTTCAATTCATAAAAAAAACTTGATGCTGATTCACAAATCTAGGTCCTGCGATTTCTGAAAATAAAGCAAATAAGTAGAACCGCATTGAATACATATTTGCTGTTCTAGTGTGAAATCTGCATCATTGTTATCTATTACTGTTTCCCCACGTTCGATTATTAAAAAAAAAAATTAATTGCTTCTAGACAGCATTTAAAAATTGGTTTGTGATCGAAAAAATAAGACTTATGTACTCCAGTTATACATTCATATTATTTGCGAAACCCACGTCAAGCTTTAATTCAATTATCGTCTTTGGATAACCCTCTTAAAACTATCTTTTAAATTCATTTCATTCATTATTGAAATTGGAATTACGTTGGTGTACGATTTGTAATTGACTGGCCCATTATGTATAAAGTGATAGTTAGTATAACAAAGGTTTCTGCACCACTTGGTGGATTAATTCAGGTTTTTTTTAATTTTAAATCAATACACTATTAGAGATCGATGAAAGGCTTTTGTTCAAACCATGATTTGGAAGAAGCAAACATAACAAAACTTTTCAGAATTAAAGGCTAAAACAAAACAGTAATATTTTAAAATCGATAAAGATTTTTATGAACATTACTCATCATTGACAATAAACTCATTCATCGCCCATACATGTGCTTGATGGATCTCAGCATCGCCAAAACCTTCAGAGCACTCAATTACATCAGTTGTCCTGCATCAAAACCCTTTGCATTAACCCACTCTGAGCTCCGGTTTCCTCATCCTTAAGTAAGCACAATACTCCGTTTCCTCTTCTGCCCTCAATTCTAGGTAATCGTCCTTCGTAATTTTTTGACGTGGAACACGTCTTTGTTTACTATACTGGGATGCATTCTGTAAAATTGGAAATAAAACGGGCAAATGTTGCGTCAGATTTCAAACGCTAATAGCAGCATAACCACATGATGGATAACAATAATCAATATGTTGTTGGAAAGATAAAATGTATAACAATTTTTTTAAATGCTAGTTATCATTTTAGTTTCATTGTTAAGTCGTAAAATTGATAAAAAGTTCTAATGACAAATTTACGTGAATAATGAACCAATTGCATTCGAGCATTCCTAGCACAGACGACGTGAATGGACACCATCCGTTCCCTGTGATATTCCCTGTATCAATTTCGAAATAAAAATTGACAGAGTCTCCCCGTCCCAATAGGTCAATTTATTTTTGCTTCCATGAGCTTAGACTAATATGATGTCTCGAAGGTAAAAGTTTTCCTGAAAGTTTGAAACAATACCCATCCCTCAACAATCTCTAAACCTGCGTGTTAGGTACTGTAGAACCTAATAAAAACTGATGTCTTGAAAGAAAACATGCCAGTAAAAGCAACAGTACCAGTGGAGTATAGAACCGCAGGTCTCTCGTCGTCTATGATTGCATTGGTACTCTTCTATTCGTACTGCAGCAGTACTATTCGTATTGCAGTGGTACACTTTTGTTCGTACATTTCTATTCGTATGCAATTGAGGAAAAACTACAATGCTGCTGTTGATGGTGATTGAAAGTTTATTTCATAAATATGATTGCCATGAATTACTCAGCAAGAATTGTAAATTTTTGTAACGGATATTTATTTAATTCTATCTTCGATATTTACTAAATAATCGTGACCGGATAGTATCGAAAGAGTAAATTCCTAAATATATACATTTATAGAAGAGTAAGAACCTGCGAATGCTTGTGATTTTTTAGTTTATTTAGTAAGATTCGTACAGAATCTCTTTTTATATTTCAAAATTGTTAGATGATATATTATTATTCTAAGCTTTACCATAATAAACGTATATTTCCTGTCTTCGTAATACAGCGAATGTAGTTGCAGGCAAATGAAAAAATTGTCAAGCAAAAAATAAAAATGTAATTGTGGATTTCTACGATTTTTTGCTGGAACTTGTTAGGAATTATGTTCAAAATATTTTCTAATGTTTTCCAATTGATGAACCTCTGTAAGGGCTTCCATATTATTTTGAAAGTAATATCCATACTATAGATTTGATTTAGTTAGAGTTAAATAAGACAAAACCATTCATTATGATAGCGTAAGCATTATTGGATTTGGTTTTTGAGGATATAGAGATAACTCTGACTTTGATGCATTATGAGAAATTCTTGGTGCTTCTTCAACAAGCACGATATGCTTGTGCCTTGTTAAATACATATTTTTTTGCACAAAAAAAAATTACTAAAGGCATAATATCGTCAAATATAAATGATATTTCTTCGAGTGTTGTTGAATATTTTCCAAAAATTGATTTCCAGGGGAGGCTGAAAATAAACACATTGATTCTGTCTGCAGACTCTGTATATTTTGTATCAAAAAATCCCCTAATTACAGTGTTTAGTCCCACGTCACCATTTCATACAACCCTAGGGCTGTATACCTTGTAGTATTCTTTTATTAATTTTACCATCCACACTTTAATAGGCATGATTATTTGAACAGCTGCATTAACAATGTTTTTTCTTACGTAAGATAATCAATTTAACCCCTTTCCCCTCTCGTAAAAAAACGTAAGAAAAATACCCCCCCCCCCCACCTCACCACCCTATTCGCTTACGTAATTAATGAACGGCCCCTAAGCTCAATTGGTAACCTTTTTGCCTTTCTCCTAGAAAGGTATAGCAATCACTGCAAAAACTAAACGTATGAAAGTGCTCCAAAGGGCTGAATGTCGTATATCACTCGACTCAGTTCGACGAACTGAGCATTTTCTGTATGTATGTGTGTATGTGTGTGTGTATGTGCAACTTTCTTTTCTTACTCATTTTTCTCAGAGATGGACCGATTTACATGAAATTAATTGGAAATGAAAGGTCTAGTTGCGCCATAGGTTGCTATTGAATTTCATTGTAATCGGATTTTTAGTTTAGAGGTTATGTATCAAAATGTAAAAATCACGAAACATCAACATCTCAGAAACCACATAACCGATTTTAAAAAAAATGATGTCAAATGAGCGGGCTATCTCCAGAACCCTTACCTTATAAATTTCATAATGATTAAACATATGGTTCAAAAGTTATGTAAAGAAATGTTTTCCAGAGGCTGTTTAAACTCACTCATTTTTTTGAGAGATGGCTGGACCGATTTTCACAAAACTAGTCTCTAGGTCTAGTTGTACCATAGGTTGCTATTGAATTTCATTGTAATCGGTAGGTAACTTTGTCCGTTATTCATAAAAATGTGAAATCACGTTATTAAAGCAAAGCTTATACCAAAGCCTGCTTAAACTCACTCACTTTTCTCCGATATGGTTAGACCGATTTTCCCGAAATAAGTTGCAAATGAAAGGTCTAGTGGCCCTAAAACGCCCTATTGAATTTTATTGTAATCGGATTTTTAGTTTAGATACCGTGTTTCAATATGTGAATATCACGAAACTTCATTATCTCAGAAACTACACAACCAATTTAAACCAAACTGGTGTCAAATTAAAGAGCTGTATTGAAAATCCTTAACTAATGATTAAACATGGTTCCAAGATCCTACAGCAAAGAGATTTGTAAGTTTGTTTAAAATATTCATAAGAGAAAAATTGTACCATAGACTTTTATGATCACTAATATTGTAGAATGTACCCCGAATCGCCTCAATCAATGTTGACGATAAGCTTTTAAAAGCATCCAGACAAGGAACGAACAAGAATTATGTAAGGTCCAGACAACTCAACCACAGACAACTAGCTAAACTCTTACCAATTGTTAACAAAATTAAGAATTAGAACAGACACTAATCGCTAATAAACACCAACAGTTTCCCCTGAAGATGTCACTGATCAGTGACGAAACGTCGGACAGTAAAAAACCAGATCGTTCTACTTATTCAAGACTGCTCAGCCGAAATTCTAACCAACCATCATTGAACTTTATTGTAATCGGACTATGACCTTATCCATTATGGATAAAAGAAGGGAATCACATTTTTAAAAGAAACATATTCCAAAGACTGCTTAAGCTCACTCAAGTGGTTGAGTGGTTGGACCGATTTTTACAAAATCAGTCTCAAACATACTTATATTATAACTTTATATATAACATCAATATTTTAGAACTCAATGAGTGAATATACCTTTATTGGATTGTGTTTGACATTTTAAGGATGTTTTCCAGAAAACGGAAGCTGCAAAATCGTTGTGTTGTTTTCCATTAATCGAAAGCTACTCAATGTGTGTAGTAGGGGAAGCGAAAAATAAGCGAACTGGAAATATGATACAAATTTGGAAAAATATACCGCGTCCCGTCGAGATGCACTTTCCCTACTGCACACATTGTCTACTTAATGAGCTTGGATGTTAACGGGTAAAAGGCGTTGATGAAAAATAGAAATTTAGTTCGAAAGCTACTATCTGGATATTTAAAATGGCGTCCCAATTTTATTTCTGGCCTCTGGGTATAACGCTTCCGCAATACTAAAAATAAATAATATTTGGTCACTTTAAGCTGTTTCCCAGAAACTGAAGGTCGGCATCTTCGCCATCGAAATACCAAGATTAGGCAGAATTTGGCCATTTTAGGTTGTATTCCGGGAACCAGAAGAAGTCAGATGGATTTTTCGCGTGATGTATTTGAAACATATTTATTTCATGGTAATTGCTTGTGTATTCTTCAATGAATGCTCATATAAATGTTATGTTATGTTGTAAATGTGAATGTTGTAAATGTTATGCTCGAAATGTTTGGTATAGTTGTGCTGTTTTGATTTTTTTTGGCAATTACAAAATAAATATTATTTTTTTTTCCGGCTTCCACAAATAATTTTTGGTTATTATGAGCTCAATTTTAAATAACTTTTGCCTGTTATGATCTCAAGAAGAGTATATCGGCAATTAATTGGTCAATTTTTCAATCATTTTTCTTTTGTTTTTCTTTTCGGGGTTTTTAAAAGCATTTTCTGGTTATATTGAACCTAAATTGGGATCTTTTTTATCTTTTCTGGCACTTCTGAGCTCAACTTGGGATTTTCCGCTCTATTTAAGAGTTTAGAAATAAAATTCTATTTGGGAACATTTTTAATTTTTCGTAATTTTGCTTTTTTGATGGGCGCAATAACGTTTTTACTATTCACCAATAGACGATGTTTATCGAGACGAATGACCAACACATGGTTAAAACCTCGTTAATTTAATAAATAAATGAATAAATAAATAAATAAATAAATAAATAAATACCAATAGACGGTGCTGAACCAAGCTGAGACATATGCTAGGTAGATCGCTTTGATACGTCAGTGATTTTGTTGTGGCGTCGTATACTCTTAGTTGTGTGAAAAAATCGGATTTTGTGGCAAATAATCATCATTTTATCGTTACTGTTACTTTGTTCATATCATCCAAAGTAAACGGCGACTGAAGCGCATCGAGAGTCAAAAAAGTCATTTGTTTTTATATGTACTCATTGCGTCCAGCATTTTTGGTCTTTTGTGGCATTGTCCAAACGTTTCTTGAACAGCAACTTTTTTTGCAGTATGTTTATTGAGTAGTTACCTGCTACGTGTTATAGTGTTTGTATTCTCCCTCAGACTCTATTATCTCTTTTATCGGTCTTATTATCTTCTTATTGGAAAGTATAACGTGCTATGGGTGGATAACATTTCCGAGGGTTTCGATAAGAGTTTTTGAGCCAAGAGGGAAGTTTCCATATAGGGTAACAGGTAGGTTACAAAATTTTATTGAAATCTGAGAGTCTTAGACTAATTACTGGTCGGGTTTGTATATGTGCGCACCTACGAGCTCTGAATACAGCCCTTACGACGCATTATACGCGAGCCGATGGACGTTGGTATCAAACGTCAATGGAATGGTGAATAACAAGTAGGTAGGCAGTAGGGTGGTTTACCGGTAAAACAAAAACCGGTAAAATCGGTAAAACGGATATTTTTTTCAATACAGAAATACCGGTATTGGAGAGACGAAAAAACCGGTATTTTCGGTATTTTTCTTAAAATGGAAAAAAACTTCCCACAATATTCATAAATCTTTGTTAGGCTAATGAATGCTTCTCACTTAGGTAGTCGTTACAAATCCCATGACGATGTATACAGGGTGTAAGGTAGCTCACTTTTAATCAAATCCTTTAAGGGATAGAGGACCCTATTTGATGAAAAAAATTCTACGCATATGGTCAAAATTTAACTACTGCAGAGTAATTCTCTTCTTCTAGTTTTCGGTTATGTTTACCTTAAACGAGGTCTATCACAAGAAGTATGATAGCTAGCTCAATTCTGTTGGTTTTCTTGAAAAGCTGGGAAAATTTCGTAATCAATAGTGTCTCAAAAATATCGAATTAGGAAGAAATCAAATATTTTTGAGAACTTCACAGCAATTTTCTCTCTGAAATGTGTGATAAACATGGAGTTTGTTGTTAACCAAATTAAACATTGAAGTCTACTCTACTAGTTGTTCTCTGACACCAAGCACCTAATTCTTTCAGTTTAGATACTATTTCACTTTAAAAGCAATCAGCTGCGCCTTCGTTTAGTGTGGTAGAATTCACAATTTTCTGCTCGATTAAGGCAAACATAACCTAAAACTGAAATTAGTGAATAACTCTGCAGTAGTTGACTTTTGACCATATGAGTAGAAGGATTTTTTTCATCAAACATGGTCCTCTATCGCCCCTTGAAGGATTTTAAGTGAGCTCCCTAATATAATAAATACATTTCGACAGAAGCAACATTATATATATTAATTTTCCCTCACCTATTTACCAACTTTTGTTATCTTTTTGTTTGTTCTGCTCGGATTCAGACAATGTGTTTGTGTGTATCGGTAATATGTCAAAAAACTTCAATAAAGCATTTATTTTTTAAGTATAACAGCTTATCTCTTCACACACTCATACTCACAGAGGCAACGCGTGGGTAGGTTCAAAACCTACCAGTTTAACTACAAATTATGAGGCAGTAATTACAATTATGTCAGCGAAAAAAAGCAAGACATTATTTATTTTGTGCTATTCAAAAGTAAAACTAAAAAAAATATAAATAAATATAAATTTGGATTAGGAATTTATTTTTTGTTGAGACAAAGTGTTATAATCAACCAATAAAGATTTTATCCTAAAAATTACTGCTCCTTGAAAAAGTGAAATTTAAATAGCTGTAGCATGGTCAAAGCTTCGTCGCCCGTACCGCAGCGGGCTTTTATTAGCAACTAGCTGAATGTACCCGGCCTCACTCGTGTACAAGTTTCTGCTTTTTCTATTTCAAATATTAATTTCTATTTCAGTTATTTCAAATATTTATTTCTATTTCAGTTACAAACTTGTTCATATGCCACATTTTTCGTTTCTCCATTAGAAGCCGCACCCAACGCAAACGGGGAACGTTTTATTACTTTAGGACAATTTTTTATTACTTTTTGTGGCTTATGACTGCGCATTATACACAAAAAGTAACAAACAAAAAGTAATAAAAATTATGACCGCCACACGCTTGTATGTGTTTCTGCAGGAGAACATACAGCCAAGCACCGCAATGCATGTGTTAGCAAGACTTCACTCGCTGCATTTGTATTGATGCAACGATCTGGTTCATTTTTGTCTCCTTCAACCACACATAATCAGAATCTCAACCGTCAACCTCAAACGTCTAATTAGAAACACTTTCGTTTCGTCCCCCAGTGTTTACTTGAAACGGAAATATGTAATACTGTCTGACCAGAGTGGCCGAAGTTGCGAATATTGTTCTGGATGGGCACGAGTTTTGTATTTTCAAACAGGTGCAAAAGAGTTTCCATGAACCAATGAGTATGTGTTTTAGATATCATGCAGGAAAGCGAATGTTTTTGTTTATCTCTAACGCAGTTTACAGATCGTGATGTCATTTCAAGACGCATTTCAAGTCTTTGAAATCATCAACGTTTGCATACTCTATGGCGGGGAAAATGCTGCTTGGCAGCTCTTGTCATATTTTTCCTCTACTCCGTATGCATACAACGAGCGAACTAATACACGCACACCGGATGAATTGGAGATTGAAGAAACTTGTAACATGTACAACATATGCGACGGTGTGTGATTTTTTTTTACTTGAGATGGAAAGGGAGCAGGTTTCGACAGAAAAAATCCTGCATGTGGTTGAAACGACCATTATTAGATAGTCGTACTCCCGTAACACGTGCTAAATATATGACAGTATGTGTTGTTACTTGAATGGGGAAGAACTTTATTGCCTTTTAAGTAATAGGTTTGTTACCTAAAAGGCAATTTTGCGCTATTGCTCCTAAAGTAAACCTAAATTAATCCACCTAGCGGTCAGACTCAGCCTTTCTCATTCAAACTTATTATTTGTAAAAATAGATTTACATGAATGCTTAAATCTAATAAATGTTTATCCACTCTTTGGGTTCTAAAATATTTATGTTGTAATTAAAGTATAAGATATGAAATTTGACGTAATGTTAGTACTTAAGAAATAGCGAAATAAAAGCAATGACTCTTAATTTCGAACAATTTAATCACGAGCGATGCCGGGAACGTTCAGATAATACGATACCACCTTTAAATCTTGTTGAGGCCATATATATTGATCGAAGCAGGTAAAGTGTTGAATAGTCTTTGAATTTCTTTTCTTTCTAAAACTTTTAAACAGCATATCAAATTGTTATGAAGTTTGTTATTTGTAAGTTTGAGAGATGACTCGTTTGTATGACACTAGTTATGTTCAAAAAGTCGTGTAATACTTGAGATAATAGACTTTCGTTGTTTTACAAATTAAAACATAATGCTTGCTTAAGTTTGATTACAATCAAATGAAAAGGTAACGTATGGGGCAGCCAAACTTTGAAACCACGTGTTCAATCATAATTCATCAGTTAACCCTTAACTAGCCCGTTCATCTGATATCAATATTGTTCAAATCGGTTGTGTAGTTTCTAAGATAATGAAGTTTCGTGATTTTAACATTTCGATACATTACAGACGAAGTTGCAGTCCGATTACTGCAAAATTCAGTAGGGTGTTATGAGGTAGGTGGACCTTTTATTTGATACTAATTCTGTGGAAAGCGGGTCAACCATCTCTGAGAAATATGAGTGAGTCCAAGTAAGTTGTCTTGGAATATGTTCCATTTCATAGCTGGATTTCACATTTTTAAACATAACAGGCAAAGTAATAATCCGTTTGAAAAAAAATCATTAGGATCTTATGGGGCAACAAGACCTTTCATATGACACTAATTTTATAAAAATCGGGCCAGCCATCTCTGAGAAACATGAGTGAGATTAAATAGTCTCCAGAACCCGTTTCTTTCCATAACTTCTGAACCACATGTTCAATCTTCATAAAATTCAAAAGGTAAGGGTTTTTAAGGTAGCCCGTTCATTTGAAACTAATTTCAATCAAATCAAATGTGTGGTTTCTGAGATATTGATGTTTCGTGATTTTTACACTTTGATACATAACCTCTAAACTAGAAATCAGATTACAATAAAATTCAATAGTGTCTTAAAGGGCAACTAGACCTTTCATTTGCAATTAATTTCATTGAAATCTGTTCGGTCAGACCATCTCTGAGAATAGTGAGTTCGAAAAAAGGTGCACATACACACGTACACACCCACACACAAACATATACACCTATACATGCTTATATGCAAAAAATGCTCAATTCGTCTAACTGAGTCGAGTAGTATATGACATTCGGCCATTTGGATCACTTTTCTACCTTTTAATTAGCCAGTGATCAATAGGAGGAAGTCAATACGTTTACTTTCATTATGTGATTTCACATTTTCATGAACAACGGACAAAGTTACAATCCGATTGCAATGAAATTTAATAGCAACCTATGGGGCAACTAGACCTTTCATTTGCAATTAATTTTGTGAAAATCAGTTCAGACATCTCTGAGAAAAATGAGTGAGTTTAAACAACCTCAGGATAACTTTTCTTTACATAACTTTTGAACCATATGTTCAATCATTACGAAATTCAAAAGTTAAGGGTTTCGAAGACAGCCCGATCCTTTGGAACCAATTTTATTAAAATCGGTTGTGTGGTTTCTGAGATATTGATGTTTCGTGATTTTTACATTTTGATACATAACCTCTAAACTAAAAATCCGATTACAATGAAATTCAATAGCAACCTATGGCTTAACTAGACCTTTCATTTGCAATTAATTTTATGAAAATCGGTCCAGCCATCTCTGAGAAAAGTGAGTGAGAAAAAAAAATTGCACATACATACACACACACACACACACATACACACATACATACATACATACAGAAAATGCTCAGTTCGTCGAAAGGGGTCGAGTGGTATATGACATTCGGCCATTGGGACCACTTTTATACCTTTGGTTTTTCCAGTGATTGCTATACCTTTCTAGGAGAAAGGCAATAAGGTAAAGTTTTGCGAGTAAAGTTAATAAAATAATAATAATAGTAATAAATAATTTGGACGAATTGTTTAAAGAGCTTCGAACAGAATAAAGAAGTATTTACCTTCGATTCATTCGGATTCGTAAAAAGTAAATTCTGGTCTGATCGTGATTTCTTCTTTTTATTTCATTCATATACTCTTCTAAACAGTTTCAAATATTGTTTTTCTACGAAATTTATTGTTGTTCGTTAATTTGAAACTAAGTTTTGCGATGTAAAAGTAAATTTAAATAAAAATCAGCATGTTTTTTTCGTTATTACATTAGTTCCGAAATTATGTTCTTCGTAATCATATCACTAGATTCATTCATTGGAGTTTTTCAAACACTGTTATCCAGTGTTGTATCTGGATCGTATACCACAAGAGATCAAAATAATGGTTGCAAAGGTCCTAATCTTAGATAAAAATCTGGATCGTAATGAAGCAGAGGTACTCATAAATGCAAAAACATAATCATGCAGCGACACGTCCATACATAGATGCCATCTGAGACGCTAAGCAATAAATTAATTTCAAATCCAAATTTATGTAGGTAACGTTTTCGGCAGTGGCTTACTTCGGCAGGTTTTTGCATAAGACTGCGGCAGAAAACCACTACCGAAGACGTTCGACACCCCATATCTTTAATTATTTTTCAGTTTTATTTTTAAATAGTACAGGGAAAATGACTTGCGTTTTTGTTTTCGCGGACAATCATCATTACTTCCCCGAACTATGATTTTAAGAACTTTGTAGTTGAAAAAGTAGGTTTAAAGACCACGAGTCACCCCTGGTTTGTATTAATCCGAAAGAAATAAAAATACCGGTTTTTTACCGGTTTTATCGGGTTTTTATTGTTATGAATACCGAAATACCGGTTTTTCGAAAAGTCGGTAATACCGACCACCCTAGTAGGCAGAGAAGGTGGTATAGATGAGTAATGATCGGCGAGGGTTAATAGTAGTAAACAATAATAAATCGAGTTAGAATAGGTTAGTTAGATTTAAAAAGTAATCTGGAAAAAGCTAAAACGTGGTGCGTTACAGCGAGTGAGTGGCTTTTTCGAGATATGTCTTATTTGATGTTTTATTTGAAACATCGTAATAGAACTTTATACGGTAAATGATTGTAGAAAGGAACGGCCACGTCTAAACAAGCGCCGCAGTGTTGTTTCTCATTAACATCGAGTAAATCTGATGCTCCAAGTGCAGCGTGTGTTTGGTTTCAGTAAACGACACGACGCTTATATGTGAAGTGCTTTGATATTGTCTTTTAATGCATGTTTTTACCTGCAGGAAACAGCACGAAAATAACCAAATAGTAAATTTGTTTCATATTAGAACCTTCATTTTGCATTAGCATGATAACTTCTCTTATATTATTGCATGCTTTAAATTAAACATTCAATGTTTCAGCTGTGCAAGAATGACAAGAATGAAAGTTTATCAAGTTTTAAGTTTTTGGTCGCGAGTGGGGTATTTTTCATTGACGTTGATGAGTCTCGTAGTTTTTTGAATTGTTTCTCCCAAAGGTCGGTAAATATGTATAATATTAAATTGGTTGCCAAGTGTTAACTTGGTGATTAATGTTTTTAAATAACCTCGCAGAAACGAAGACAGGGCCGTCAGGGCTGCAATGTTGTTTCAAATACAACGAGCGTTGGGTTCTAGTATACGATACGTGTACTTTTGTGGTAATGTGGTAAACTTTATATCAATTCTTGTTCATTGGTTTTTCGTGTAATATTTCCCATATTCTATTTTTGACGTTGACTAACGTCTATATCGAAGTTAGGCCCCTGAATTTGAAAATCTAGTAATTCAACCAGGGAAAACCAGAGAAAAGTGGTCAGGTTTTGAGCGCTTATTTTGCAGTCATCTATAATCAGGTTTTCGAGGTTTTGGCATCAATCGATCAGAAATTCTTTTGCGGTTAAATTTATGTAACAAAAACAAACTATTGTTTGAGATACACTATTGAAAAATTGGTAATTAATATCGATTGTCTAAATCATACCGCGCAGCCAATCACTACCTCTCTTCCCAAGCACAGTCGACACTAACGGATACAATCGATCTGACTTTGTTGTTATTGTTGTTGTCACTTTCTGTTTCCGATGTTTATGCTGCTGCTAGCGGAAAAAACCTTGCAAATATGCATCTTTTTGTTGGTGTTAATTTTACGACAGCGGCCGGCGCCCCATCATTCTGATTCCAATACCGCACCAGTGACATGCGGACGCTAGGTGATAGCAGCTGAAAGGAGGAAATACAAAATAGTACCGGTCATCTCGTGCCGGTTTCACTCGTAATGCTGGTGGCTTTAGTAGTAAATGGCTACTGCAAAACACTTAAATGGCAGGAATTCTGGACGGACTAACCAGGAAACTATAATCGGCAACTGGCACCTTTTGTTACAGAAGCGGCAAATTGAATTTTCTGTTTTACCAAATGCTGCTGCTAGCGGAAAAAACCTTGCAAAAATGCATGTTTGTGTTGGTGTTAATATTACGACAGCGGCCGGCGCAGCTTTCAAGAAACATTTGTCTCTACCATTCCATCATCTATGTAGCCCCTCCCTTTTTCTAATTATCTGACGAAGCCTTGGTATAAAACGTATCGTTCGAACATTTCACCCCATCAGTTTCATTATTAAACCGTACCGGGTACATACGGACGCTCGGTGTTAGCAACTAGAAGGAGGAAAAACAAAATAGTACCGGTCATCTCGTGCCGGTTTGACCCGTGATGCTGGTGGCTACTGCAAAATACTAAAATGGCTGGAATTCTGGGCGGAAACCAGTAAACAAGAAATCGGCAACTGGCACCTTTTGGTGCCTCGCAGTTTTATAATAGAAGCGGTTAGTTGAATTTTATGTTTTACAATTGCTGTTGCTAGCGGAAAAAACCATGCAAAAATGCATGTTTATGTTGATGTTAATTTCACGACAGCGCTAGGCGTTAGCAGCTGAAAGGAGGAAAGACAAAATAGTACCGGTCATCTCGTGCCGGTTTCACCCGTTATGCTGGTGGCTGTTAGTAATAAATGGCTACTGCAAAATACTTAAATGGCTGGAATTCTGGACGAGAATAATCGGAAACTGGTACCTTTTGGAGCCTCGAAATTTTGTTACAGAAGTTTTGTAAAAGAAGCGTTGCAATTCCCTCTACTATTTGCTTCAATGGAATATTTTTTTTTTTAAGAATACGGTAGTCAACGTCATGCGGTCGTGTCTTGAATACCACCCTCCTACTTTTTTCATATTGCATTTCATTATCAATTTTTATTAATATTTCATTATATTATTCTTACAATAATACAATTAAATCGTGATCGAATCACTTACCAAAGTGAATCCTGATCAACCTACCATTGTAACAAAAACTCCCTTCCGTGGTCCTCACTTGACTGTAAGGACGTGGCCGGCACCGTTATTGGTCTGTAATAAATTGGGTCATGAACGATTTACACTCTTCACTTCTCACTGTAGTGAGAAGGAATGACCCCTTCCAGTCGTTCATTCAGTTGATTCATTGACCATCTTTAGTTGCTCGGACCCATCATGGAGTAGCAATCATAAGCTTAACTAAGCTTCTATAGTTCTTAGATAGTCACCCAATTGCATTTTTAGAGGTTTTTCTGGAAAAATTGTTGATAAACGCCTTTCAAACACACAACATTAAAACCCAAGACTGTGGAACGAATCGTTGAAACTCGCAACGAATTTGAACCTATCTGGATAAATAGAATTATCCACACCCTGCTGTGCCAGTTAACGGAAAAAAAAACCGGCTTAAACTGTCGTTACGCTTGCTGGTTCTGTTTGGCAAAGTGCTTGAACTCTTGCGTTCACAGTTTTTATCCCTCTTCTACTGCAACTCGCTCGCACACCGGGATTGAACAAAAAAGTAATATGGAACCAGTTTTGTTCGGGGGGAAAATGAGAAAAGTTGTAATGGCAAAATCGAACTCAGTTAATGCTGCACTGGATTGAAGTTGAACCGGTTTGCAGCGATGAATTGTGCGGAAATGGGTATGTTGTTTTTTCTGCTTCAACTTGACTAACACAATCGAGGTACTGCTCGTACGGTACTCAATGTTGTGAGCTCATTCCCCGCCTAGCAGTTGTAGAACGGTTTGCTATTGTTCAAGTCAAACTGGTTGTTGATTTTCAATACGCATTACTATAATTTTATTTGAAGAAGTTTCCTCCGGAGGTGTAATTGAATGTCATTTTCATAGTTAATTAGCTACCTGACTCGTACCATCATAATTTATGACGAGAATTGTTCCTCCGAGCAAAATGTCCCACTCCGAACATGATGCAACCACTCTACAATATTCTGTTGTTACGTGTTTCGCAAGTCCAACGCAAATTTCCCTGGAGCAATTTGCTACCCGGCGAGCGATACTAGGATGTTGCATGGAGAGACACCCAGCTGCTGATAACCGATGTTCCTTCCAGTTTCGATAGTCGATGCTAACAGCACCAGCACCAGCAAGGTACATACAACAAGACGTTGTACAAGAAATCGCCCGAAACTGATTTCCCATTGTTCCGTCCCGAACTGACAACACAATATGCAGTTTCTCCACTTACCATCAGTAAATACCGTACAAACACTCTCAAGCTCAGTTCAGCTCAGCTCGACTAAATATATGTCGTACGAGAAGAGCGCTTGGTTGGAATTAAATCTTGCCACCCTCGAACAAGGACGCTTCCGGCCACCAACGAACGCGTGATTGGGTGGAAAATCCAGTGGAATGTTTCGTACACAGGAAAACATCCCCCGCCGCGCCGTTGCATTCATTCCAGCAGCATGCATCCACAATGTCTTCTCGCGCATTCTCCCCATATACCAGCTGTTGGAAATTGCCCTGGCTGCTGACAACGATAATCATCTTCCATATCTCGAACACGTATAGATAGACAAACACAAACACTTGCAGCCACCGTCGCCCGCAACATCGGACACCAAAGATGCAAGCAGGCAAATAACGGAACGGAACAGAACGGAACGGAAGTAAGCAAAGCATGATGAGGTTTTCGCTTGCGGGTACTACAAGCCAGCCGCAAATTGCTTGTCAAACTCCGGGGTTGTTGCAAGTCGGTACGGAACGAAACCGGCGACTTCTTATGCGAACTCTTCGCAAGATGCAGCATCCTTCGGTGTCTCTCAGCTCAGCATGCATAGAGATGTAGGAAGACGCCGGCCGCCATCGTCATCATCGACGATCAAAAGGATTAGATATGCTTCTGTTCACCTTCAAGAGGTTTTGCACGAAAACCCGGTTGTCGCAGATAACGGCCAACTGGAAGGAAAGCGATACCCGGCAGTGCACAAAAGAAGACGAGGAAAAAAAAGGAATAAGGTGTCACTGTCATATACACACGAACATAGTTACTACACACGTTCCACAAGCATACACGATAAGAAGGAGGAAAGTTTAAAGCGATGACATGTCCTTATCGATATGAAAAGTTAGAAATTTTTGAAGGACAGACGATTCCAGCGGTTTCGTTGCCAGTTTGACGTGGAATTACCACGAGTTGGAAAGCTGCCTATATACTTGATGGAAGTTATACAAAACAATATATTTTATATTTTAAGAAGATGAATTGGACAACAACGAGTTAATCAATGTCAAAAATACTCACTTTAGTCCAGTTAGTTCAGAGACTCTTCCTGTTCTGGTGTGCAACCTAATTCAAGCGTGAAAATGCTGTCCGTCCGGCTGCTGTTGGCTTGCTGCTGATACCAGGACAGTTCATTTCCCTCGTAAACACGTCGCATTCCGGGCGGAACAGAAAAATCCAGCAGAAAGCTCTCCTATATACGGGGAAAAACACACTTCTTCTACCGTATCTTTTAATGGTCTATTTGATCTTCAAAGCTGACGGGTCAGCGAAGTGCAGTACAGGATATCTAGGAACTCCACACGACTGGCTTCGGAAATTCATTTCTCCACCGGGGAGGTCTCGTTTCGGAACAGTGCATTTCAAACAAATTTTAAACTCCCACGCTCCCTCCACGGACCGCTCAGACATGGTCTGGAATCCATCGGCAAGTGTGTGTGTGGGCACAAAACAATTTCAGCAACCATCGGACGGACCATCCGTCGGGGGAGAAGCTCCCGAAATTGCTCGCAGTTAAACAGTTTTCAACACAAAACGCTTTTACCGAGTTGCTGCTCTGCCGTCTGCTCATCAGCTGGTAAGTTGCTCGTAGCAGCAGTAAGCAACGTTCCACCAATAAATCAACTCCAAAGTACCTTCCGTGTCCTTGTCCTCCTTTCCTTGTCCTCGAATTCGGGCGTTTGGCTGCCATTGCACTGTTGGAATACGTAGCAGGTTTCTTTTACAAGATAGTGGTCCCGGAGGCGTTTGAGTGTAGCAAAACTACCTTGCTTTTGACCATTTGCTATGAATACAAAAATCAGTATTTAAACATGTTCAATAGTCCGTTGAAATTACTGCACTC
Source organism: Wyeomyia smithii (assembly GCF_029784165.1). Taxonomy (NCBI): domain Eukaryota; kingdom Metazoa; phylum Arthropoda; class Insecta; order Diptera; family Culicidae; genus Wyeomyia; species Wyeomyia smithii. The sequence goes on along the minus strand of NC_073696.1, from coordinate 264,212,215 downwards.
TAGACACATGGTTAGTAACTAAACTGGATGATTGTGTGCGAGATCCAGAAGTTGGATCAAACGGCTATAGAAACTGGTTTCGAATCGAAATTTAGGAAGGAATTTAGATTAAAAATGAAACGAGAGCTATAATCGAAATTGAGTTTAAGAATCAGACTGGATCTTGCACTGAAACCAGAACACTAATAGAATAGAGTGAATACAAAAAAAAAATATTTTTCTCTTATTTTGAACAACATATAAATAGAGCCTTGGTAACGAATATTTTGACCAATGAGACCTGAAAACAAGGTCAAATATCAAGCAAAACTCTCAGCCTCGATTCAAATCAATCTTTCTTCCCCAAAAACAATCAACACTAAGGCATACATGCAGACGATTTGACTACTTCTGAACGATTTAGCGATAAGCCTTTTTCTATGTCAATTCCTGGTTTACGAGACTCCTCCCCCATTGAGAGGTTTCCTTCAAAGCCTGGTATATATGGTAGCAAACAGAAATTTCACCTCCAATTCCGCTCATCTCGTTCCAGGTTTCAGTTCCCTTGGCAGGTCGAATGCATCGTCTGCAGCGCAATTGAAATTGTGTTGGTGCTGGGGCACCCGACTATCCGTAGGCTGTTATGAAATACTTAGTAGCTTCCAAAGTGCTGAAAATTCTGCCGTATTATGACAAGAATAATCCCACTTCATATGCAAATTGCAATCCGAAATAACAAAAAATTAAACCAATGGCACTTTTCAGCCCCCAAAAACACTTGACTGAAGTACTTGTTATTTTTCTGCCACCCGCCAGAGCGTTGCAAATAGTGATAACAATTTTTTTTTTAAAACAATCTTGTGTTTAAAATGTGTAAAATTAAGTGCAGGACTGCAGCTAATCTAGCCTCATTTGAATTATGATGTACTAGCTGACCCGGCAAACTTCGTACCGCCGCCTTGAGTTTTATTGACTGTTGTATTGCAAAAACTGAAATATCTAACTGCTGCTAAAAAACATACCTACGATATGTTTCGGCTCTGATTTGTTTTTAGTTTTTTTTTTAATTATGCGCTCGTAAAATTCTACGTTTTTATTTCATTGAACATTATGAATCACCTTTCAACCATAATCAAATCATTTCAATACATTTCTGATAATAAACAGTAATTCTTTTAAATATTCTGAAAGAAATTATTACATTATTTTTTTCAATTATTCAAAACCTTGGCTTAATGCAAATATAGTAACACCCTTCTGCCTGGCCAATCTCACAGGAACAGATTTTATAAAAAAAACTTCAGAATTCTAAATAATTCAAGCTTTAAATTCGGAATACAGTCATACCTCGATATAAGGCAACCTCGATATAACGTAACTCGATATAACGTAACTTTTACCTCGATATAACGTAACTTTTTAAAGTGTATTGAAATTGAAAATAAATGATACAGCAACTGTTTTTGGGCTATAAATTGCTTCAAAAAATGTTTGTAGTTAGTTTTGAAACCAATGAAACCAATGCGAAAATTGTCTAAAATGTGCATAAGGAAAGTTCAAAAATACTAATAGATGATGGAAAATAGGTCTTTACGCATCTTTCAGTAACAACTCACAGTCTTGCATCAATTAGAAAAAAAAATTGTTTTCTGCTTGGTAAAATTTTCTCTAAATGGGCATTAGAAAGGTTTAAAAATACTGATAGGTGACGGGAAATAGGTTTTCGCCCAACTGTGAGCAACCACTAACAGTCTTGCATGAATTAAAAAAAATTGCTTGTTAAAAATTGTCCTAAATGGGCATAAGAATGGTTTAAAAATACTGATAGGTGATGGGAAATAGGTTTTCGCGCCTTTTTGAGTAACCATTAACATTCTTGCATAAATTAAAAAAAAAAAATTTTTGCTTCGATATAGCGTAACTCGATATAACGTAACGAAAATAAAAATAAAGTTGCCTTATATCGAGGTATGACTGTATACGAAACATGTGAAAGTGGTCAAGGCGGTCCTAGCCACTAAATTCTATATATTCTACAAAGTCGGGGTCAGGGTCACGTGAATATGCGACATAGAGCTGTCCATGTGAGAAGCATAAATACTCGGAGTTTATGCCACAAATTTTCAGTGACTGTCCTTGGGTTTTATCAATAGTCATCGAGAATGCGCGACGCACGGGATAGATCGGGTAGTGGCAGCAATGCATCTGTTCGGTGGTAAATTTGGCCTTGAATCTATAAAGTAGTAGTATTTGAAAATATTTGATTAGCATTTTATTATTATTATTATTTTATTATTATTATTATTTTATTATTTTATTATTTTATTATCTCAATTGAGTGTTTAGTTTATTATACTTTATTTTTCTTTTGTTCAAGACTCGTTTAAAGACTATGGAAACTAAGTGTGTAACTGACGATTTTGAGATATATGGGGTGTCGAACGTCGTGCATTTCGAGCTCGTCTTGTTCTTAACCGATCAACTTCCCTTCGGGACTCGTATATTTCCTGACTTTTTAATGTTCTATCTTCAATGTTTCGGAGCCTGACACTTTTATTGAACTGCTACTACTCGTATCTTAACTCGCAAAACTGGAACCAAAACAACGAATTTAATTTTAATTCAACGGCATGTTAAGTATTTGAACATTCCACTTACAACAACTTCATCTGAACAAAAAACACTTCGACCACAGCAGAAATTTGTCAAAGTCAACTGGAAGATATGCAAGAATCAGTTTGATCATGAAGATTAGGGAACATTCCTTTTATAAAATACCCTTAGCGGCATCTTCGTTAGGAAGCATTCCCACTACACGGCGAAGAAAATTATTCGAAACAAACTGAAACCAGTATGAATACTCCTCAGAATTCTTGCAAAAACACATTATTATTTTTAATCTATTATGTTTATTACGTACCGACAGTGCCTTCTTCTTTCTTGAAAAAAAGTCACAGCAGAAATTAACAAGAACTGACGTTGAATTTAAATGGTATCAACAGAAACCAATACGAAAATCGCATAGAACTATTCCATAAAATAATTAAAAAATGAAGGCTATCGTTTAAATACGCCCTGGTGATGAAAACTTTTTTCGAATTTTTCCGATCAAAGGCAACAAAAAATCGTTACTCACTAATACTCCTAGAACTCCTCTCAGAATCTTTAATTTGTTGACTACCTCGCGTAACCCAGTTTCACAGCAATCTTGCAATTCTTGCAACGACGGGTGGAAAATAACAAGGGTTGGTTTTTCACGTTTAATAACTTTTCCAGTTGATTTTCGTTATTGCCATGGCATAGTGACAATTTGGTTTTGTCCTGAACAAAAATTCTCGCAAAACCTAATGGCCAACCATTTTTCGGGTATTTTTTTTTTCAAACATACATGATACCAATTGTTTTTCACGTGACCATGTGACATAAAGCTGTTTATGCGAGAATATGCATGTTTTAGGTTTAATGCCACCAGTTATCAGGGCTTTGGGCATTATCGAATATCACCCAACTGCGGAGCGCGAAGGTACATACAGACGTTTGAAATTAAATTGTAAATTGGTAGGTACACGGAGCTTCGAAATTTTCGCTTTAAAGACATTAATATTTCATCTGCTTTTTGAGGCAGATCTGCTGTCTAAGCATAGTGCAATTGACACTTCGCAACATTATAGTTTTCAATTCAACACTCAACCATTAATTGTAAGTCCAGAGATTTGTAGGAATGCAATAGTGCCTATTTAACGAAACATGAACAGAAATCAATGTTTTTTGAGAAGCAAAAACTACACGTTTCTTTTACCAGCTAACAGAATCATTGCAGCATGAGCAAATGTCAATTATCTAAGTCAGTGTGCATTTTAGAGAAAATTGAACAGATTGATTAGATCCGAACAATGGTAAATTACATCATCGCACATGTAGTGTTATTCTTGTTCTTTCTTTTCATTTATCAGATAAATAAAATGATTATATGCAACTTTGCTCAAATAAGCCAGAAATTTAATTTAGGGGAAAGTAGGTAAAGACGGACACTGCGGGTAAGATGGACACTTTTAATATTTCACAAACTAGAATGTATTATAATAGTTGAGTGATGCGAATACCTTCTTTATAGTGTGTTAATGCTTTTGAGTTGCATTATCGGTTTTCAGCAAGCAAACTGTCAAATATGTAAGTAAAACAAAGAATATTTTCGTGAACGCGCAATTTGATGTAATTTTTATTCCACGGAAAATAGTGAAAAACTCGTGAAACTTACGTGTTTTCATTTGTTCACAATAGTAAAGTGATTAATTAGTCTTTCCTCGGTTTTTTAGTGAAAATCCAGCAGATTTTCGATGTTCCGATGAAGAGCTACGATCGTTTGAAAAATTTACAACCAGGTCGGGCAAGACGGACACACTATGGTAGGGAAAGATGGACACACGGATTTTCCAAGAATTTTCACATGTAGCATCTGTTGTGTACTACAGATGTCCACAAAGTACACCCGCGAGAGAAACCAGCAGATATTAATCACTTAGCAGTTAGAACAGGCCATATAGGCGGAGAATTTTCGCCTTCATCGAAACCCATCCTCTCAAACTGTTCACGTGATGGACTCTAATAACGTAGAGTAATGTATGACCATCACTTAACACATAAATCAAAAGAATACTTAACGTACTACATCTTTTTTGTGAGTGTCCACCTTTACCTTCGTAGTGTCCATCTTACCCACCCCAAGTGTCCGTCTTTCCCAACCATGTCAAAAAACAGCAATTTGTAGTCTTATTTTTGAAGACCCAAAACACATAAAACTTGGAGGAAGTTCACTAATACCAAAAATGATTATGAAAACAAATGACCTTAAATTTCTATTTGTATGACTACTGCGATCTAAATAGCAATACCTAAGTAAATATTTAGATTAAACCTTAGGGTGTCCGTCTTTACCTACTTTCCCCTACATTATCAAGTATATGCCCTTGAATAAAATCAAAGCCACGTTGAGAGTATTCACATGCATGTTGAGTTTGCTGCTACCACGCTATAGCGCTTTTGCATAGAAAAGGTGTAGACGCCTCAATAACGACGCTACGACAGCTTTTCTACCGCTCATAGCCTGCAATCATAGTAATCTAATGACGTTGTTTTTGGAGTAAAAGGCGGGAAAAGGCGAAAATGTATTTCAATTTTTTTTAAACTTTATCAGTTGATCATTGTTATTTTTATGGCTTATTAACTCGTCGAAGATCAAGACAAAACAAACACAAAAAGAATCATTCAAATCCGTTGATTCTATTTGGAGTGAAACGCCGTTATAAAGACACCAGCTTATTTTTATTTAATAGAAGATAATGACAAATACTTTCAGAATCTGCCAATTCCCATTTCGTCGTTTCCTTGAAAGTATTCAAACCGTTAAATTTCCCAAAATACCGAAATGAAGGCTTGAATATTTAGGTTGTCAAAACAAGCTTGAATCGTCAGCTATTTTAATTCGAACAATAATAATTTCATCCATTTATTCAATACACATTTTCGTAACCTTCGCTTCGAGATTGTAGAGAAAACAAATAGCTACAATTCCATCTGCTACTTCCGCTGATTAAGTATAAAACTATCGTAGTCCTACGTCTACCACGCGGTCGTGAATAGATACCACCCTCCTGCTATCTACGATAACTAGATGCTCTATTTTTTTACGGTGCAACGGTTCCCTATACCTACAACTATGTTTTAGAAACCTTCAACATTATTTTCGGATAATTTTAAGCCAACTAAATAACACTCCTCTTCAAGGTCACCAAACATTTGAAGAAAAGAGAGTTGAAAGAGACTTATTACCGCAATTTACTATTTTACTTCCCATCATCAAAATGATTAACCCTAATCGAGTGTTTTCCCAAATCTATTGCAAGTAATCAATTGACATAGAAGAGCCTTTTGTAATTCTATCTTAACCTTACGGCCGTGTCTCATACTAGACTGGGACACAGTTGTATGGGAAAAAAGCGTTGGTGTAATTTTTTCGCTCCCATGCACTTTTCGTGTTCCTTATGGGTCCTGTAACAACTGTGTAACTTTTCAGATCGATTGGTGGAACCCCTGATTTGCGCCCGATTTTTAAAGTTTCCATACGATTTTATAAGGGAAAATCCACTTTTTCAAAACTTATCCTCTATAAATTTCCAGTTGGCTCCTAAAAATATACCAATACATGATATTTGTAGGAAATTTTCCTGGAGATAATTCTTCAGAAGACTGTAAGGCGCTACAAAATTTGTAGAAAAAGATATTCACCTTAAACTGATCGAATGTCTGACGAACGGCTCAACATTGAATTTTTCCAGCAACACTGCTGCAGCATGCTGCTGTTGCAAACTCAACAACGTGATGAGAAACAGTTTCGCGTAGAATTAAGCTTGAAAGCGTGATTTTTCGCTCATAGTATCTTCGGAGAAAATGCTTAGAATCCCTATATTTTGATAGTATTCGTTGTGTGATTTATACCCCTAAAAGTGAGAAATCAGCTTTCTAAACACCCCCACGTAATGAAAAACATTTTCGTGTAGGATTAAGCTTGAAGGTATGATATTTTGTTCACGTTATCTTCATTATCGGAGAGCTTGCTTAAAATATTAACTATCAAGTTTTAATGTAGATTGATTACTCCCCCTAAAAGAGGGAAATAAACTTTCTAAACACCCACGTCGGATGACAATTTGGGTTCTGGTGCCAATTTAATAGATCATACCCTGGTGTCTTTCAGAAAGGAGTTTGGTAGATACATAGCTACAATTTGCGCAGATACATGGCCAGCAGGTCACTACGAACCTCCGTAAATGAAGTCTATAGAAAAAGAGAAAAAGAGGATATTGATCTTTGGACGGGATGTTGGTTGAGCGGGCATCAAGGTGGGCCGCTGAAAGATCCGAAACAGCAGGAAAAGGGTAGGTTTTCGAAATTTTTCTTTAGCTCCCCGTGTTGATTGCAAACCGCTGTCTGTTGAAAATATAAACATCTTTGGCTCAAACTTAATTTTTTATTACCGATAATTCTGCTAAAAAATACACCACGCAGGGCTATTCGTATTACCCTCCGTCGCTAGCTAAACACAAAACACCGGTGAGCCATTCGTTTTGTAACTTTTTTAACTTCGACACAGGAACCAATCGAGGGCTTGCAGTTTCGGGGAACACACAAGCAGCGGGCGCCACGACAAGATCGACAATGATATAATAATGGATAGTTTGACGATAGTCATCGCATACAACCACCTGCAATATTATTTTCTTATTTACTTCTGTAAAAATGAAGCGTTTGAAAAAACACGTGTCAGCAAGCGGGCTCCCTAGGGCTCACGAAGTCGGGAACACTCGGGCCTGTGTTAGCCGAAGCTTCTGAAGGGCTGTTTTATTTAGAACACTGTGGGTTTCCGTTTTGTATAAGCACTGAAGGGCTATGAAAATACCCTCCGTGGCATCGCTTAAAACACATACGCAGTGATGTGGTGGGTTTGGACATGCTTGGTTTCAAATGGCATTTGCCTGTTGACCGAGATCTACGTCACAATCCAAACACCTGCTTCTGTTTACATTTTTTCGCTACTAGAACAGACGAATGTCTTCTTCTTCTTCACTCGTGTACACCTCATTGGTTCGTAGTGACCTGTTGGCCATGTATCTGCGCAAATTGTAGTTATGTATCTGCCAAACTCCTTTCTGAAAGACACCTGGGTATGATCTATTAAATTGGCAAGTTGTCACACGACGTGGGTGTTTAGAAAGCTTATTTCCCTCTTTTAGGGGGAGTAATCAATCTACATTAAAACTTGATAGTTAATATTTTAAGCAAGCTCTCCGATAATAAAGATAACGTGAGCAAAATATCATGCCTTCGAGCTTAATCCTACACGAAAATGTTTTTCACTACGTAGGGGTGTTTAGCAAGCTGATTTCTCACTTTCAAGGGTATAAATCACACAACGAATACTATCAAAATATAGGGATTGATATTCTAAGCATTTTCTCCGAAGATACTATAAGCAAAAAATCACGCTTTTAAGCTCAATTCTACGCGAAACTGTTTCTCATCACGTTGTTGAGTTTGCAACAGCAGCATGCTGCAGCAGTGTTGCTGGAAAAATTCAATGTTGAGTCGTTCATCAGACATTCGATCAGTTTAAGCTGAATAACTTTTTCTACAAATTTTGTAGCGCCTTACAGTCTTCAGATGAATTATTCCCAGGAAAATTTCCTACAAATATCATGTATTGGTATATTTTTAGGAGCCAACTGGAAATTTATAAAGGATAAGTTTTGAAGAAGTGGATTTTTCCATATAAAATCGTATGGAAACTTTAAAAATCGGGCGCAAATCAGGGGTTCCACCGATCGATCTGAAAAGTTACACAGTTGTTACAGGACCCATAAGGAACACGAAAAGTGCATGGGAGCTAATATTTATTTTTTGTCCCCACCCTAGTCTCATACATGGCCTCTTCAACTTGTCATGTTTGATTTGGTTGAAAATTTGCACAGATCCTAAAGATGTAATGACTCTAAACAGATATGGGCTGAAGGTGTTATTTCGTGCTATTAGAAAATTTTTCTAATCACGACTAATTTTTGAAAAGGATCTATGTAAAAATTATTTTGAAGCATATAATTTTTTCTAGGACCAGAATGTTTTTTTTATGTTCGATGTGATTCTGAAAAAAAATGTATACCGAAGAAAAAAATTGAAAGAAAATAATTAGAACATTTTAAAAATTTCAAAAATTTTACCTTAGAAAAGCCCCAATTAATTTCTTGAGATCTAAAAGCTAAGGAAAAAAAGTTGAACATGCTTGTCTGAGGGAAAAAATATTGTAGAGAGTTTGTGTGATTTGTTTGTTGTATTCGGCAAAGTTGTAGATACTATTTGTTCTACCAGAAAAAATGAACACTGCCTGACAAAAATTAATAAAAACATATATGTTGTGAGATTATGACCACTGCGACCATTATTTGGATCTTTTGTGGTATTAGAAAAACAAATTAAAATATTGTTATGAATTAAATATTTCCAAATAACACTATTTCTTCGGGAAAGTTGCAGATATTTTTTTTTCAGTAAAAAAAAACCGTCACAAGGCCCTTTGCCGTGTGATGTTGCAAAAAAGGCATTCTGCGGAAATATTATATTTTGGTTTTGTTGGAATATTTTTTCGAAATAGCTTTGAGGGAAGCTCGTAGCCTCAAAGTGTTTTTTCCGTGTTGGGTACTTTTGTTCCCATCGATTCCACAGTGAACAGGAACCCAATATAACCTTACTTGGTTATCACAACCCAGTGATTGAAGCGATTATACACACTCCCAAACAAGTTTTGATGTGCATATCGCAGACTTCAAAGCCCTTAAAACTGCTTGGTTGTCGGACATAATGCAAATGTTTGAATGTCTGTATTTCCTGTGTAGGCCTATAACAGAACATTCTAGCATTGCTTGGACTTCAGCTTGGAAGACAGTTGGCCATTGTGACATACATCGGTCTATCCCGGGACCATTCGCCCCGTTTTTCACTTTCCTAAAAAAAATTGATGTTGAACGGAGATCGCTACCACTGCGTTCCCAAACTTCGCGCTCAGGTTCATTCCTGTTCCTGTTAGGTTACCTTCGAAGAATTTCAAAGCTGTTTTGATGCGTAAAGCGTTATTTTCTGCGCTCAATATTATGAACTGATGTAATGGGAGCATGAGGAAAAAAGCTCTCAATGCTTTTCATAGCACCCCTTGTTGAGAGACCCTTTAGTGTTTTTTTTCCAACTTATCGTGAGCACCTTTCTCCTTTGTTCTTGGCCACCAGACCAGTGAAGCATAGGCAATTCTGGATCTCACAGTAGCAGAATAAATCCAATAGACCATTTGCAGTTTGAGTCCCCATTGTTTACCAAAAGTTTTATTGCATAATGTATTTGTGACTTTACTTATTGCTTGCCCTAGATGTGTATTCTAGTTAAATTTGTTGTTAAAATTTATCAGTTTGCGAGAAGAACATCAACTATTGAAGACCACAGTAAAGGGGATATTACGCTTATGTCAAAGCTTCCAAGGTTTGCTGATATTTCTCTTTTTGATAACATCTCATTGTTCCAATAAATAGTGATATTATCGAAACCACGTTCTTCATTGCAGCAATCTTCGCGTCATGAGATGAATTGTCCAAAGCTCCTTCTGTATCAAGCAATTCGGAAAAGGAAATTTCTTCTGCTGCCAACGATTTTAGAAAAAATATGATGACTTTATGTGTTTACCAATTGTTGTCTCTATTGTTTTGAGAAGGACTGACGACAAGCTAATTGGCCTAAAGGATTTTTCGTAATGTTTTGTTCCTTTTGTTGGCTTTGAGGTCAAAGATAACCTGTATTTGTTGCAAGAGTTGTGTTAGAATGGGTATTAGAACTGCTTTACCCTCCTGTAGTAGTGAATGATTTATTCCGTCCCTACCAGGTGACTTGAAGGAATCAAATGAGTCGATTGCCCGATACACTCAGTAAAAATTCGTTTGACCAAAGTATCTGCACCATTCCTAGTTCTATTCAGCCCAGTCATCATATTCACTGTTTCGTGAATTTCTGTCCTGGTAACATGTATTCCAGACTCAAGGTTATAGAGTCCACAAGGGATTGATCATGCGTTCGAGTCTTGGTTAATGTCAAATTTAGCCATCTTACGGTGGATATTCGTGCAACTTCACTAGCTCAGATCCATCATGCAAGAGCAACTACGAAATGTGCGGTCGTTGAAGCTCGAATCATTTTGTTTGATTATAACTCACTAATTTTTGTATGGTAGATGACTTAGGCCGATACAAATTTTATTTTCATTCTATGTCACCCTCTCTTCAAAAATTCTGAAAAAAGTTTTTTTTCCTCCCCTTAGCTAACCTTGATAATCGTGGACATAAAAACTATTCAAAATTTGTATCAGCCTTATTTTAAGTAAAAAGTGAATATGTTTTGTTTCAATTTCAAAAACGAATTTGTCTAGTGTATGTGTCTTTTTAGTCATTTTATGATATCAAATGGAATTAATATACTTTTATTTAATTCGAGCAGAGTTTAAATAAATTTAGTTTAATTTTAATTTTAATTCGGATGAATTCTGTGTTTTTAACGCGGTTTTAAATATATTAGATACCAGAAAGTGCGAAAAAAATCCACGTTTGCATTAAGGGGGGACCCTACTCTAGAAGATCGAAAAATCATGAATTTTCATATTTTTTTTTTGGCTGTCCAGAGTAAAGTGAAGTGTTTGGCTATTTTGGCTATTGATTAAGGTATATTTGAAGATGTATTTTCCATGTCGTGAATGTAAATATAGTGAGTATTACACTGTTGGCAGCTGGGAACGTGGATGCTCTCTCTAAATCAGTACCTAACTGGTGGTAAGTTTTTCTCAGCTTCTAGTAGACCGATCGGGCTGAAATTTTTTTTAGTATATAGAAACATATTATCTATCTTGTTACGTAGCCGTTTTTGAAAATTCCAAAAATTGCACAAAATGGCGGCCATTTTAGAAAAAAAATTGTTTTTTTTTCATGAAAAATCACTATTTAAAAAATCATAAAACATTGAAAAACTCAGATATCAAGAAACGGCTACGTAACAAGTTAGATAATCCATTTTTACATGTTACAAAATCGGTTCAGTAGATGCTGAGAAAAATTTACCACCAGTTGAAAAAACATGGTTTCGAGAAAAACACTGCCAATAGCGTAATACATCTTAAAATTTTCCTTAATCCATAGCCGAAATGCCCGAACACCTCACCTTTCTCTAAACATCCGAAAAAAATATCACGAAAATTCATTATTTTTCAACTTTCCAGAGTAGGGTCCCCCCTTAAGGTAACACAGAAAACATGCAGTCAAACAACGTGTATTTATCGCATGCAATTCAAATTCATAGGATAGTTTCAAACATTAAGAAGCCTTAGTTTGCATGTACTTGATCAATTTTTAGTGGCTCCTTGATAAAAACACTCGACATTTTCGATTCTCACCATCCATAAGAGCCTGTACAGTTGTATCCTGTACCTCCTTATCATTTTTCTTTCATTTCCTGAGCATGTCAATTGTATTCTTCACATTCTTCTTCGTACTTCTGAGTTCCTGTTTTATAGCCTAGCCCAACACATTTCGACAGACAGAGGCTCCGGGCAGTTTGGCGGATTCATGTCCTAAGGAACAAACTTGACCAAATTCGCCTCAAGCCATTCCAACACAGTTTTCGAATAATGGCAAGTAGCTATGCTGTCTCAAAAGTGGCGAAAGAACTTTTTCCGAAACGTTCAGAGACTTACAGTTGATTTCTTTTAAGAGTACCATTTGGGACAAATAATACAAAAATTTAATAAAATAAATTTAGTTTCAATGTTGATTCTTGATAGCATTGTTTAAAGAATATTTTTTCATAAACTTATTAAGTAATTAGGCCTGTAGCTACTTTCTGATGAAAGTTGTATTAGAAATTTCAACTCATTTATTAACACATTCTTCGTTGCATCTTCTTTGTAAATTTCAGGTCAAGTTTAGTATTACTAAATTTCAATTTCAGTTTAGTTAATTCTTTCTTAGTTCAGTCTCACTTCAGTTTTAGTTTCGATTCAGTTTCGGGTCAGTTGATGTTCAGTTCTTGTAAAAATTCAGTATAGTGTCAGTCAGTTTCAGTTCAGATTCACTGCAGCTTCAGTTTATTTTCAGATGAAGAGCTTCAGAGACCCAAGATTACAGAGTCCGCGTTGACAAGCGGGTGATCGTGTGTTCGAATCTCAGTAGAATCAGACCATTCAATGTCAACGGACTTCACGTATGGGTATTTTTCGGGCTCCTTCAAACAAAAACTTTTTTTTAGACTAAAAAAATCTTATCTAAACCTTCGGAAACTTCATCCACCCATAACATGTGTTATACGCTTTGGCAACACACTTGAAGCGATGGAAAGGTCAATAAAGAAGAAACGAGAATAGCGAGGTTTAGTGTATAATAGATCCATTGGTCGCAGCGGGGTCCAAAAAAAAATTATTACCGTTCTAGTCATTCGAAGGTAAATTCAAAATCAGTTTCAGTTGTGTCGATTCTGTTTTAACTTAACTTCAGTTCACTTTTAGTTCAGTTTCAGTCCAGTTTCAGTTTAGTTTTAATTACAGTTAAGTTTAGTTCAACTTTAGTTACAGTTACTGTTTTGTTACAGTTTGTTTGTTTGGTATCAGTTCAGCTTTAGTTCAGTTTCATTTAAGTTTCAGTCCACTTTAAGATCTGCTTTAGTTCCATTTCAGTTCAGTTTCAGTTTAGTGTCGTTTCATTTTCAGTTCAATTTTCGTTTAGTTTTAGTTGAATTTCCGTTTAGTTTCAGTAATTAATCAGCTAGATTACATCAGTTAAATTACAGTTCATTTTTAATTCGGTTTCAGTTAAGTTCGGTTCTGTTGCAGTTCAGTACTAGTTAAGATCCAGTTCGGTTTTAGTTTTTCTAGTATTTTTGCCTTTCTCCTAGAAAGGTATAGCAATCACTTGCAAAACCGAAAGTATAAAAGTGCTCCAAAGGGCCGAATGGCATATATCACTCGACTCAGCTCGACGAGCTGAGCATTTTCTGTATGTGTGTGTGTGTATATGTGCAGATTTTTATTCTCACTCACTTTTCTCAGAGATGGCTGGGCCGATTTTCATGAAATTAATTGCAAATGAAAGGTCTTGTTGCCCCATAAGGCCTTATTGAATTTTATTGTAATCGGATTTTTAGTTTAGAGGTTATGTTTGAAAATGTGAAAATCATGAAACATCAATATCTCAGAAACCACACAACCGATTTGAATAAAATTGGTCTCAAAAAAACGGGCTACCTATAAAACCCTTAACTTTTGAATTTAATGAAGATTGAACTTGTGGTTCAAAAGTTATGTAAAGAAACGTGTTCTGAAGACTGTTTAATCTCACTCATGTTTCTCAGAGATGGCTGGACCGATTTTCATGAAATCAGTGTCAAATGGAAGGTCTAATTGCCCCATAAGACCCTATTGATTTGTTTTGCAATCGGACTATTACTTTGCCTGTTATGTTTAAAAATGTGAAATCCAGCTATGCAAAGGAACGTATTCCGAAGACTACTTGGACTCACTCACTTTTCTCAGAGATGGCTGACCCGATTTCCACAAAATTAGTGTCAAATGAATGGTCAAGCTGCCTCAGAAGACCCTATTGAATTTTACTGTAATCGAACTGTAACTTCATTTGTAATGTGCCGACTTGTGAAAATCACGAAACTTCATTATCTCAGAAACTACACAACCGATTTGATTATTATTATCATCAGATGAGCGGGCTAGTTAAGGGTTAACTGATGAATTATGATTAAACACGTGGTTTCAAAGTTTGGCTGCCCTACACGTTCCCATTTCATTTGATTATAATCGAACTTGAACAACCGTTATGTATTAAATTGTTAATAAAACAACGAAAGTCTATTATCCCAAAGATTACATGACTTATTTGAACATAACTAGTGTCATACGAACGAGTGATCTCTCAAACTTACAAATAACAAACTTCATAACAATTTGATATGTGGCTCAAAAGTTATGGAAAGAAGAGAAATTCAAAGGCTATTTAAAACTATACCTGCTTTGATTGATATATGTGGCCTCAACATAATTTAAATGTGGTGTCGTACTATTCGAACGTTCCAAGTTCATTGATTCCTTGCGGTTTGTTTGAAGTCTGCAAATGCACGACAAATCGGCCATAGGATATGATCAATATCAAATAACAAATCGTTTGAAATGATTGGTTTTATCGAAATGACAACATCATCGTCTTTTGGCTTCTGTACATCGCCTTAGTTCTGAATATATTCATATTGGGTGGTATTCTGTCATTATCAGCAGACTTTCTGGCATCAATCTGACACCGGAAATACCCATATTGGGAGGTATTTTTGGTTGTTTTCCAGAAACTATAAGTGGTCGTCTTCAAATTCAAAATAGTGTCCAGGGTCATTGTTTGGTTTCTATGCATCATCACGTTTACGGAAATATCCATATTGAGTATTATTCGGTCATTTCCGACTGTTGCCTATAAGTTGCCATTTAGCAATTCAAAATGGTGCCTGAGGTCTATTGTTAGCTCCTTGCATCATTCTGGTTCCAGAGATACTCATATTGGATAGTATTTGTTTATTATAGGCTGTTTTTCACAAACCGGTAGTCGCCATCTTGGATTTCAAAATGGTATTTAGGATACTGGTTAAAGAAAAACTCATATTGGGTGGTATTTGGTCATTTTCTGCTGTTTTCAGAAACCGGAAGTCGCCATCTTAGAATTTAAAATGCTATCTGTGGTCGATTTTAGCTCCTGTGTATTATTCTAGATCCGGATATTATTATATTGGGTGGAAATCGGCCCTTTTCGGCTGTTTTCCAGAAACCGGTTGCCATCTTACAATCCAAAATGTTGTCTGAGGTCGATTATGGAACATATTTGTTACCACTAAAAACATTCACCTGCCAATATGGTTCCATTTAGTTGATTAGTTCGCGACATGTGCAGAAATTTGTGAAGAAACATATACTTCCAGAAGAGGGAGGGGCGTCAAACTATTATGGACATATTTGTTACCTCTAAAAACATTCACATACCAAATTTGGTTGTATTTTCTTGATTGGTTCTTGAGCTGTGCGAAATTTGTGTTTCATTTTCATGGGATCCCTCCCTTATAGAAGAGGGAGTCGGGTTTCAAACCATTATGTACATATTTGTTACCACTAAAAACATTTACCTGCCAAATTTTGTTCCATTTGGTTGATTAGTTCACGATATGTGCACAAATTTGTGTTTCATTCAACTATTATGGACATATTAGTTACCCCTTAAAACATCCACATGCCGAATTCGGTTTCATTTGCTTGGTTTGTTCTTGAGTTGTGCAGAAATGTATGTTTCATTTGTATGGGACCCCTCCCTTCCAGAAGAGGGAGGGGTCTCAAACTATCATAGGAACCTTTATCGGCACCAAAAACTCTTACATACAAATTTTCACGTCGATCGGTTCGGTAGTTTTCGGGCCTATATGGATCAGACAGATAGACAGACTTGACTGCATTTCTATATGCAAAGATTACAACATCAATATTTTAGAACCTAAAGAGTGAAAATACATTTATTGGATTGAAGCGTTCATGTAAATCTATTTTTACAAATAAAAAATTGAATGAGAAAGGCTGGGTCTGACCGCTAGGTGGATTAATTTAGGTTTTTAGTTTAGTTGCAGTTAGAAATCAGTATTTGATTCGTATTTAGTTCACTTTTAGTATCAGTTCAGTTTCAGTTAAACTTTGGTCTTGTTACAATTCAGTTTCAATTCAGTTTTAGTTTAGTTTCAGCTTAGTTCTAGCCAAAATTCAGTTTAGTGACAGTTCAGTATTATTTCAGCTTCACTTCAGTTTCAGTTTATTTTCAGTTCAGTTCTAGTCAAGTTTCTGTTAACTTCAAACTCAGTTTTTATTTACCTTTAGGTTTAGTTTAGGTTTAGCTCAGCTGCAGTTCAGTTTCAGTATTAGTTAAGTTTTGGATTTAGGTTGGATTCAGTTGAATTTTAGTTTCGTTTTAGTTAAGTTTTAGTAAAGTTAAAGTTAAGTTTCATTTAGGTTCTAGCTTAGTTTTTGTTCATTTTTAGATAAGTTTGAGTTCCATTTTAGGTCAGTTTTAGTTCAGTTTCAATTTAGATTTAGATCAGTTTCAATTCAGTTTCAGTTCACCCTTAGTTTATTTTAAGTTCATTTGCAGTTTAGTTCTAGTCAAGATTTAGTCTAGTATCAGCTCAGCTTTAGTTAAGTTTCAGTTTAGCTGTAGTTCAGTTTTAGTTCATTTTCGTTCCAGTTTCAGTTGAGCTATAGTTATAGTTTCAGTTCAGTTACAATTTAGTTCAAGTTAAAAGTTTTGTTTTAATCAAGTGTCAACTAAGTTTCAGATAACTTTTCGTTAAATTTTCGTTCAGTTTTAGTTTATAGGCTTCTCGCCATAAGTTCGGAATTTAAATATATTCTTCCAGCTTGCTAGTGTTGGCAAGTATTCTACTGTATTTAACAATTCAACACCTGATATCCCCGCACCTTCTAGACATTCACCGACAAATCATTCCGACATCGTGACTAATCCTGGCCTACGGATATTCTACCAGAACGTTCACGGTCTCCGGACAAAAATAGATGACTTTTTTGTGGCCGTTACCGATTGTGAGTACGACATAGTTGTATTGACTGAAACGTGGCTAGACGATCAGATTCATTCAGTACAGCTTTTGGGCAGCGCTTTCACCGTGTATCGATGCGATCGCAATCAGAGCAATAGTTCTAAGACGCGTGGTGGAGGAGTTTTGATTGCTGTGTCTAACCGTTTTAGTAGCTATTCTGACCCCGCTCCCGTTTGTCATACTCTCAAACAGTTGTGGGTATTAGTTATAATGCCGCTTTACAAAATCAGTGTCGGCGTTATCTATTTGCCTCCTGATCGCAGAGCCGATGTCACTGCTATTGAAAATCATGTCCAATCCATCGGATCTGTTTTGTCTCGTTTGAACCGGGACGATCCCGCATTGCTATTTGGTGACTACAACCAGTCTGGTTTGATTTGGAGTTGTAGAAATGATAATATGCCAGTTATCGACTATATCCAGTCGCAGATCTCAGCTGTGAGATTTGGCCCTGACTAATAATGAAACATTGTGTGCACTTTCTGAGGCAGATGAGCCGCTAGTACCTCTAGACTTCAACCACCCTGCGCTGGCAATCACGGTCCAGCAATTAGTGCCCGTTGAATTTGAGAATTGTCCAACCGAACAAAATTTAGATTTTCGCAGAACTGACTTCGACCATTTGAGCTATTTTATTTCTCAAATCGACTGGCAATTTTTGGAAAGTGGAACCTCCCTCGATGATGCAATTGAGTATTTTAATGACACCATCAAGACTACACTTGTTCAGTGTGTTCCTGTTCGCCGGCCAGTACCTAAGCATCCATGGTCTAACACTCGCTTGCGTCAACTGAAACGACAGCGGTCTTTGGCGCTACGCAAATATTGCAGAACACGTAACCCGTTAACGAAACAAACATTCAATCATGCTAGTAACTCCTATCGGATTTATAATCGCTACCTGTACAAACGGTATGCTCTTCGGATGCAGAGTTGTATCAGACGAAACCCCCTACGTTTTTGGTTGTTTGTTAACAGCAAAAGGAAAGAAGAAGGTCTACCGAAGAACATGTTTTTGAACAATCGTCAAGGAAACACGACATTCGAAAAGTGTGCTTTATTTGCTCAACATTTTCAGCAGATCTTCCGCTGCTCTACTGCTACAACTACAGAAATAGATTCAGCTTTAGATGGTATCCCCAAAGACGTCATTGACTTCAGCTCATTCACGGTTACCGACCGCCAAGTGGAAGCTGCAATCGACAAAATGAATTCCTCTTTCGCTCCTGGGCCTGATGGCATTCCATCTTGCGTCCTGAAAAAATGTAAAGCTGTTTTCGTACGCCTACTATGCTTGCTATTTAACTTGTCGCTTCGACGATGTGTTTTTCCAACCAGTTGGAAAATATCGACCATGTTTCCGGTGCACAAAAAAGGTGACAAACGCAACGTGCAGAATTACAGAGGCATAACCTCTCTTTGCGCTTGTTCAAAAGTATTTGAAATCGTTTTTTATGATGCACTTTTCGCTAGTTGTAAACACTATATCTCGATCTATAAGGATGGTTTTTATCCAAAACGCTCTACCGCTACTAACCTCGTTCAATTCACTGCAACGTGTCTGCAGAATATGACCGAAGGAGCCCAAATTGATGCGTTTTATACTGATTTGAAAGCTGCATTTGACTGCGTCGACCATGGTATCCTGCTCGCTAAGATGGAGAAACTTGGAATGGCCCCCGCTCTGGTACAATGGCTGAGGTCCTATTTGGTAAATCGTACACTCTACGTGAAGATTGGATCGCAACATTCTGCTCATTTTTCAAATGTATCAGGCGTTCCGCAGGGCAGCAATTTAGGACCACTGCTCTTTGCCTTGTACATAAATGATGTATCGTTAGTGTTGCCAGAAAATTGCCGAATGTTTTTTGCAGACGATGTAAAGTTGTTCAAAACAATAAGAAATACTTTAGACTGTCTCGAACTTCAGCGACTAGTCGACGTTTTTTTAAAGTGGTGCTCCATTAACCTGTTGACAGTTAGTATTCTGAAATGCTGTGTGATTTCGTTCCATAGGAAAAATGTTCCGGAAATGTTCATCTATACTATGCTTGGTCAAACTCTGACAAGGGTTAACCAGGTCCGAGATTTGGGTGTTACGTTGGATTCAGCCCTGTCCTTTAGGCCACACTATAATGAGATCATAGCAAAGGCGATCCGACAACTCGATTTTATTTTCAAGGTAGCCTCGGATTTTCATGACCCACTGGGCCTCCGATCATTATTATACTCTCTGGTACGATCTGTCCTTGAAACAAACTCCGTAGTGTGGTGTCCATTCAACGCAAACTGGATTGCAAGAATTGAATCCGTGCAAAGGATATTTTTACGGCACGCTTTACGTTTTCTTCCGTGGCGAGACCCGCAGCAGCTACCGGCGTACTCGGATCGCTGCCAGCTTTTGGGCATGGAAACACTGCAGCAAAGACGTTTCGATACACAGGCTGTGTTTGTCTTCAAAATTTTAACCGGTGAAATCGACGCCCCGAAAATTCTGCAGCAGTTAAATTTGTATGCTCCGGAAAGGTCTTTAAGGCGGAGAAACTTTCTATCGCTACCGCATCGCACTGCATCATATGGGCAACACCACCCCGTTCGTTTCATGTCAGCTAGCTTCAACGTCGTAGCAGATTCATTCGATTTTAACATCTCAGTAACAACATTCGAACAAATTCTTCGTAGACGACAGGTTTAATTGTTTTTGAAGCGTGTTTCAATTGTTTTTAAAGTGTTTCTTATCGTTTGTAAATATTAATTAGCATTTAGTTAGCAATATATATTATCAATAAGACCACCAATGTGTCAGATGATTTAACAATATATAACAAATAACAAATAACAAATAACAAATATTCTCTCTACCTTGCGAATCTCATAATCTAGCGAGTTGTGATCTTTAGCAAAGCTACTCAAGAGGTCAAGAACATTTATTTGGTGTACAGTTTGCTTTGGAATTCAGCTGCTGTCGCTAGTGTGCATGTAGTTTTGAATAATTTTAATCTATTTTATCCCGTGAATCGATTGGTGCCGTCTTCAGCCAAATTTTTTATGAGGTCGAGAGCCTTTATTTGGTGCACAGTTTGTTTCGAAACTATATATTTAAGTATTTTGAACATAATTTCTCTCGTGAACTGAATCCTTAAATCATTCTTTGCCGAACACGCATCAGTATCGGACGTGTTTGGTGATCGCTCCGATAGAATATTAATCAAAAGACGTGTGAACAAGTGTTGGTATGTTTGCCTGGTCGAGTGAAATAAATCCGGGTTCAAGGTCGCGCCTTTGTGCAACTGTTTCGCATCGTGACTGCCAGCTGGTGCGTAAGCCGATTTGGCTGCTGGCTTAATTGTGCTACAGCAGTGGACGAGACAAAAAAGAGGCAAAAGAAGAAGCCATCAGTTGACAGTTGAGTTGTATCGCTGTGTGGAGTGATCTCACACCTAGCTCGCTGCTGGTGGCTGTTTGGTGCTGCTGTATTGGTGCTGCTGGCTGTAACGGCTGCAACTTCGAACGATCGAACAACCAACCTTACTGGAAGGAAGAAGTAAAAAGGTACGTGCTCTTGTCGGCGTTAGTGCGCTAGACTTAGCGGGATGGATGTAGATCCCTCGCCTCCCGCGCCACCATCCCCGAACCCCTCGGACCCTGACCCTTCTGTTACCCCCTCCCCTGTTCATTCTTCAGTCCCCCCTCGCCCCAGGCTTTACCCAGACGGAGCCCAGGGCAGCTATACTGTCTATTTTCGGCCAAAGGCGGGACCGAAATCGAAACAGTTGAACCTCTTGCAGATTTCTATAGACCTGACGAAGGAGTACAAGGGCGTGACCGAAATTTCCAAGGTCCGGCCTAACAAGCTCTGTGTCGTGGTCAGTAACCTGAAAGAGGCCAACGATATAGCTTGCTTTGAGCTCTTCACACGCGAGTATCGCGTTTACATACCCACACGAGACGTGGAGATCGACCGTGTCATAAACGATTCGAGTCTGTCCGTCGAGTGTATACTGAAAAGTGCCAAAGGGTGCTTTAAGAACAAAACCTGTCCCGATGTAAAGGTGCTCGACTGCAAGCAATTGCGGTCAGCATCGATCATCGGTGGCAAAACAGTATACACTCCGTCAGACTCGTTTCGAGTTACGTTCGCCGGGTCAGCGCTACCAAGCCACGTCTCGATCCACCGGGTTCGTCTCCCTGTGCGATTATATGTGCCTCGCGTCATGAACTGCCTGAATTGTAAGCAGTTAGGCCACACCGCCGACTACTGCTGCAATAAGGCACGTTGTGGCAAGTGTGGGGAGAATCATGCGGATGATTCCTGCAGTAAAAATGCTGAAAAATGCATTCACTGTGGGGAGAGTCAGCATGAGCTCTCGACATGTGCGGTGTAGGGTAAATATGTATAAAACGCCCCCCTGGGGCATAACGCCCCAGACCATTTATTCGGAAACACACAAAAAATAAAACATGAGACTATTGGGAATCCGTAACGGGTCATAGGACCAACCTTCTGTGCAAGTTTGATAATTGTCACTAGCGGCAAAAAATAAATAAAAATCAATTTTGATTTGAGCTGCTTCAGATCTAATTTCTTGCAGCGTTTCCGTAACGTTTTTTCACCAATGTATAAAGCTTATTACCTGGTTTTTGTACTTATATATCTCAAATGAACCTCTAAGCAGCTGTATCTAGTGAAGAAACGATAAAAATTGTATAATTTGCTTAAGTATTCAATGCTTTCTGCTACACTACAGCTCCAAGAATTTATTTCGTCAATCAATGTAGACTACAATTCTAATGTATACGTTAATCTTAAGCTATCGAGTTCTAGCACGTAATGCGCTTTTTAATGCGTTCCGGGACATGGTAACGTCTATAATCTCGCAGTGTTTGTTGTATGCGTTCATGATGCTGTTAATTGGTCCATGTTTGGCGTACAGTGACCGGTAATTATTGTTAGTAAAAATTTTGCGCGTTCTTAAAGGACGATAAGGAGCATAAAAGTTAAGAGTTTCCAGCAGATTTGGTGAATTAACACGTTGTGAGATCATATCATTTACAAAGGTAATCATGGTTGTTTCTTGTCGTTTCTTCAGAGTTTCGATATTAATAAGCATGCAGCGAGATTCGTAAGAAGGGAGAGGATATGATGCCCAATTGAGTTTTCTTAATGCAAAAACCAGAAATTGTTTTTGAACTGATTCAATACGATTGATATGAACTTCTTGATATGGGGACCAAATTATACTGCAGTTTTCTAATATTGATCGAACATAGCTCACAAAAAGAGTTTTTATTGTGTATGGGTCCTTGAAATGATAACTGAAACGCTCCCGGGCAATATGCCCCACCGCTAGCCCGGCTGATTTGTTCATTGCTTTAGCGTTTGCTTCTGAGACTTCAAGCGCTGTTTCACTTCGCATGCTGAGCTGGCATATGAAGCTACTGCATGGGGCAATTGGGGCATATTATACTGCATCTGGGGCGTTTTGCCCCGGTAGATTGGAAAGCTTGCAGTTTTGTCATATTTTTTAAAAAAATTATAGCGTTTTTGTGTAACAGTAATTACAAAACAATATGATAGCAGTGCATTACCAACTAAATAGTTTATCCAACTGCATGAAAGATTTATTGTTTGTGATAAACATAGCTACAATATTGACGATGTTCCTTGGGGGGGGGGGGGCGTATTATACCTGTTTACCCTACATGCAGCGCAGGGATAAAATAAAGAGGTCTCTCAAAGAGCGTTCGAAGCGTTCTTACGCTGAGATGCTGAAGAAGACCGTTACCACTTCTCCCATTACATCAAACCCTTATGATCTGTTGTCCTCTGATGAAACCGATTCTGACGATTTACCAGCGGGAACATCTTACGCCAATCCTGGGGAGTCTAGAAAGAGGAAAAATATTTCCTCTCCTAAACTTCCCAGAAAAGGTCCTAAGATTTCTCAAAGTGAAATGAAAGTTACAAGCAAACCAAACAGTGCTGCGGAAAAACCGAAGCAAACTCCTCCTGGGCTTGCAAATTTAAAGTCCCAGAAGGAGTTCCCAGCACTACCAGGAACATCCAAAACCCCAGTTGTTCCTTTTGCACATCCAGTTGATGAAACAAACTCTGGATTAGTGAAATTTTTTGACATTGTGGACTGGATTTTTGAAACTTTCAATGTACCCGATCCAATTAAAATTTTTCTTACAGCATTTCTCCCAACAGTTAGATCATTTTTGAAGCAGTTGACTGCCCAATGGCCCCTCCTTGCAGCGATTGTATCCTTCGATGCCTAATTCAACTGCGTATATGAAGGATTCTATCTCTGTCTTACAGTGGAATTGTAGAAGTATTTTACCAAAAATTGATTCGTTTAAAGTTTTGATAAATAAAAACAAATGCGATGCATTTTCCCTTTGTAAAACTTGGCTTACTTCAAATATTGATCTCAACTTGCATGATTTTAATATTATTTACCTTGATCGAAACACCCCATATGGAGGAGTACTTTTAGGGATTAAAAAGTGCTATTCTTTCTATCGTATTAACCTCCCCTCGATTCCAGGCATCGAAGTTGTCGCATGTCAAATGACAATACAAGGTAAAGAGCTTTGTATTGCCTCAATATATATTCCTCCCAGAGCACAGGTTGGCAAACGGCTGCTCTTTGATTTAATAGAACTTCTTCCCTCGCCACGTTTGATTTTGGGAGACTTCAACTCTCATGGCGTGGCTTGAGGTTCCCCTTACAATGATAACCGCTCCTCTTTAATCTATAACCTTTGCGATGACTTCGACATGACTATTTTAAACAACGGTGAAATGACACGTATCCCGGAACCGCAAGCGCGCCCAAGCGCTTTGGATCTATCCTTATGTTCGACGTCGCTACGATTGGATTGCACATGGAAGGTAATCTTCGATCCTCACGGTAGCGACCATTTGCCTATTCTTATTTCAATTACTAGCGGGTCAACTCGCATGCGACCAATTGACATTCCGTATGACCTCACACGGAATGTCGATTGGAAGTTATACGAGGAAATGATTTCAAAATCGGTCGAGTCGATTCAACATCATCCACCACTTGAAGAATACAACCTCCTCGCGGGCTTGATTCTCGACGCCGCGTTTCAAGCCCAAACGAAGAAATATCCCGGCGTAACGATTAAAGAACGGCCTCCCACTCCGTGGTGGGACCAAGAGTGCTCCGATGTCTACACGCAAAGATCCGACGCGTTTTGACGTTGGACTAACGTCTATATCGAAGTTAGGCACCTGAATTTGAAAATCTAGTAATTCAACCGGGGAACACCAGGGAAAAGTGGTCAGGTTTTGAGCGCTTATATATCAGTCATTTCTTTTCAGAATTTCGAGGTTTTGGCATCAACCGATCAGAAATTCTTTTACGGTTGAATTTATGTAACAAAAATAACCTATTGTTCGAGATACACTATTGAAAAATTGATAAATGACATCGATTGTCTAAATCATACCGAGCAACCAATCACCACCTCTCTTCACAAGCACAGTCGACACTAACGGATACAACCGATCTGACTTTGTGAACAGTCTCACAGCTTTCAACCAATAACGAGCTCGCTTTCGGTAGCTGCAACAGGTGTTTCAACACCGTTTTAAAATGCTTCTTTTATCATTACCACTGAGCAGATTCTAAACACCAATGGCTTGATTGATAGGGGAAATATTGCGCAAGATTGTCATATAATAATTTAAATATGTTTTCGATACTAAACTAGTTAAAAGTTGTGTTAAAAGTCGTGCACATTCAACCAATCACAAGCTCGCTTCTTGTTTGCTCGCGGATGGATTTTTGCTTTGGGCTATATAATAGCCTGTGTCGTCTCATAGCAAGTGGAAGGCCTCATCAGTTAACAAGTGGAAGGCCACCAGGCCGGTCTTGTATAATCAGCAGCGGTGGCTGATTCCAGCGGCCAAACTGAGCTGCAGCAGAACCAGAGCGGTGGTATCAGGCAGCAGCGGCGGAGGTAGTGGGCAGCTGCATTTCTTCATTCAGTTCGGTTCTCCTTCGATCTGAGTTGGACCCCACCAGCGGTAATCCAATTCAGATATTGTTGGGTGAACACTGCACGAAACTGCCAGAACTGCCAGAAACTGCACGAGCCAGCACCGCCACTAGGAAAGCTACCGCCATTTAGTGTGTGTGCAGTGTGCACATATAGCGTATGTGCATCTGTATTGCTACGACATTTGCGATGATAGGGAAGGCGCTGTTGCGTGTGTATGGCTAGCTATAGCGTGTGTAAGACACTAGCATGTGTAGCATATTATGGCTATTGCGTGTATATCTTCAGCGTGTGTACGGATAGTTATAGCTTGTGTGTGGATAGCTGCTGCGTGTGTAATGATTAGTTATAGCGTATGTATGGATAGTAATAGCACATGGTTGGATAGCTTATGCGTGTGTATAGATAGTTGTATCGGATGTATGGAAAGGAATAGCGTGTGTATGGATAGCTTCGGCATGTGTGTATAAAAAACTATAGCTACAGCGTGTGTATGAATAGTTTTAACGCGTGTTTAGATTGTTATAGCATGTGTGTGAATAACCATAGCGGGTGTTTATCGAAGATTATTATTGTCATTGAAAATATTAAAATGTCTTGAACATGAACACAGTTGTGAATTTGATTTTACAGCAGCGTTTTATCTTCTTCAGCCAGTCTTAATTCATCGAGGAAAAATTACTACCTATGAATGATCAACACTTATGTACTAGAAATTTGATTTAGATCAAAACGGGTTCTTTTGAGTATCATAAATTATTGATTTTGTTTCTCGCACACAGAGAAAGAAACAAACTTGTCGCTATCGTGAAAAATAACAAAACAATTAAAAATGCTCTAAATCACAACTGAAGAAGTTAAGATATTATCCTGTCACTCGCCCAAACCTTGATAACAACTACCGAAAAACGTGTGATTGAGCTCTTGCTATATTGAGTTATTGAACCAAACGTTTTTGTTTTTCAAATACATGAAGTTATATGCTGGGCTGGAACTAACCTAGCATGAGTTTTATCGATTAAATGTCAAACAATTTTCAAATTTAAAGTTTTCGTTTGAATCGTTCTGGGCTCTAATTTCAGATAGTTTCGTAAAGTTTGCTTTTTGCTTAGATAGGAAAATTTTACCAATTCGCTCAATTAAATGATTGTTTTGGTAGTGCAGCAAACAAAGGGTTGATTCGAATATGTATGAAATGACAGCGATTAAATAAAAGATATCCATTCTTTTAGTATATATTATTATTTATAACGTTTTAACGTCTCAGCATTCAGAAATGCACTGTTAGATAAAATTGCAGCAAATACTAGAGTTGCAATTCTCTCTATTATTTGTTTTATTGGAATATAAGAATACCGTAGTCCAACGTCATGCGGTCGTGTCTTGAATATCACCCTCCTACTTTTTTTTAGTATAGTAAACTTTTCATACTTTTTAATGAGATGGTGCAAAAAGTTTGGATATTTTTTTAAAGTTCTCCACTACTAAGTTGTCGAATTCATCTGTTCTTAAGTAACTAAAATCTATAAATACCTTATTAGTTACCATTATTTCTCAGAAACTCAGTGACACCCGGGGCTAAAGGTTCGCCCGCACCACCCCCAACAATGCTAAATCTTGTCGAATAGCAGCACCCAACAAATACCTAGCGGCAGAAGCAACTCCTGGGGTAGGGTAGGTGAGGTCTCCTTCTTTTGGGTCTCCTCCAGTAACCAACCGCACTGACTTGTGCTCACCCTTCTAATATCGATAATTATCGCTAACGTCAAATTTTTAACGATAATATCGATGACCATCATTTATCGATATTATCGATAAGTATCGATAAGTTTCCCATCACTAATTCCTTTCGGTCGTATAAACAACGCTTGCAAAGCAGTGTGCAAGGTGCTCCCACAGACCGTTACTATAAAAAATGCACCAGAGAATCTGAGTACACCATTCGATTCGTTATGACGTGTGTGTGTAGTTAGAGATGAGCAATAGAATAAGTCGGCAATAGAATATTTGTGGAAAAGTACCCCTGTCCCAGTAGTTTAATTGGTCAAAACACCATGCCGGAGACAGGAAGATTGCGGGCTCCAGTCCCGTCTGGATGCGGTATATTTTTCCAAATCTGTATCATACTTTCAGTTCGCTTCTTTTTCTCTTCCCCTGCTGCACACATTGTCTCCCTCAATGAAGACCCACGTAGTTAAGATATTTTTTGTCGAGAGTAACACCACTGGTGGCACTAACCGACGACCGAAACTTTCTGGATGTGCACACTAGCGTCACGTAGCGATAGAATTCCGTACTGAACTATTGACTTTCCATAAGCTAGTGACCTTCTGAACAAATTTGCTTAAGACCTCAACTTGCTTGGGAACGTGAGATAAGTTGCGGTCAAAATACTACGATTTTTGAGCTCACGTGGCCTATTACAGGTGATTGTCAAATTTAGGGGTGCTCAGTGAATACGGATAGTGTACGTGCATAATTTTGATTTGAAGAGCTTGCCCCTCTCCAGGCTTGTTATTCTCCTCAATTTGTGGAAAAAGCGGAGTTTCAAGATTCACCGCGCACTTTTTCTCCAATTTCTTGCATCACAATTTTTTCTTCTGCTTTGTTATGTGCTTCTGCCGTTCGTAGAAAAAAATTAACAAACAAGAGTGTTGAATCACTCTAGTGAGAATACACAGAAGTATACCACAATGCTCACTGCTGAAATAATACAACAGAGACAACTTGAGTTTTCTCGTGAAAGAATGTGATGCGGAGTGACGCTTGATTTTTTTTTTCAGTTTCGAGGTGTAAAGCGAACGTAATCTATTTTGGAGCTGGAAACTGGAGCTGAAATGCAAACTATAATTAAAATTAAAACGAGTTGAAACTGACGTTAAAAATGAATTTAGAACTGCACCATGTATTACAACTGAAGCAGAAACTAAATCCGAACCTGAAAATCCCACTGAAACAGTGTCTGAAACTGATGGCAGAAATTATGTTAGGTTTAAATTTGGAACTGACAGAATCTGAAACTATAATTGGAACTTAAGTTCGAAATAAAACTGGAATTGAGCTGTAAGCTGAATCTAAAACTAAAACAGAATCTAAAGCGGTGCTACATTAGGAGCTGAATTTATTGCGAAACCCGAAATTGGCTCTGAAACAGAAATTGAACCACTGAATGAATCTTGACTGGTGGAAACAAACTAAAACTAAAAGTAGAATTTTATCGGTAACAGGATCTGTACATTAAACTGAAACTGAGATGCAATTTAAAAACTTATAATCTGGACCGCTACATTACGAATATCAATAAAAATTGTAACTGAAGTAATTAAGTAATTTAAAATTTTAATTTAAGCTAATATTGAAATAGTATCTGAAACTGACATTGAAGCTACCAATAAAACCAATAAAGTTGGATCTCAAACTGGAATAACAATTATGTTCTAAACTGAAAGTGAAATTAGAAATAAGACTTGTGTTGAAACTGTAACTGGAAGCGAAATTTTCTAGCTGGTATACGATATAAAACATATGGCTTATGATACAGAATATAGGCAAATAACGTTTATGGGAACCATATTTGCACTTTGACTTATGCTCTTGCATGATTTCCCGGTAATGACTAATAAAAATAAATAGAAACTGTATGCATAATGCACATTTTATCGCTTCACTCTGCAAGCCATCCTTGAGTATTAAAGTCCATTCCCCTCTTCCTATCTACCGTTAGCATGTTTTGATTTTCAGTAGCATTCAGCACATTAACTTATATTTGCAATCTGATTTATCCTTTTTACCCTTACGATTCGTTCAATACTCGTGATCGTGAGAGGGAAATAGAATTTTCAAGATGATATTGACACTAAATTTCAGTGCAAATTTAAGCTCTCAATGCTGTCGATAAGGTAAGTTTAGTCAGAAATCCAAACATTCATTTGCAGTAGAACTCTAAACTAGTGCTAGAAATAAAGCTTCTTCAAAAACTACGACACAGTCAGTACTGGAAAAATTCAACATTGAAGGTGAAGAGCCTTTGATGTGCAGATAGTTGCTTAGTTTTGGTACAGTTTTGGGCAGCCACCAAGGACTCAAATCAGCACCCTGCTGCGAAATGGAACCCGCACAGTTCCGCATCCCAAACTTCTTTCGATGCAACTTATTCCGGCACGCCAATCAAAAACCTCTCTCGGTTGGCTCGAAGCTGATGCTGCTGCTGCTGCTCGGTTTGGCACTATTCTCTGAAGTGGAATGAATAAAATATTATCAGAATTGAGTTTGTTTATTGAATGTGTTTGCATATTCTCATGTTGTAGCAGCAGTAGCTTCGAGTAGCAGAGGAAGTTTAGCCACTATCGTGCTGTTTTTACTGTGTGATTTTTTTCCTAGTACTGTAACCAGGAACCTTCTCACAGTCATGTCTGATTAGCTCGAGCTGTGAATTTGGATTGCATCCTGAAAGAGTACAACGGCAGGAATGAATAGAACAAAGGATTACCTTTTGATAGTTCTCGCTTGCCTATATTGTTAGCACTGGATACACACGACTGCAGCTCTGGAAATTTACCTACCAAAATCCAGCAGCAACGACGGGGGCAGCGTCCGCAGGGAACGGGTTCGGGAAATGTACCATGATGAAAGAGATGGGAATAACTGGTGCAAACGAAACGAGAAAATACCACCAAATTCGGGAGAGAAGTTATGGGATTGCTCCCCTCGACAGAAATTTCGGTTCAATTAGAGTGCTGAAACATGTGTAGAAAGTAAGCGAAACTGTGAAGTAAAAGTTAACTAAAGTATGCTGATTGAAGGATTAGATTGTAGCATTCCGCTGTTCCGAATGCTGCCTTTTTGAGTTGCGTTTTTATCATTTTACGCTCCGTTTCGATGCTTCGCACGATATGAACATTGGATGCTATAAAACATTATCTTAGCGCAATTTATTGTCCACTTAGTCGGCTGCATATCCGATTTCAAGCAGAATTTTCGCAGCTCGACTAGTCCGAAAGTGGGATGCCTAAGTAGGACAACTGTTCCATTTACTTCCTGCATCAGTCTAGTCAACCATAAACGGCTCGCGTGCCAAGTAATAAAACATCAATATCCAGTATTTATCCAGTTGTGAGGCAGCGGCGTTATTGACAAGGCTGTACGGTGAATGTGAGCAGTCCGAGATACGAAATAAAGGAAAGAAAATGATTGGTGGAGGGATAAGTGCCTGGTCCGTTCTAGTAGATGGACGCAGCAACGTTGGCGTCAGTCTGAGAGCAGAAAAGACCGGCCTGGTTGCCGTAAGGCATACACCATCGAGATTAAAAGCCAGAAATTGATGAGTTACTTTCGGGGAATAATTGACTGAAAGGAGGGGGGCCATGGCTGGCCGGTGGTCCGATGGGGGAAGATTTATGACCATTAGCCACAACTTATGTATGGGTTTATCAGATTTGGATAGTGAATATGAATGCTTGTCGAACAGATGAATTGCATGCTCTCCAGGGAAGCTTGAACTCCCAGGTTAATGGACTGACGTGGATCAAGGGGAGTGAAATAATTTCATTTTCCAACACGTGGGAGTTGGTATAAAGTTTAAGAAATATAAGAATATCACCAAACAGGACGGATGCGATAAATTTCTTGAGGAGCTTGATTACTAATTACTTAAATAGTAAATTACATGGTTACTACAATTGGTAATAAAACAGCTCTTCCTTCTTTCAACTCAGTAAAGGGTGTACGGGTTAAAATCGCAGAAAATAAAAAAAAATTATCAGGTATTGAACTTTTAATAAAGGTTTCATACTTATGTAGCGGAAATTAAAAGGACGGAGCAGAATATTTAACAAAAAAAAAAAAGGTCATGAAAATGTCAGAAGAAAGAGAGACTCTCCACTTTTTTCTATCACCAATAAAAAAATTCTGAAAATAAAACTAATCCAATGGAGTTCTTCCTCAAAGATCATACAGTTTATAATGTTCTTGAATTCACTACTACAGATATAAAGTAGGTACCAAACATCGCCCAAAGCCAAAGTGGAAACTTGTTTCTCATCTGTGTCTCGACGCGCAGGCAAAGATAAACAAAGCAGCGATAATCAGTTGTTTGAGCTGGGAGAAATGGACGCAAATTGACCTTCCAGTCTAGAGTGTGAAAGTTAAACACTTCCTGGGAACGTTATCGAGTTAATTCAACGTAATAATTAACAACCCATTCGTAAGCGCGACTGGCCCAAAACTCACACAATCCCCCCCGCCACCTTAAAATCCCGTCAACGTATTGTCTGTTAGACATCAACTGCCGTCGTCTGTAGAGCGTTTTCCCCGGGGTGGAAAACGAGTGCCAACTTTTATGACCCATCGCTGAACGACTGGCGGTTCAGGATGGTTCCGAACGGAACGAACACCTCAGCGCGTGCGAAGAAGAGAGCTTGTCAGTCTGGCAGGAAGTAGTGCGACAGTGCAGCCAGCCCCACGGACACCCGCCGTCTTCCGGAGGTCAGAAAAAGGGGATACACATAAAGCTGCCCCATCCACCAGATAAATGTTTCCGGGACTCTGCCCAAAACTCGGCCCCGACTGTGGCAAGCGTTGAATCGAAGAACCGGTGCTATCGAGTTTTACGATTATAAATAAATTCTGCCATCGCCTCGCCTTTCCGGCGGCGCTCACAAAAGCAAACACGGAGCCTGGCATCGATACACGCTCGCACACACACATGAAACACCGGAGATCCATGCCATGATTTGGGAAGCTGCTTTTGGGATTCATCCAGATCAAATCTGAGCCATGCAGGATGAACCAGAAAATCAATTATTCGTGGCAAAAAAATAGAGGATTTCTCCCATTATTGCTGCTCGAGCAATGTCCATAATTCTTCCCATTCGCAGCCATCGTCAAAGCCATGAAACGGTGCAGTAAAATTAGACAGCAGTAAATTGACCTCCTTTATCCGGTGCTGTGCGGTACGTGTGTGTGTTTGTCTGTGTATGTGTGAATTGCTGATAAAGTGGAACATCGCCTGGCAGTCTGGCTAGGAGTCTGGCTAGCGTACCGTCTGTCTGCCCAACTGACTGACGAAGTTGAGTTGAGATTGATTGCCATAAACACGGATATGTCGTTTTACGACCAGTTGAATTGGCAGCATTAAAATATATGAAGGCGAGTTGTCACGGGATCCGCACGAGCCGGAGACTTTGATCAGTTGTTAGGATTGCGTGTGCAGTAATGGGCAAAAGATGCTTTCGTAAGTGATGTTTATAGCACTCTCCAGAATAGAAATTGTTTTCAATTTTCTGCAGATGCTGTCACCCATTCTGTGTTCTGAACTTCGGAGCTGGCATCCAATATTATGTAAAGGAAGAGTTAAAGTTTTATCAAACGAAACCACTAAGGAACACTTCGACGAATTACCATTATTCGTTTGGTATTACGAGAGTTCTAAAACCGGGGATTTGCTACTTCAGTCGTTCGCTCTTCGACTTCGACTCGCTCTGGCTCGAGGCTTCTCGTGAAGAGGTACGGCAAGAAGTGAACATCGTTGCCATAGTTGAAAAGCGTGTTTTATCATGTCGAGAAAGGAGCAAATTACCTTCGAATTTTCACACCCGCTCGCCCTCAGCCTTCCGGATGGACCAGCGTACCTACAGTACAGGTGAAATAGCAAACTAAACCACATTTTATCCTGGTGGATCAATCCCATCATCATCACCATCAAGCTGAGTTGCTTGCACCAAACCGAAAAGGGGCTCGCTCGTAC
This sequence comes from Wyeomyia smithii, assembly GCF_029784165.1. Lineage (NCBI taxonomy): Eukaryota > Metazoa > Arthropoda > Insecta > Diptera > Culicidae > Wyeomyia > Wyeomyia smithii. The sequence continues at coordinate 264,179,184 of NC_073696.1, read as the reverse complement.
GATAGGACGAAGGTGGTTTCTTTCCAATTTTTATAGCTCGAGGGAATTCTCATTTAAAATTATAAACAGCTCCTTGCAGCTGATTACGCAACCGGCAAGCTTCATGACCAGGCAGCCTTGGTTTTCTTTCGTTTTTTTTCTATTCTTTCTTAAATCAAGAGCAAAAACGAAAATGAATGCTTACAGGGATTATCGATGATAATGGAAGGCAAAGAAAGGTTCGTTGAAATGAATGCGTTCTTCTGGCGGAATTTCACTTCTTTTCAAGCGACAGAATCAATCCAGGCGATTATTTTTTCACGGTTGTCAACGGGAGGCAATAAATGATTTTAATGTTTTCGTGTTTCATTTTGGAGACGGTATATGAGAGCCGACTTAGACAGTTCACTTGTATGATTATTGAACCCCTAAATGTCTTCAAAATTGCCCAAAAATGTTAAATATGTCGAATATGTACAAAATGTTGAAAATGGTTAAAATATCCAAAATTTCAATAATAGAAATAAAGTCCTATATTCGTCATTTTAAGTGCCGTAAAAATGTCAACAATGTCAAATAAATCAAAAATATCAAAATCTCCACTGACAAAAATTGCAAACGTGTAAAAATTCCAAATATATCTAAAATGCAAAAACAGGCCAGGAAACCAATGTTAAATAATAGCTTGAAGAACCAAAATCGTTTTCGTCTATTACAGTTCGACTGAATATAAAAAAAATGAATAGCTACACAAAGCACATCTCTTAAATACAAATAGCGTCACCGCTCATCTGATGTGTGGAGACAATGAATTCTTAATTCCTTGGCAAAATAATGAGTCTTGGGCTATGGATGCCAGTCTAAGGGTCGAGGGAGGGTATCTATTATATCTTAAAATCAATCGCATTATTTTACCTTTCTCCTAGAAAGGTATAGCAATCACTTGCAAAACCGAAAGTATAAGCGTGCTCCAAAGGGCCGAATGGCATATATCACTCGACTCAGCTCGATGAGCTGAGCATTTTCTGTATGTGTGTGTATGTGTGTGTGTGTGTGTGTGTGTGTGTGTGTGTGTGTGTGTGTGTATGTGCAGATTTTTATTCTCATTCACTTTACTCAGAGATGGCTGAACCGATTTTCATAAAATTAATTGCAAATGAAGCAGTGCGTCTTGAACTGTCCTACAGATCAGACGTTTTTTCAGTTGCTTGTGGACTGGTCTTTGACTGCCTATAGCTTCAAAGTTTGTGTTTTGTCAGTATGTCTTTTAAAGACTACCTGGAAGTTATTTCCCATCAGTCTTTCTCAAGACTATCTACTTTTAAATTTAACATTTGTTTTAACTTTTTTCGTATCACCTGAAATGGCTGGACGGAAAAAGAAACCTCGCATCGCTGCGGGGAGGAAAAGAGAGGCATCTCTTTCTGACACATCGAGTGTCTGTAGTGACAATCCTTTTGATATTTTCCCTGAGCAAGAAGCTGGTGAAATGGAGGTTACCAATAATGAAACTATACAAAATATAAAATCTTTAAAAAAGGAGAAAGTTCCACCTATTGTGGTAACTATTTCTTCTGAATTTAATATATTCAAGAAGGAACTTTCAACGTTTGTTTCTGACGTTAAAGTTACCTATCAAATTGGCCGTAGAGGTGAATGCCGCTTATAAGCCGACTCAGTGAAGGGTCGTGATCGTCTTGTTCAGTATTTAACTGACAAGATGTACAAATTTTTTACATATGACACCAAGAACGCCAAGCCGTTCAAGGTTGTCTTGAAAGGTCTCACCAACGATCAAACCGTTGATGAGATCAAACTTACTTTAACAGAATTACTTGGCATAGCCCCTACCCAAGTAATTCTAATGAAACAAAAATCACGAGGCGAAAACAGTCAGAGAACTGGAATTTCCCTTGTTAATTATTTAATTCATTTTAACCGCAATGAGGTTAACAACTTAAATTTTTTTGAAAAAACACATGCTTTGTATAATGTGCGTGTAAAGTGGGAAATTTATAGGAAGTATGGCGGAGGTGAAAAGCATATCACCCAATGCCGTACTTGCCAACGTTATGGCCATGGTTCCAAATTCTGTAACATGGACCAAAAATGTCTTAATTGTGGAGACTCTTCTCACAAAAAGGACACATGTCCTGTGAAAGAGAGTAAAAATTTTCGCTGTGCGAATTGTAACGGCAACCATATGTCAAATTTTTATCAATGCCCAGTCCGTTTAGCAATTGTTAAGGCAAGGCAAGGTAAACAAATTCAATTTCTCAATTAAAACCAACTTCAAAACAAAATTCTCCAAGCGTACCAGTGACGCATAGTTTACCTACTCCTTTGCATACCCGTTTAACTTATGCACAGGTTACAGGTAGTTCGAACATTATACCGCCTAGTGTTGGTAGTTCGAAAATGACCGTTAATATGGGTAAGCAAAACACGCTAGAAAATAATTGTACACCTATCACTCCAGCTAATATTGCTACCGAAAATATTTTTTCTAATGTCAACTGCCTGGGGCCTATTACGGCAGGTAAACTTTCTTTTTTGCAACAGGAAATGTTCGATCTTATGAACGCCATGTTGCAGGCAAAATCAATGTTTGAAGCCATTCAAATAGGCACAAATTTTACTATTAAAATTGTTTCTAATTTAAAATTTAGCAATGATTTTAAATAAAACAATTAAAATATTAAATTGGAATGCTCGCTCATTGAAGGCCAATGAGAATGAGCTTTTTAATTTTTTAACAGTAAATAATGTGCATATTGCAATTATTACTGAAACATTTTTGAAACCTAACATTAAATTAAAATATGATCCCAATTACGTGGTTCATAGATATGATAGGATTCAGGGTTCCGGCGGTGGAGTTGCAATTGTTATTCATCTCCGAATCAAACATCGTACTCTTCCCCATCTTGAGACGAAAGTTATTGAAACTTTGGGAATTGAAGTTCAAACTGAACTTGGGATTTTATTTATTGCCGCAGCATATTTACCATTTCAATGCACACGCGAGCACAAAAATTATTTTAACGGTGATTTACAAAAACTCACCAGAAATCGTTCGAAACTTTTCATAATCGGCGATTTAAACGCTAAACATCGTTCATGGAATAATTCTCAAAGTAATTCCAATGGCAAAATTTTATTCAATGATTGTTCTTCAGGATACTATTCAATTTTGTCTCCGAATAGTCCTACATGCTTTTCTTCTGTAAGAAACCCTTCAACAATTGATTTGGTGCTGACAGATCAAAGTCATGCATGTAGTGATTTGATCACACATGCTGACTTTGATTCTGACCATCTTCCAATAACTTTTTCTTTATCACATGAATCAGTTTTAAACCCTATGAGCTCTGTTTTTAATTATAACAAGGCTAATTGGGAAAGATACAAAACTCATATTGAGAGAAATTTCAATAATGAGCTTGATTTGCAAAACGAAGTGAATATTGATTCCGCTTTGGAAGCATTAAAATGTGCAATTGTTGATGCCAGGAATTATTCTGTTCCAAAGGCTCAAGTGAAATTTGATTCACCAATAATTGACGAAAATCTTCAACTTCTAATTCGTTTGAAAAATGTCCGCAGACGTCAATATCAACGTTCTCGTGACCCTGTTTTTAAAACTATTTATAAAGATTTACAGAAAGAGATTAAACATAGATTTACTCTTCTGAGAAATCAAAATTTTGAGACTAAAGTTGAAAAATTGAAACCATATTCAAAACCATTTTGGAAGCTGTCGAAGATTCTTAAGAAACCTTCAAAGCCTATTCCAGTTTTAAAAGATGGTGAACGTTTTCTTGTATCCAATGAACAAAAGGCTCAAAGACTTGCTCAGCAGTTTGAGAGTGTTCATAACTCAAATTTGAATTTTGTGAGTCCAATTGAAAATGAAGTCACACGTCAATTTGATTTAATTTCTTCCCAGAATTTTTTACCTGCAGAAATAATTGAAACTAACTTGAATGAGATTAAATCAATTATTAAAAATTTCAAAAATATGAAAGCACCTGGTGACGATGAAATCTTTAATATACTAATCAAACAACTCCCTGAGAGCACAATGGAATTTTTAGTGAAAATTTTCAATCGCTGCTTCAAAATTGCATATTTTCCCAAATTATGGAAAAATGCAAAAATTACTCCCATTTTAAAACCGGATAAGAACCCAGCAGAAGTTTCAAGTTATCGACCAATCAGTTTGCTTTCTTCAATAAGTAAACTGTTTGAGAGAATTATTCTTAACAGAATGATGTCACACATCAACGAAAATTCAATTTTTGCAAATGAACAGTTTGGATTTCGCCATGGGCATTCCACAACTCATCAATTGCTCAGAGTTACTAATATGATACGAGCTAACAAATCTGAAGGTTATTCCACTGGAGCTGCTCTTTTAGACATAGAAAAAGCATTCGACAGTGTTTGGCATAAAGGTTTGATTGCGAAATTGCAAACTTTTAATTTTCCAATTTTCCTAATCAAAATTTTAAAAAATTATCTTACTGATCTAACTCTGCAGGTTGTCTATCAGAATTCAAAATCTGATAGATTTCCTGTCAGAGCAGGTGTACCTCAAGGTTCAGTCTTGGGTCCAGTCCTGTACAACATATTCACTTCAGATCTTCCTGATTTGCCTCCAGGATGCACAAAGTCATTGTTCTGCGATGACACAAGCATTTCCGTAAAAGGAAAAAGCCTTCGTGTCATATGCAGTCGATTGCAGAAAAGTTTAGATATTTTTTCTTCCTACTTGCAAAAGTGGAAAATCTCTCCCAATGCTTCTAAAACTCAAATGATAATTTTTCCTCATAAGCCTAGGGCTTCTTTCCTCAAGCCAAACAATAATCACGTTGTCAAGATGAATGGGGTTATTTTAAGTTGGTCCGACAAGGTTAAGTACTTGAGACTAATTTATGATAAAAAACTAATTTTCAAAGAGCACATTGAGAGTATACAAGCCAAGTGCATCAAATATACGAGATGTTTATATCCTCTTATTAACAGGAATTCTAAACTTTGTTTAAAGAACGAACTTTTGATTTACAAACAAATTTTTAGACCAGCAATGCTTTATGCTGTACCGATCTGGTCAAGTTGCTGTTCAACAAGGAAGAAAACGCTCCAAAGGATTCAGAATAAAACTCTGAAAATGATTTTGAAGCGTCCTCCTTGGTTTGGTACACTCGAATTACATAGACTTACTGGTGTTGAACCATTAGAAGCTATGTCAAATAAAATTATTAACAATTTTCGACAAAAAACCGTTGCAATCCTCAATTGCTACGATAAGCTCTCTTTATAGCCAATAAGTTAGCAATTAAGTTAGTTGTAAGTTTACTTCCCCTTTTCTGACAAGTAGGTTTAAATCCCTACGAATGATAAGTCCTAATTGCGAAAGCAAACAAATCCTAACAATTAAAATTACAAATTTCTAACAGTGTTGAGAAGTCACCATTTGTGATTGGACACACATACTCATTATTTACTAATATTTATCATAAATACTTAAGCTACTAACAAATCCCCCCTTAAAAAAAAAAAAAAATTGCAAATGAAAGGTCTTGTTGTCCCATAAGACCCTATTCAATTTTATTGTAATCGGATTTTTAGTTTAGAGGTTATGTATCAAAATGTAAAAATCATGAAACATCATTATCTCGAAAACTACACAACCGATTTGAACAAAATTGGTTGTAAAAGAACGGGCTACCTGAAATACCCTTAACTTTTGAGTTTTATGAAGGTTGAATTTGTGGTTCAAAAGTTATGAAAAGAAACGTGTTCTGAAGTCTGTTGAATCTCACTCATGTTTCTCAGAGATGGCTGGACCGATTTTCATAAAATCAATGTCAAATGGAAGGTCTAGTTGCCCCATAAGACCCTATTGATTTGTTTTGCAATCGGACTATTACTTTGCCTTTTATGTTTAAAAATGTGAAATCCAGCTATGAAAAGGAACATATTCCGAAGACTACTTGAACTCACTCACTTTTCTCAGAGATGGCTGACCCGATTTCCACAAACTTAGTGTCAATTAATGAGTCTAGATGCTTCATAACACCCTATTGAATTTTACTGTAATCGGACTGCAACTTCGTCTGTGCTGTACCGAAATGTGAAAATCACGAAAATTCATTATTTCAGCAACTACACAACCGATTTGATCAATATTATCAGATGAACGGGCTAGATAAGGGTTAACTGGTGAATTATGATTGAACACGTGGTTTCAAAATTTGGCTGCGCTATACGTTCCCATTTCATTTGATGTATTAAATCTATTTATATAAAAGAGAAGTTTTGTATGTATGTATGCATGTATGTTCCAGCATAACTTTCGAAGGCTTGAACCGTTTTCATCCAAACTTGGCATACGTGTTCTTTGTACAAAGGAAGTGGTCATAGAAATATTGGATAGGGGGAGGGGTCACCCTTAAAGAAGAAGGGGGTCAAAAGTAATAAATTTTCATACATAATGGAAACCATTCATTGGAATTTGATGATTTTCGGGTTCTTGGCCATGTTTTTAGGCCGTAAGTTGATATCCAGAGACCGAAACATGATGCTCGATGCCATTTTCAATCCAAGATGGCGACTTCCGGTTTCTGAGAAACCATTTAAAACTGTGGAAAACGCTCACGAACCCCCCAATGTTAGTATTTTCGAAGCGAAAATGACTCTTAAGAAGCGGTTATCGGTGTCTGACGATACTTTGAAACTTGGGTTGCCGACTTCCGGTTTCTGAAAATCTGCGAAAATTATTTATTGAATTATATACTTGGCAATATGGGTGTTTTCAGAATCGGAATGACGTCGTCATACGAAAATCGATGGTATATTTCCAAATATTGGCCTTTTTTGAAACGTAATGACGTCTGTCTGTTTTTCGTGCAAATGTTTCTGGAGAAGTGTTTCAAAACATCCAACCTGCTTTGATCCGTTTTTGGAACGATTTCTTGACATATTTCTTGCATAATTTGATAACGGAGAGTCCAATCTAGCATTTTGGATGAAAAATATGTTTGTAGAAATTGGTGAACCTCAACTATTACCCAATAAAAATTTGGTTAAAAGCATCGATCAAATAAGATAAGAGCTCCCAAAATCAATAGCTGGATTTTTAAAAAAAAGTTTTGTATGTATGTATGTATGTTCCAACATAACTCTCGAATAACTGTACCGATTTTAACCAGACTGGGCATACGTGGTCTTTGTACAGAGGAAGTGGTCATAGAAACATGGGAAGAGGAAGGAGCAACCCCCAAAGGAGGAGGGGGTCTCAATTGGTCAGAATATCAAGTTTTTTAATGCATTATGGGAACTTTCTGAATGAATACGATAGTTTTTAGGCCTTTGATCATGTATGGAGACCGGAAATTGATTTCCAGAGACCGGAACATGATGTCGAAAAGAGAAAGTGACAGCTATCAAAGAGGGAGGGGGTCCTAATTTATAAGAAAATCAGGTCTTTTAGTGGCCTATGGGAACTTTTTGAAAAGGTACGATAACTTTCATGCCCTCGGTCGGTCATGGCCAAAAGTTGATGTCTAGGGACCGGAATATGATGTCCGATGTTTTTCATAAACAAAGATGGTGACTTTTCTGGGAAGCTGTATACAACTGTATAAAACGTTCGCAAACCTCCAAACATTGGTATTTCCGGAACCAGGATGACCCTGGGAGGGAGAAACGGATACGAAGCTGTGTGAGTGTCAAAATGAACCAGAATGAGCTGTCATTGACTGTCAATTTGAACCAAGAAAAAATATGCATTTTTTTGCGATGAGTATTGTTATAACTGAAAGGTATCGCGTTGCTCGAAAAAGAATTGTCGCAAACAGGTTTTGTATACATTGTCGTTTTACAAAATATTTTGGTTTGTTTTTAGGTAAAATAATAAATTTCATAAGCTTTAAGTAATAATCATGCTAGCGTACTTCGATTATTAAACTTGCGCTTCTCATGATTTAAGACTTTGGTTACTATTTCGAACACACTTCATCACGGTCGAACTTTCTGTCAAGCTGTGTGAAACTTAGTAAAATGGTTAAATAAATAAATATTTCTAGAAAGAGAACTAAGTTCAGAAAATGATAACGGGCGTCCAACGCGATTTTCAAATTTATGAAGAAAAATATTCAAATACTCCCTGATATTAGGTTCATAGGTTAGAGCTGACTTCCTAAAACCGAAAACCGAACGTTTGGTATAGTGAAGATTGTTTTTCTGCATTGGAAGTTATTCAAAACTTGAGGAAAATATGAAAATAGTCCCCGTATCTTCAAATTGTTGATTAATTTATGAAGACTGATGTTAAACCATAAGAATGATATTGATATTGTTTACACAAAAAAGTAAAACGAGAAGATAAAGCAAGCAATAATTTTCACTATCAGAGGTGAGCTTAGGCTATTGATTATTTCAGTGTAACTTGAGTTTATTGTAAGTTAATCGATACCGTCGAAGATGCTGATGGGGCAATCCATTTTCCAACGCAATTATTGAACTCACTCGACCCAGCTGGAATGCCTCCGCATCGATTGTTAATCAACGAAAAGGGTGGTATATTAGCAAGTTTATAACTAAAATAGAAATATTATTTGGAATGATTGGTTGGAAAAAATAAATGCAAATATAGAAAATTATAGAAAAAGCAGAATTTCACACGAGCAAGGCAATAAAACAACGAAAGTCTATTATCTCAAATAGCGAATTTCTTTATTCCACCAGCTCACCTCGTTTTGACCTGGAAGCGCACTAACTGCTGTCAAAACCCTTCTTTATTCGCTCGATTTCGACCCAGTTTTGACCTGGCTTGTTGCCCGAAGCGCACTGTAAAATTTGACAGCTTCAACCCACTACCGCACGTGCTTGGTTCGTAAACAATTATCTGGCATCTCTTTCTTACTTGCGTCGTAAATCGCGATGCCGTTTCTTTATTGCTCGGCAGATTTGCTCGGACGCAGTGAAATAAAGAATTTCGCTAAAAGATTACATGACTTATTTGAACATAACTAGTGTCATACGAACGAGTCATCTCTCAAACTTACAAATAACAAACTTCATAACAATTTTATATGTGGCTCAAAAGTTATGAAAAAAAAAGAAATTCAAAGACTATTTAAAACTATACTTGCTTTGATCGATATATGTGGCCTCAACATAATTTAAATGTGGTATCGTTTTGAACGTCCCAAATTCATTGATTCCTTGCGATGTGTTTAAAGTCTGCAAATGCACGACGAATCGGCCATAGGGTTTGATCAAAGTCAAGAGACAAATCGTTTGAAATGATTGGTTTCATCGAAATAACAACATTTGGTCGTTTGCCGCTGTTTTTCCGAAGCCGGAAGACGCCATTTTGAATTTCATAATGGCATTTGGAGACAATTTCTGGATTTTGAACGTCATACTGGTTAAATAAACACTTATATTGGGTGGTATTTGGTCATTTTCAGTTGTTTTTCAGAAACCGGAAGTCGCCATCTTAGAATTCAAAATGATATCTGTGGTCGATTTTAGCTCCTGTGTTATAATATTGGGTGGAAATCGGCCATTATTTGTTACCACTAAAAACATTCACCTGCAAATTCGGTGCCATTTAGTTAGCTCTCGAGCTGAGCAGAAATTTGTGTTTCATTTGTATGGAACCCCTCTCTTCCAGAAAAGGGAGAGTGTGTATTTGTTGCCCCTAAAAACATTCACATGCTAAATTTGGTTTCATTTTCTCGGTAAGTGCTCAAGATGAGCGAAAATTTGTGTTTCATTTATATTCAACTCCTCCCTTCCAGAAAAGGGAGGGGCATCCAACTATTATGGACATATTGGTTACCCCTAAAGAAAAAACATCCACATGTCAAATTCGGTTTCATTTGCTTTGTTTGTTCTTGAGTTGTGCAGAAATTTATGTTTCATTTGTATGGGACCCCTTCCTTCCAGAAGAGGGAGGGGTCTCAAACTATCATAGGAACCTTTATCGGCACCAAAATCCCCTACATATAAATTTTCACGTTGATCGGTTTAGTAGTTTTCGAGCATGGATCAGACAGACAGACAGACAGACCGGACTGCATTTTTATATGTATAGATTACAACATCAATATTTTAGAACCTGAAGAGTGAATATAATTTATTGGATTGAAGCGTTCATGTAAATTTATTTTACAAATAAAAGTTTGAATGAGAAAGGCTGGGTCTGACCGCTAGGTGGATTAATTTGGGTTTTTTTTTGCAAACGCCGCATTCTTGACAATTGTGTTTGATTTGCCAAAAATAAAAAGGAAGTGCAAAAGTCCTAATGGAAACAAATGAATCTTGCTGAAAGTATTTAAATATTTTTTCAAACGGCTGAAAATTTTTCATTTCTTGGCTATTATATTGATGAAATTAATAATGCGAACTTTGGACTTTAGTTCATCATCAATTATTAAAATAAATTAAATTTATGCACGTCATTAATTATTTCACCATCAGTTTCAATTGATATAATTTCATTTCCACGGAACAATCATAAATTTCGAGATCACTGTATTATATGTCACATCACTGATTTATATTACAAGACATTTCTCTTGTCAATAATGTTCATAATAAACAAAATGGCCTTTAATTCACTTTTCTGTGGTACACCAAGAGTGTTCCTTATGATGTGGGAAGGAAACACTGCAACTTAACTTCTATAGCAGTTGGTCTTTTACAGCAAGTTTTCAAATTTGTCTAATGTGTACAATATGTTGATAGGACAAAACACGTTGATATTAATTGCTTCATCAATTGTTTGCATCGAGTTCATCAAAGATTCCTTCCAAAACCATGTAAGGTTACAGAGTCGGCTTTGACAAGTGGTTGGTCATGTGTTCGAATCTCTATAGAATCAAACCGTTCGCTATCAGGCTCCCTCGTATTCCTCCACTAAGGGTTAGAGTTACGATAATTCCAGAAGAAAAAAAGTCCCACACAGTTGAATGAGAATACACCTCTCCAGGCAATTATAATAACCGATAATTGGAAAGAGTAACTATCGAAGCCTGATGAAGTAGAGTAGTGAAGAGTCCATAAGCATGTATGTAAAAGGAAGCGTAAAAGTATAAATATTCGTCACTTACTAAGGTGACAAAGTGATCTTCTTTTCCGTAACAATTATTAGAAATGCAGAGGTAAACATAGGTCGTCTCCAACAATATTCTAATCCGAACGAAAAATTTATAAAAAATTCGCAAAAGTTTCAAACTTTTCGAAAAAAAACGCGTGGGTTCTAAAATATTAAATAAAAAAACGCGTTAAAGCCTACATCGTCGCGTATAAGCGACTTGACAACTGGGATTTGTTGCAAAAATTGGCCGTGACTTTGAAGCCCCTCACTGCCCTAAAGCTTTGTTTGTACTGGTTACTAGTACGGCCATTGCTTGAAAATTGTGGCTTGATTTGATATCCTTATCAGTGTTAAAGTTAATCTTGGAAAGTTAAACTGAGAGTGGCTACAAACGATGACAGTGTTTCATTTCCCAATATTCTGGAGATCACACGGGAAATTGGGTCACAGGTAAGGACAGAATACTGGCAGAGCGTATATTCGTGATCCGGTTATCCGAAGCTCGGATCACGGATGGGTGAACGAATACTATTCGGTTATCCGGATACGGATAATCGAATAGTCGGATATTCGAATATCCGGATATTAACTATTCGGATATCCGCAATTTTTTTCCTGTATTTTGAAGCCCGTTAAACGTGAAAAATAGCTTCTTTCACAATCCTCCTTCCCCTCGAAAGTAATTATTTGCATAATTCTCATTAAACTATGTTCGGATACAAAATCCGGATATCCGACTATCCGAGAATCCGGATATCCTGTCGGATAATATCCGGATACCCGATTGATCCAAGGTTGGATATCCGGAAATTTTAATCCGAATAGTCCCAGCACTACTATTAACCACTGTTGTTAGTTTCGCACGTAAGCAGCATGCAATACCTCATGTGAGGTTCTCGTTGCTACCGCTATCACACACTAGAGATTTCTCCATTCAAGCTATTTCTCGTTCTTTTTCGCTTTCTTCCTTACTCGCAGTTGCTGCCGATATCATATGCACACACACCCGTCTACTCTCCTCGTGTGTACTCGTGTGAACCTACTCTCCTACTCGCGAGAACGACCAGCCGAGAAGAATTGTTTTTAGATACTTTGCGATGGTTGCAGAGGGACAAGAAAGCATTTTCGTTTTCGAGCACAATTTTGTCAAGCACTCCTCCTAGTCGAGCAGTTTTAGTCGATTACTCCTATTCGCACGCAGGAACTCGTGTACTCTTTTACAGTCCATGAGTAGCAAAACGAAAGAGTTTTTGTGTGTCGGTGCGCGCTTGCTGTTACTCAGGGGAATGCATGAAGAATAAAGAGTATCTCGAAAGAATGTGTGCAAAAGACATGAGAGGCGTAGCATATGTCGCGTTCTCAAGCAGAAAGGAGTAGAAATATTTTGCTTCTCGCTGGCTTTGCAACGCTGCTACAAACACGCAAAGAGGCACTAGCAACGGCACTGTGAAATTTCCAGGATTTAGGAGGAAGAGAGACTACTCAAGGAATGGATGGAAGGAGTTGTATACCCTATCTATAAAAAAGGAGGCTTCAATGCAGCAACTACCGTTGATTAATGTCGCTAACGAAGTCCTGTCCCAGATTCTGCTCCACCGTCTTTCTCGTAGGGAAGTACCAAGTGAGCTTGACGTAAGCACGCGCTACTACGTATCAAATCTTCACTCTCCGCTAGATCCTCCAGAAATGCCGGGAGTACAATGTTCCTATACGTCACGTCTTCGTGGGCTTCAAAACAACGTATGATGCAGTCGATTGAGACCAGCTATGGCACAAACTACACAACTAAACTTTTTCAGATGAACTGACATGATTCATCAAAGCTACATTGGACCGAGTGATGTGTTACGTGTGCGTGTCGAAGACACACTCGAATCTCTTTGAAGCGCCCAGAGCTTTGAACCAAGGAGATGGACTATCCTCCACGTTGTTCAACATTACTGTTGAGGGTGTAATCCGATAAGCGGGTATCAAGACGAGTGGCACGCTAGCTTGCAAAGCTAGTCAACTGATAGGCTTCGCAGACAACCTTGGCGGTATTTCGAAACACTTGGTGACGGCGGAGACGTCAGATCAGAAGTGGAGACTAGGAGAGGCTCGAGAGAAATCAACATTCGCCTTTCACGGACGGTGATTATGGACGGTGATGAACTCGAAGTGGTAGATGAGTTCGGGATCTCTGGTAACCGCCGACAATAACACATGTAAAGAGCTCCAACGAAGATTCAAGCTGGAAATCGGGTCTACTTTAGCGTTCACAGGATGCTCCGATCCAGAAGCATACGGCACCTCACGAAACTGACGAGGTACAAACCCCTAATTAAACCAATAGTTCTCTATGGACTTGAAACCGTGACGCTGCTCACGGAGGACATACGTGCTTTGGCCGTATTCGAATGGAAAGGACGATATTTGGAGGAGTAAAAACTGAAAGCGGGGGAGTAGAGCTGGCGAGATTCCCGTTATGTTCCTGACAAAGGTCGGGAGGCTGCGATGGGCCGGGGATGTCGCGAGGAACCAAACGACACCAGACGTCGTAGTAAAATCGGTTCTCTTCAAGGATTCCACCCGGTAGCAGAAACAGAGGAGCCGAACTTGCTAGGCGGCTTGACCAGGTTGAAGTGGATTTGCAAGTGTCGAGACGCCTAGAAAATTGCAGAGTAGAGGACAATTCTTGATAGTGTACGAGCAACCATGGCTCTAGACTGATACAGTAGGTGATAAGTGACATGATTCTGGTTCTGGTATTACCCATATTGGGTGGTATCAAGTCATTTTTGGCTGTTTTCCAGATACTAAGGTCCAGTCTAAGGTCGATTTTCAGCTTCTGTACATCATTCCGATCATTTTGGACTGTATTTAGGTTGAAATATGTGTTTGATTTATGTGAAATCCCCCCTTCCAGAGAAAGTGGTCAAAAATCCTCACTTTCCAAATTTGGTTCCATTTGCTTGATTAGTTCTCGAGTTATGCAGAAGTTTGTGTTTTAATTGTGTAGAAGCCTTCCCTTCCAGAAGAGGGATGGATCTGAGCTAATGAAGTTGCCCACTACCGTAAGATGGCTAATCTGAGATCAATTTATCATTTCCAATGTATAACAGTTTAGTAGCCTCCGCTTCGTATAGATCGATTACGCCGCCGGCTACGTCCTAATGTTCGATTGGGGAAGGAATGAAGGCAGTGTTACAATCGTTGACCGAATTTACATCTGCATCTCTAACGACTCTAACGGAGAGGAAAGTTACTTTGTCACCATGGTCAGTGACGGATTTTTATACTTTTACCCTTCCCTCTACACGCCTTCTATACCGAGCCACGTTTGTTACCCTGCCAAGTACTGACAGTAATAACTGTGACTCTTTTTCCTTAAAATTAGCTTAAGGAAAGATCAAAGTAGGGGAGCAATGGTCAATCGCTTGTCAAAACTGTTTCTGTAACCTGGAGGCTACGAGCTCCCTCATCTCAGAATGAACGAAGATGAAGAAACGATTTTCTTCATCTTTTATTTTGAACGTTTATTTTCAAATTCGCCAGTACATGAATGATCGTTTTTGACGTGCGTGCTTTGCCAAGTCTGTTTGTCTTGCAATTCAGCGACTGTAATAGAGTACGCTTGCGAGTAAGAGTACTCAACTAGGAGGAGTGCTTGAAAAAATATGCTCGAAAACGAAAATGCTTTCTTCATCTACCTGGCATTGCTTCGTGCACCGACAGCCCGAAAGTGGGTTAAGAATCTGTAAAGCATCGCATACTGGAACGTGTAGCGTATCAGACTTCTTTGGTAAGTTTTTCACAGCAGTTTAATGCAAAACCAGCTGAAGAAAACCGCTACCAAATGCCTTCGGTTGGTTTTGCTCGCGACTAGGGGGGTACACGCGAGTTGGAGAGTAGGCGTGAGTGTGTGCATATTATCTCGAGAGTGAATGCGAGCAAGAAAGACAGCGAAAAAGAACGAGAAATAGCTTGGATGGAGATTACTCCAGTGTGTGACATCGGTAGCAACGAGAACCTCTCTTGAATTGTTGCATACTATTTATGAGCGAGACTAACAAAACTGATAGTAACAGCAAAGAAAATCTCACACTGAAAAAAAAAACATGAACACATCAAATAAAAATCACCGTACTGGCTGGATAGATGGGATGGTATTTGGTCTTGTTTTCAGCTCTGATTGGTCAAAATCAGTGATAAAAACAAAAAAGATTTTCTAATGGTCAAATAGTTGCCATCATAGAATCAAAATATTTCCCATTTTGGTGGACGCCTTCCAACCGACTACTGCAAAAATCCGTTGAAAACTGAGTTATTAGGATTTGAAATTGGACGATTTCCGTGACGCT
Source organism: Wyeomyia smithii (assembly GCF_029784165.1). Classification (NCBI taxonomy): domain Eukaryota; kingdom Metazoa; phylum Arthropoda; class Insecta; order Diptera; family Culicidae; genus Wyeomyia; species Wyeomyia smithii. The sequence goes on along the minus strand of NC_073696.1, from coordinate 264,163,749 downwards.
CTTGATTTTTAGATTTTAGTTCTTCACCCAACTTTCATGATGTTGCCGTATGACGTAACTCTATGTCAAAATTAAAAATGATGAGTTTTGAATCAATATTGTCAAAAAACTCATATTTGTCAAAAATTTCATTAATGGAAAAATCTTCAAAATTTTACAAAAGTTTTGAAGATGTATTGATCGTGGGATTTATCTGTAAAGAAGTTTGAGTATTGAATGTTACCTAGTAGCTTTAAAAACGTAATCTTTTCTTGAACCGATGGAGAAGAAAAAAATGCGTACATTCGACCCTTTTATTTGAAGAGAAGCACTTTATTGAGTAAATTATAGATTTATATTTAAACAAAAAATTTCTTCCAAACTCGACTACTCGAGTCCCATCGTCCTTCATCCAACAAGTTCCGATCTAATCTAAGGCTTGTGAAATTCAAATTACTTCCGAGGAAGAAAGCGATTGAATGTTTGTAGGTTGATGAAAAATTTAATCTTACTGAAGCTCATTTAGTGTTGTTGGCAGCCAGCTTGGCAGTCCACATACCGTCCGGATTGTTCATTCCTATCCGGTAGCGTACATAAAATGCTAATTTATCTTATCACCCAACCGTAAGAAAGGGCAGCATTTACCGTGATACATTAAATCTCATGCAATGAGTTAGGTTTTACCGGGCAAATTAAACCTTTCCTACCAAAACATTTGTTACGAACCTAATACGGCTCGAGATGCTTGCTCAATAAACGACGAGGAGGGTGTTTTTTTCTGGTTTCATTGCTAAATCACAGCTCAGCTCATGTGAAGTGGAAAATGATGAATCACTTGGGGAATATTCCGAGCCAGCCAGTAGCAGCATATAAAAAAGGCTCAACGCAAAAGTTGATCAGTGTTGTGGGAAATAAATTGCTCGCTACACTAACAGTTTAACCCGAATCAACAGTTCACAGGTGCTTTGAAAAATTGCAGCCACCGAGGGTTGAAATTGGATTTTGTCAACCAACTTACGAACAAAAACAAACTCATTCAAGTTAAACAGTGCCTTGGAGTGACACCAACTGCTGTCGTAGTCTCACAACCCAGTTCCAGTTTATTTGCGTACATTTCACTCGAATGCCACTAGCAGCAACTAATTCCAAGTTAACTTTATGTCTTTATTTTGAAAGGTTAATTAGTTGCAAATTAGATCTTCCTCCCACCTCCCAACAGGCAGAAGTAATAAAAACGTGCGACTTACTCGGTCTCTGCGAAGTCAGCATTCGGTACTAAAACAAGAGAGTACAGTTTGATGTCTACTCAGTCTCCAGATGACGGATTGATGCCAAGTGCCAAGTTGGAGGCTCGCCGTTGCTTGATTGCTTTTCGATTTTGATCTTTCCGGTTCAGCGAATGTTTTGCCCGGTATCTCGAGCACCGAGTCTGTTTATGGGTGGAAGGTGGTAAAGAAGCTGACTCAAAGTGGTCCGCAGGGAATACGTACGTATTTTTATGTGAGCTGAAAGCAAAGTGCGTTACGAAAAGGAAACACGGAGAAGTAGAGATGGGTGGGTGCGCCCCCCAGCGACGTTCGATGGCGCCAACGGTCGGTGTTTTTCCTGGTTTTGATTTTTTTAATTAATGTGCGGCACGTACAGTCGATTAATTTAGCAGTTTATTAAGTCAGCGGCGTGCTCGGAACCGTTCCGGGAAGTCAACAATAATAACGGTTTCAGAGGATGAGAATGTTCCGAAATGGTGAGAATGGAGATTAATGGTTGACATGCTCCTGCTTCCGGGGTACAGTTTTCTAGGTTAAGCTGAGAATGGTGGGATTTTTTTGATGCGTTGGTTCATTGCTTCTTTTTTCTCTGATTTATACTTTATCATTGCTGATAAGTGGTTTAAAATTTCACATTTTTCTTCTCCGTTGTTAGCTTTTTATTCTAAGCCCAGCAAAGCTAATATAGAATTGGTACTGGCACTGAAATTACAATTCAACTCAAAACTGGAACTGAAACTGGAAAATTATTATAAACAGTGTCATCAGAAATTAAATCACAACACCTTTTATAACCTCCTCTATTCTACTCTATTTCTATTGTCTTCTAACCTAGCGTGTTTTTCTAAAAAAGACTAAAACTCGGTGAAAGTCTACAGCAAAATCTAACCCTTAACCTCTAGCAAAAACATCAAAACCGAGTACGAGGAGTTCACCATTTTGGTAAACAGTCCCAGCGAAAACTCGAACAGTCCTTTGCAGCCGAATCCCAGGGACTGTTGCGATTGCCGTTGCATGATCAGCAGACTGGTCCGGAACGAACGGTACTGGGTTGCGAAGCGGGCTGAGTACAGCAACTTCTCGGGCCACGGCAGGTTGTAAATTTTGTCGGCGATACTGGCGTTCTACGAAAAGAAAATAATCTTCACAGCAAAAGTATTTCTTCAGTTTATCCCAAGGGAAGACATACGATTTCGTTCATCTTGGTAGCACAGAAGCAGGAAACACCGCACTCCAAAATGTACACCACTAAGTATTCCCACTGGATCAAATGATACAGCCAGGTTCCGTCGTTGGGATTAATCGACATAAAGATTTGGATTGCAATGAGCAGTGAAGACGAGTAGTATAAAACGAAAAACTTTCCATTTGTTATGCGTTTAAGGATGCTGACTTTCGACAAAAATTCTTCATTCAATTCTACATTCTACATGTTGCAATTCTACATGTTGCGAGCAAATCTGGCGGAGCTCATTGTGAGCAATTTTCCAAAAAGTTGCCGTTGAAGAACTATTAGATGTCATTGAAACTTCCTGGACACGTAGCTCAATTCGATCGAACATGTCGCCCACAGAATCAGCAATAATCTTCAACTCCGATGTCATGCCACTCATCAAAATGTAAATTATGAGAAAATTGACCGTGTTTAGCGAAATAAAGCTGGTGTAATTTGCTGCATACGAGCTGTAGGATGTTATTATACCCACGAAGGTCGAAAGGGAACTTATCGACATTGATCTCTCCTATGCCGGTGAATATGTAGACGAAGATCCGTACGCTGGCTTCAGTTACGACAATCACTTCGACACGTTTTAAGCGCGTAATTGTTTCCTTTCGCTTCGGTATTGTTTTGTGGCACTTCTTCCTGAAGCTGTTATCTTCAATATAGTTTTTTATGTTCAGTACATGTTCATACTGTACGGCCAAGATGATCTCCCGAATAAGCCCCGATAAGCACATAGCTGCGACATGAATACCACCAACGACTTGTTGGACTCTATAATTGCTTTCCATTATAATCAACAGCTGCTGATAGTTGGAAATTAGAAAATGCATAAACATGAAGCCACGATGCATGTTCCAAAGCACTCGAACCCATCGGATTTGACAGTTTAATTAAACACCATTCAGAACAAAGATACATTTTACCATCCAGAACAGGGGCTGCTTTCGGTAGAAAGACTTAGCCCGAGAAAGCATTGCTCGGCACCACAAAGTGAGGTTCATTCCGTTTGTTACTTCTCGTACGACTGACTCCAACGTGTGGATCAGTCCATCATTTTCCTGTCAATGCTGTAAACTGTTGGAAATCGAACGTCACAACAAAGGCACATTTGAAGTCGTTTCAGGTGCTAAGACTTGATTTATGTTCTCATGTCTTGAGTGGCTGTGGTATGATAGACTTATTCCCACTGTCTTCACGAAGCGATAAAATGATACGATATTTTGTTCGACTTATAGGATGAGGTTTCTGATTTGTGGGGGACTGTGATTAAATGTTATTTTGAAAAATGAAGAACATTCTTCCTTACAAAAATATTATTCGTGTAAGTTTATCGAACATTATAGACCGTTCCGATAATTATAAATACACTTACGATCAACCATCATTTCAAATTACGTGCAGTATTCAACCAAACGTTGGCTGCGTCCTGTTGTTTACATCCAAAAGAAACAGATGCTGTCATTTTTTCTAACATTTAGTGCGAAATTTGGAAAATGCGTGGCCTTTCTCCCGAGCAAAGAAAGCGAATTGTGCACAAATGGGGCACCGTGAGTGGTCTTTCCATAAGAAAATTAGCCAGAGAAGAAGGTATATGTGTCGGAGCAGTTTAAACCGCATTGCGGAAGTATTGTGAAGAGTGCACATTTACTGATGCCCCAAGACGTGGTAGAAAACCCGGGCCTGTTAATCCCACAATGGACAAAAAGGTTAAGGAATACTACAAGCGGCATCCTTCAGTATCAGTACGAGATGTGGCGAGAAAGCTTGGAACCTCGACGAGTAACGTTATGCGTGCCAAGGGAAGAATGGGTCTGCAGACCCGTCGGAAGCAGAAGCAGCCAAAACGAAATCCAAAACAAGCTGAATCTGTGAAACCGAGAGCTCGGAAGCTTTATGACAAACCTCTGACCAAAAAATGGGGTATGTTATCATGGATGACGAAACCTACATAAAACTGGACTATAAGACTCTACCAGGACCGCAATTTTATACATCACCGAAGGGAAAGGATGTCCCTGGACCAGTGAAAGCCATTTACACCGAAAAATTCGGCAAGAAGGTAATGGTTTGGCAGGCCATTTGTGAATGTGGGAAAATATCCCGTCCATTCATTACGAATGACACAATGAATGGAAAAATTTACGTGAAAGAGTGTTTGCAGAAAAGGTTGTTACCCATGGTTAAGCAGCATAACAATCCTCCAATCTTTTGGCCCGATCTTGCTTCCTGCCATTACTCTAAGGATGCACTAGGGTGGTATAAAACAAGTAATGTCACATGTGTCCCAAAGGAGATGAATCCTCCAAACTGCCCTGAAATTCGCCCTATTGAAACTTTTTGGGCTTTGACCAAGGCAAAGCTGAGGAAATATGTCAAACCAGCGGACAATGTTGAAAAATTTGAAAAAGATTGGCTAAAAGTGGTAAAAATGGCCGGAGAACACACTGTGCAAAAGCTTATGAGTAGTGTTAAGAGAAAAGTTAGAGAGCTCGCGTATCCTACGAAAAATAATCCCAAATTGAAACTGGAAAGAAAACACCTATTATATATATTTCAGAATAAAATGACCCGAAAAATCCTGAATTTTTTGTTTTATTCAAGAAAGAAGATGTATTTATAATTTTCGGAACAGTCTATGTTTATTTTACTTCCAACGCATTCAACTAACTTTAATGTTTCCCACTCTTGCGCTATAGACAGTTGTTGCGCTTTAAACAAAATACTACAAGGTATGCAGCCCTAGGGTCGTATGAAATGGTGACGTGGGACTAAACACTGTAATAACTGTAATTACAGACACAATAAATTGGTTTGTGCAATGATTTGCGTAATTTCATTCTCAGCCTCCCCTTAATTTTTTCAGACTCGAAAGAACTTAATTTACACTTGGTGATATTGTGTCTGTAGTGTTTTTTAATTTTTTGTGCAAACATCATAATAAAATATAAAAATAACTTATAACCGCTGAAAAAATATTCAATTCTTGTTGAGTGATTTCTGGTTTTTATGGTATTCATATTCATGCGATGAACTTCCAATCACCATCAGTAGCAGCATTGCAGTTTTGATTGCTCGCGAATAGAAGTCGTGCCCGCTGCAATGATAGACGACGAGAAACGAGCGGCTCCACATATACTCTACGGTACTGTTGCTTTTACTAGCATGTTTTCTTTCAAGACATCAGTTTCTATTACGCTTTGACAGCAGGTTTAGAAATTGTTCATAAGAAGTGGTTGTTTCAGACTTTCCGTAAAACCTTTACCTTCGAGACATCAAATTAGTCTAGGTTCACGGAAGCAAACATAAATAGACCTATTGGAATGGGGAGGTCCGTCATTTTTTTTTTAAATTGATATAGAGAATATCACAGGGAATGGTTGGTGTCTATTCATGTCGTCTGTGTTAGGAATGCTCGCATGTGATTGGTTCATTGTTCGCGTAAGTTTATCCTTGACACTTTTTGTCAATTTGTACCGCTTTGCAATGAAAAAACAATGATGACTAGCATATTACAAAATAGTTCAACATTTTATCTATCCAACAACATATTGGTTATTGTTTTCCATCATGTGGTTATGCTGTTATTATCGTTTGAAATCTGACGCAACATTTGTCAGTTTCATTTTCATTTCAATTTTACAGAATGCATACCAGTATAGAAAACAAAGACGTAGTCCCACGTCAAAAAGCAGGTAGGTATAAAATACATGATTCTAAACATGGATTGGATGTGTATCTCTTTGAAAGCATACAAGCGAAAATTAACAAATTTTTCTACTGTATTACATAAATTGAAATTCTGTGCTACAGTAAGAAAACGGTCATCTCTAAGAATCTAGAATAAATATTACGTGAATGATACTGAAGCGATCTAAGGAAATGTTAATACATTTTGAATAATGTCATATAAAACTATTAATAATTTTTACGAAAAATGCCTCTTAAATTGTGGGCCTTTTTTATCGTCGATCAGATTTGCTTAAGAGAGTCTCAACATTGAAAAATGGTCGTAAAAAATCACGTTATTTTAAAAAGTACCGTGAAAAACGTGTAAAACAGTAGGAGGAGGGTATCCAATATACGACCGCATGGTCGATGTAGTATTACTATAGTTTTATCACTATAGTAGTCGAAAAATATCAACTGAGGGAGCTGGCATCGCTGGCGACGTGTGTAGACGCTTTATTTATTGTGTCCGTGGTAATCGCGTTTTATTGTGGTATATAGCACGATAAATTGTGAATTTCGTGTGGTAATTGTGGGTAAAAGTGTTTCGAGTGTTATAACAGTGTTTCAAAAGTGATTTGGAAGTAAAACGATCTGGAAATTTAAAGTTTTATTGCCGTTTTTTCCACAATTTGTCGCCTAGCAAATGGCTGCTTTTAAAGCGCAGTGTTGTGTTGGTGACTTTCCTTTGATACGGTAGTGTGCAAGCTTATTCTCCGCCGACGGCACGATCTGCTGAGAGGCAGAAACTGAGAGAGCGGCAGTTGTAACCATAGAAACAAGTTGCCTATACTTGTTTGCGTGCGAGCGGAGGCATGTTTGGTTTGCTGAAAGCTGATTCAATGGCTAAGATAAGTGCATACATTTACAGACATGTTTGTTTATTTATAAATGACTCGAAGGTAGTAGTTTTCGCCGACAAGAATCAAATTGTTTTTTTTTTTATATATATATTTCGTGTTGTAGTGTGTGCAGTACAGTATGATTTTTTAGCGATGAATTTGTGCGTCATTTAATGGCGAATTCATCTTTCATGTGTAGCTACCACAGCGTAGCATTTTCGTACTGTTCTGTCATTCATTTATGCACCGCATGAAAAGGTGTACCAGACGATTGCTGTTTATCTATTTTGCGATATTTCATAATGTTAAAATTGTCTTGAATTTCCGAACTGAAATATATCTGATGACTATGTTTTAATATCCATTGTCATTCCTTTTCTATTTATGACTTCACTAGCTTTTGAATAATTATTTTTACGCCATAGCTAAGTTTTGTTAAATATGCTAAATTTTTATAGGCGGTGAAATGAATAATAATTATTCTGGCATTTTGTAAAGGGTTCAGGAATACTGTAATGGTGTGTCAAGCACGTTTCCGCAGCTGTGCTACACCGTTCTGGACTACACTTTACAGCACAAAAACGAACACGCAAGCGACGCTACACTCAGTTGTCATATTTTTCGTACGGCATTTTCGTACGGCATTTTCGTACGGCATTTGTTTTTGTTATTAGTGTTTTGAGACTGCACCCTGTTTCTTTCGGGTGTAGTCCAGGATAAAGTGTGTAGTCGGATACAGAAAAAGTATAGTCCGGAAAGTGAAAAAAAAAGTACAGGACAAAACTGTAGTCCGGGTGTGAACGTGCCGCGGAGACGAGTTCGACATTACTTATGCTTTTACGCATGTCGTTTGACAAAAGGTCCCTATTGCTCAGCTTAATAATGAGCCAACATAACGCGTAACATTACTTGAACTCGTCACCCAGAGAGTACTGGTGTGGTTTGTGGAATTCAGAGTATGGTGCATTGTTGCTAGTCGAAGTCGAAATCTTATAATTCAATTTTTTTCGATTTGTCTCGTTTTTGAGCAGAGGTTTTTGTATACTATGTCCCAATATAGACTAGTTCGGCATTTTGTCAACAAACTCAAGATATATATTTTGGTCAATCTGCGTATCTGCATTTTTCAAATTATTGGGGCTTTGGATGCATGAAACTTTGCCAATTTTTCTATTTGATAGGCAACACTCGCATCGACAGCTAATAGAGAATCGGCGTGAAATATCGTGCTCCCGAGCGTCTCCGTCGGTAGTCGGGGATTGAGCGGTCGTGCATAATGCTTTGGTAAAACGCGTCTCCGGCCCGAGAGAGTTTTATGATATCTTAGTTCGAATCGTCCACTTAGTGTGGTATACCATTTTGCGTTTCACTAGGACCTGTGCGTGACCCTACAACACTCTTTAGTTTATTACTGCTTTAAATCGGTCTCAAATCGAAAAATCGCTTTTATAGAACAGACGAACAGTATAAAAGAAATGTCGTTAGTCGACCTGTTAGGCTCAAAGCCGACCGAATATCTAGAGACTTCGCGTCGATACCTTTCATGAGGTCGTATTTTCTACAGATTGGTTATAACCGTGTTATAATTTTCAATATAAATAGGGTCACTCCACGAAGAAGTGATAGGAGTCGCGGGGCGTTAACGTGGACTCAACTCTCGTAGCTTTCGTAACATTGTGTAGTCAGCTGAGATCAATCAATGGGAGACACGTTACGGTAGTTGCATAATGACTACATAAACAGATGTTCAAATATTTGAGTCGGTCTTGATTGAGTCATAGGTCCGGTATCCTCGCGTGCGCTTTATTTTTGCGGTGTTACTTCATCTAAAATATTGATCGCGTTATGACTTCCGTAGAAGGTATAATGAACTCGTACGTGCGATATTTATTCTTATGAACCCGGTACTCGAACTCAGCGCATCGTTTACCAAAACGAAACCTGCTGCAAACCTTAACCTTTTCTCCAACATCCCAGTGATTTCTCGTGGAAGTGCAGAGGTGTTCTCGGCTTCCAATAAAGCGAGTATCACGTCAACATATTCCTATACACACTCCTTCTTTGACCTGCATCCGGATGCGGCCGGCGCTGGTATTGCCTAATATAAAGATTAAGGTCACCAGTTTTTACACATTGAAGATGAATGTTAGTCCCAAGCATCATCTGTTGGTTCTCTGTGTAATTACAGCTGATCTGGCAATAACGGAGTAGCAACCGCGGGCGGTCAATCATGCTCATGCTCATGCTATAGTAGTCGAAAAATATCAACTACTTCAACTATATGATTTTGGGACGAAGAAAAGTGCCATTTATGTTACATAAAAGTTACACCGGTGATTTGTTCAATTTATCCTTATTTCGGATTACCGCCAATGACACGAAATGATTATAGTTCTCTTGTTATTTCTGACAAACATCCTATCATTTCCAGCCCTTTTGTAGCTACAAAGTACTCCGTTATTGTGCATTTAAATAAAAATTATCAGAACGTCGCTGATGAACTGGCAGACAGGCTCACTTCCGATGTTTATTTTTGTTGTTCTCGCAACACTGCAACCATGTCAGCCGCCATTGCGCTGTCAGTCCGGCTTACAAAAACAAATACATTGAAATCATTCGCGCAGTTCATGTTGTGTGAACACACAGATGTTCTATGTGTTTGTAAAGTCGGAAGAATGTTCGGAAGTCTTTCGAACTTTAATTCAGTGCTGGCGCCACAATACAACCGCCAGATAGACGGGTGCTCCAGCACCAACGCGTTCAACACGACCTGCCGGAAATTGGAACTCGTCACGAGATAAACGGAACTTTGACTCACGATCAGACCTTAACATCCGCACGGTACCGTTTTGGGAATGTCGAGGGTTGAATATGTGCATGCTACCTTTTATATCAGGGTTTTGGGAGAAACTTTGGGGGAAAGAAAAGTAAAACTCTTTCAATAGCTCAATCGACCGCGGTCGTAAATAGAAAAATTCTTAGAAGAAAAGCAAGCATTGAAATCTACGTTTATTGCATAGTTTTTGTCACTGTCGGCAACATTTTGGCGAGTGGAAGAAAAATATCAACTACTTCAATTATATGGTTTCGGTGCGCTAAAAAGTGCCATTGATGTTTCATGGTAGTGACACCGGTAAGTTTGTCTAGTTTATCGTCATTTCGGTTTGTCATTTGCCTATGACATAAGATGATTCTACAATGATGGCGAAAATAATAAGTACACTTGCAACTTCGCCTAATTTTTCATGTTAGCGCACTAATACTTGTTGTTGTATGTTGTTATTTAACGTCATTACAAACTTCAAACGCTCTATTTATATTATTTATATAATTTTTTGGTTTATAATAAAGGTAACTTCATGAGAAATAAAATAGTTTTTGTTCATATACATTAGGGTGAGGAAAAGGGAACAATTTTCCAGAACCAGTTTTTTTTTGGTTCCATTCTAAACTTACCGGAGGCCGATTAGTTTTGTCTCCACTTGGCGCATTGCATTTCAAATTTGTATGGAAATTTGTATGGGAAAACTCACTTTTTAGTATTTCCCTTTCTAGGGAGCTCAGCCCAGAATTATTCATAAACTACACTACGTAAAAGTATAGTATTTTATATGCTTAACAACTTTGCTGAAGACACTAAAGAGCTAGGATGACCTGGAAAAATGCTATAGCCGTTCAAAGTTGAGTATGTCGAATCAATTGCTGAAAATCATTTTGTTTGCCAACACTGCTAGTGTACCGGCGGCGTCAGTAGGATAGCTATCAGAAGTAACCTTTCGTATCGAATTTATACACTGAGCTAGACTATGCAAATAGATTTAGGTCAATATTTAGGGCGCAAGTAGGATTTTCAACATGTTGCAGAGGTTAATTATGATGTAAACCTGATAGTGGTAGTGTTGGCAGGAAACATGATTTTCAGCAATTAGTTCGACATACTCAACTTTAAACAGCTATAGCATTTTTTATGGAAATCGTAGCTCCTCCGTTGCTCCTTGTGTCCTCGGCAAAGTTGTTAAGCATAAAAAACTTACCTTTTGAAGTTTTAAAATATATGGTTTAAGCCTTTCTGAGCTCTCTAGAGAGCAAAATGCAAAAAAGTGGGTTCTCCCATACAAATTTCCATACAAATTTGAAATGCAATGCGCCAAGCGGAGACAAAACCAATCGGCCTCCGGTAAGTTTAGGATTGTTTGGGGCCCCAAATGAAACCAAAAAAACTTGGTTCTAGCTTTCTACTATCAAGTTTCATTTTTTCCATATAACGATTCCACACCCTAATATACATCTACCTATTTTTGACTGCAGTGGAGTTCTTGTGAAGAGAATGCTCCACGTTTTAGCTGGAATTTTGCGTCAGTCATGGTGAGAAGACGAAATTTTTGAGACCTGCCGTCAAACATAATTCGAAAAGTCTGCTTCTATCATGCGAGTTGGTAAACGGAAGGATAATGCGTACCATCCCTGCCAAGTGCACCTACAGGAATACAATAGACTCCTCACGCGGTCCTCAGGCTCTTGTGCAGCCACTCCTATCCCGACCTCCACGCGGTGCCAGTTGGAATACGAGCAACCAAGGGAAGCTCGGGTAACCAACCCCGGTGGGAACTTGGTCGTATGCTGACAGGGGAAAAGGGCTCAAAAGCTCTGAGCGTCTGTGCTCCTACTGTCCTCTACCATAAGCGGCTCAAAACGGCGTCTACACTCCAGATCAGGGGAGACCGATTACCGTCCTTGTGCAAACGCGAGACTCTTAACAGTGTTGTGCACGATGGCCTTCGGCGAGACAGCAGGTTGGTGCGCAGGACTTACAAGCCGCCGAATGATTGGCAGCTCGGGATGTGGAATTGCCGACCTCTCAATTTCCAAGGGAGCGTACGAGTGCTCTTCGAAGTATTGAAACCTCGCAGGTTCGACGTCCTAGCACTGCAGGAAGTGGTAATAAAGTGTGCTGGAAGGGCTCAACCTGTTTAGAATCCTAAACTTGGACGCTCTGTCGCTCACTACTCCCGATTAGATTGAACCCGGAGTCAACCAGTTTGCTTGATGTCATCTGTACTCACCAATTACCTGAGCAAGCTTGATCGAAATCGGACCTCGGCTCTTCCGCAACAACGTCGTGGACAACACCGTTCACTGACTTTATGCGCCCCGCGTTAGTCGTATTTGACCACTTCAGACGAACCCGGGGTCAAATTTCACCGTTCACTTCGTTGAAGCTACTCTGAACAATTCGTCCCTGCCTCTGGAAGCGATCACGATTTATCAACCGAACGATCAATCTTTCAGACTTATATCGGACTTACTTCTGAGACGATGTCAGATAATTGGTCACCCTGTCATTTTAGTTGAAATTGAAGAACCTGTTTTTAGCGACACTGCACTGGACTATCGCAGAGCTAACTGCGTACCGTTGAACGAATTTTTTTATAGAATGGACTGGACGTTTTTAAATACTGCAAGCAGACACTATTGAATTTTTTTCGCAATTTGTGAACAACGCGTTGGCTGGACATGTTATTGGTTGTAGACCTCTTTCTAAACCACCTTGGGGAAATGCTCATTTGAAGCGTCTGAAGCGTATAAGATGTAGGGCACTTCGAAATAATAATAGCACCCGATGCCCGTTCATAAAAAGCAATTTTTGCGTGTCTGCTGTATAAGCTGTATAAACGTTATTCCCTTAACACAAGATGATCTCCGTAAAAATCCTAAGCAGATTTGGATTTTCTTCAACTCTGAACAGAAAGATCAACTTCCTGTTGAGATGTTTCCAGATCACAACGTAGCATGCTCCCCTTCTGAAAAAAGCAAACTTTTCGCCACCTATTTTAAAAGCGCTTTCAACACTTCCACTGTTCCGCTCCGCAAGCTTCATATGCATGTAGGTAGAGATTGTTATGAATGAATTTCTGTTTTCAAACTGCAAAAACTATATATCAGCTGACCAACACGGCTTTTACCCCAAACGATCCGTTTTCACGAATGTGGTTCAATTTACTTCATACTGCCTGCGTAATATTGATACCGGTTCTCAGGTTGACGCAATACATACTGATCTCACAACTTTCTTTTGATAGAATTGATCATAGCATATACCTTCTAAAATTAAGCAAACTTGCTATCTCCGATGATCTTATAAGTTGGTTTATAGGACCTGAACAACTTCCAAAATAGTTTCTATACATTCCAAGTATTATATTTCAAGACATTTACAATTGGTGGAAAGATTTATTTCAAAATTCCACAGTGCTTACTTACTTCACTTTACTTTTATGGCGACAGATCATTAAGATCCTATGCCGAATCCAGAATACGTCTCCACAAAACTCGGTCTTGGGCTGCTACTCTCCAGTCTACCCTTACACCCGCTGCTCTGGCATCCTCGTCGACAGCACACATCCAGCGCGTGCGCGGTCTGCCTCGAAGTCGTCGGCCTCTATCCGGTTCTCTACTAAATATTATCTCTGCCGGTCGCTCATCCGCCATCCGTGCTACATGTCCAGCCCACTGTAACCTGCCGTGTTTCATCAGCTTGACAATATCAGCGTGTTTGTATACTTCGTACAGCTCGTGATTGATGCGCCTGCGCCACACCCTGTTCTCTAGTTTGCCTCCGAGTATTGATCGCAGGATTCTACGCTCGAAGACCCCAAGCGCTCGTCGATCGGCCTCCTTCCACGTCCACGATTCATGTCCTATAGAGCGCAAATTTCGTACGGATCTGTAAGCTGCGGGATCTAAGCTGGCTACGCAATCCATAATAAGCCCTATTCGCTGACGCTCTCTGCCAGCCACCATGTACTTCGTTTTGGCAGTGTTTATGGTGAGTCCAATTCTCGCAGCTTCCCTTTTGAGCGGTAAAGGCCTGCTCAACTGCTCTACGGTTAACACCAATTATATCAATGTCGTCCGCAAAGCCCAGAAGCATGTGAGACTTAGTGATGATGGTGCCGCTCCTCTGCACACCTGCCCTTCGTATCGCACCTTCCAAAGCTATGTTTAACAGCAAGTTCGAGAGCCCGTCACCTTGCTTCAGAACATCTAACGTCACAAACGCGTCCGAAAATTCGCCCGCTGTCCTGACGCATGATGTGAAACCGTCGAGCGTCGCACGTATCAGTTTAATCAGTTTAGTTGGGAAACCATGTTCTAGCATTATTTGCCACAGCTCATTGCGTTTCACTGTATCGTACGCCGCTCGAAAGTCTATAAACAGATGATGTGTCTGCAGGTTGTGTTCTCGAAACTTGTCGAAGATCTGTCTCAAGGTGAACATCTGGTCCGTTGTAGATCGCCCCACTCGAAAACCGCATTGGTATTCTCCAACAAAGGCTTCCTGCAACGGCCTCAGTCGCTGGAACAGGATACGGGAGAGAATTTTGTAAGCGGAATTGAGGAGGGTTATGCCTCGATAATTGCTACACTCGAGTTTATGTCCCTTCTTGTAGATAGGGCATATGAGTCCTTCCAACCAGTCCGTAGGTAGTTGTTCCTCAGACCATACCCTAAGGATAATCTGGTGAATTGCACTACACAGCCACTCGCTCCCAACTTTGAAAATTTCGGCCGGTAAGCCATCCTTCCCAGCGGCTTTGTTGTTTTTTAGCTCTTTGCAAGCATTCTTCACCTCGTCCAATGTTGGTGGGTCCACAGCTTGTCCGTCTTCCCCTATTTCTATCCTGTTCCCCCCGGACGACTCTCCTCCCTTCCTCACCGTTCAACACCACTTCAAAATGTTGCTTCCAACGCCTGGCCACCTGCGATTTATCGGTAATCAGGTTCCCCTCCCTGTCATTGCACATGGCAGGTACTGGCACGGTCCGGTTCCTGATTCCGTTGATCGTTCTATAGAAGCTCCTCGTGTCGTGCCTGGTGAAGCAATTCTCCGCCTCCGCGAGGACGCGATCGTAGTGCGCACGTTTCTTACGGCGATGAAGCCTCTTTTCGGCAGCTCTTGCCTCCCGGTATTTCTCCCGCATCTGACGCGTTACACGATTAGCTGCTACTAACGTGTTGGCGTAGGCTCGATTCTTCTCCTCCGTCACCTCTAGGCACTCTGCATCGAACCACCCACTACGCGTGGTTCCCGTTGTCATGACTATCACCTCTCGCGCTGTTTCGCTGACCGCATCATGGACGTGCTTCCACTGCTCGTTCAGGTCCACCCCAGCTGGTCCACCGATCCGTCTATCAACTTTCCGAGTATACTCTGCAGCAACTCCTTCCGCTGATAACCTCGGGATGTCCAGATGTATCTTCCTCGCCGATCTCGATTTAAATACATTGGACAACCGGGCGCGAATCTTGCCCACCACGAGATAGTGATCCGAGTTGATGTTTGGCCCTCGAAAGGACCGCACATCTCTGACGACTGAGAAGTGCCGGCCGTCGATCAGCATGTGGTCGATCTGGGAGCAGGCCTCTCGATTGGGGTGTTTCCAGGTGTACTTTCGAATATTCAGACGTGCAAAATGGGTGCCACAGATGGCCATTCCCCTGGCCGCGACGAAGTTCACTAGCCTCAAGCCGTTGTCGTTGGTGGTAGAGTGAAGGCTTTCCCTACCAATAACGGGACGAAAGAACTCCTCTCGTCCGACTTGTGCGTTCGTATCTCCGATGACGATCTTTATATCGTGTTGTGGGCACTCTCCATACGTTTTCTCGAGGAGCTCATAGAACTCCTTCTTTACGTCATCGGTTTTATCGTTTGTCGGCGCGTACACGTTGATAAGGCTGTAATTGAAGAATCTGCCCTTGATCCTCAATACGCACCTGATAACACGCTTCATTTGGTTTTCAAGTAGTACGAAACCGACGCCCCGTTCCGCTCTATCGCCGCCACTGTAGTAGATGTGATACTTGAAAGAAGTGCCCGCGGTCGGATCGACCGCCCGGAATTCACGTTCCCCGGTTTTAGGCCAACGCACCTCTTGTATGGCTGCTACCTCCACTTTTGCCTTCCGTAGCTCTCTGGCCAGGATGCCCACGCGTGCCGGTTCGAGCAGAGTCCTCCAAGTACCAAGTTTCCAATCGTTGTCCTTTTTCGTTTGCCTAGGTCTATACCGATTGTTCCGATTCGTATCATTCTCTGGATTGTTCGTAGTATGCTTATTTTCAGCATGCTGCCTTACTAGGGCTGCGATGCCTAGTCTCGCGACGGGGCTGCCGTCTTGGGTGTAGCTAGCGAGACACCGCATTTCATAGTTCAGCCGTCCGCTCCGGATCAGTCGCTGTTTGAGCCGCCCCTGACCTGGGGAACCGACGCTCAGGCAAGCTGCTCTCCAAGGAGAACAACTCCCCCTTCCCTGTCAGCATACGACCAAGTTCCCACCGGTTAACCGATCTTCCCTTGGTTGCTCGTATCCCAGTCGGTACCACGTGGAGGTAGGGCATTATGCTATGGACCACACTGGGGTCTATTTTATGCCAACTAATACAGGTGTACTGCTGGTACGCATTGCCCAGCCGTTTACCAACCAAAACCAAATCCCACAGTGCACAGTGGTCTAAATTCGAAAAATTGTGATCGTTCTAGATTTGACTATGAACAATTGATTTTATGTACTCAATGTCTTCAGCAAAATTGTTTCATAGAACAAGGTCTTACTTTTCGCGTTTTTGGTTTTTTGATCAATCCACTCAACAGTTAGATAAAAAAAATATTTTTTCTAATTTACAATACACCGGATTGCTTCCTTCAGTAAAGTTGTGGAAAATTTTAAAAGAAAAACAATTGCTGAATAGTGCGATGTCCTATATGTACGTTGAACACGACAAAATTGATCGAAAAACCAAAAACGCCAAAAGTGAGGCCTTGTTCTATGAAACAATTTTACTGAAGACATTGAGTACATAAAATCAATTTTTCATAGTTAAATCTAGAACGATCACGATTTTTAGAATTTAGACCACTGTGCACTGTAGGATTTTGAAATAAATCCTTCCACCAATTGTAAATGTCTTGAAATATAATACTTGGAATGTGTAGAAACTATTTTGGAAGTTGTTTCATAAAATTGTGGCTGAAAAACGTGCTTAACATTTAGTATTTCGTCGTTTTAATATCACTTTTTTGTACTTTACGACCTTCAAAAGGGCATTACTCAAAAATGTACCGTACGATGATTTTGAAATTTCGACCAGAGATTCTGGACGTCATAACGAGTCGAATGGTGTACTCAGATTCTTTGGTGCGTTTTTTTTATAATAACGGTCTGCGGGAGCACCGTGCGGTGCATTATGGCAGGAAACCGTGCATACTTTGGTCTCCGGAGAACGCTCCGATCGAGAAGAATTCGTCGCCGCACGAAGTTAACCTTCTACAAGACGCTAATCAGACCGGTAGTCCTCTACGGGCATGAGACATGGACTATGCTTGTGGAGGACCAACGCGCCCTTGCGGTCTTCGAGCGGAAGGTGTTGCGTACCACCTCCGGTGGAATGCAGATGGAGATCGGAACGAATAAACCACTAACTGCAGAAGCTGCTTGGGCGTGTCGCAAGGATATCGGAAGACAGCCTGGTAAAAATGGTTCTTGAAACCAATCCGTCAGGGACGAGACGGAGCGGTGCACAGTGAGCAAGTTGGATCGATCAGGTGGAAGACGACCTACGGACTTTACGCAGTAGTGGTCCGAGTCAATATCCGCTCCATTCTGAGAAAAACCGGCCGTCGATGTTTTCAATTGGATTGCCAAACCACTCAATTTGGTTAGGTGATCTCCAAGTGGATGTCTTCGTGGGGAAAGGAGGTACTTCGGACTACAAAACCTCAGGAAGCTGCAAAGTTAACACCTCGCATGACCGGTGTTGTTCGTCTTGGTGTGCATTTCTTCCCTTCCAATCTGAGCGTTTATGATGTCCTCGATGCGTCCACAATTCCCCCGTGCCATCTATTTTTCTTGCAAAGCTCCTGAAGTGCAACGATGTCGAAGTGACGGTGCCTCTGTTGATCCAGTAGAATCTGTTCGCCACCCGAGACGATCAGCGATCTGTACCAAGCTTCCAATCTTAGTCCTAATTTCGTGCCCTAGGTTATTGCCGATTGTTCTGGTTCGTATTTATCTTTTGGGTGTTTGTAACGTCTATTTTTTTTGGCATGCTACCTTTTACGGTTGCGGATGCCTAATCTTGCGACGGGGCTGCCATCTTAATTGGGCTTAGGGTATGAGCGGAGTCGCTTTGTAACCGCTAGGTTACAGAGTCTGCTTTGACAAACGGGTGATCATAGGTTCAAATCTTAGTAATTCTGTCGTACTTTCCTCAACAACCCTCATCGATAAACCCGGAAACAGGAAGCAGTGTAGTTGGTATTATGGAAACCCTTAATCTCCCCACCGGAGTTGTGTCTCTTTTGCCCAACAACCTGCAGCTATCCAAAACTTGCGGAGGGGGGGGGGGTGCGTCATGACAAAAAGGTTTTCCAACGTCTATGTGGACGTTGGGACTCGAACCGAGGTCACCAGTGTGTTTGGGGGAGACGTTATCAACTACGTTAACGCTAGTTGTGTTTCTGAATCGACTGAATTCAGACGTCCTATTGCCAATATCATCAGAACGCCGCAGACTCGATTTTCGGCGGGTTGATTATAATGTGTTGAACGAAACGACTGGCAGCTTTTTAATTCGCAACAGGATGTGACAAATTTTATCGACATGTTCAATGCAGAGATATAAACAGTAATCGAAGTACGTCCCAAATAGCCCCAGATTTGCTGGCGGCCGACCAATTGTAAATAAAAAAAACTGGAAATCGAAGCTCACGAAGCCAAAGTCACTTCACTGATATTTGATGGAATCTGCTCACGCTGACCATTTTAAATGGTGTAAGAATTACATTTCTTGTGAACAATATAAATTTTACTACAAGTGATACATCGCAACAAATCCGCCGCAATTCTCTTCGTTGTGTACTTTCTCAATGTGTTAGTATTAGGTTAGTATTTGTATCGTTACATTCTGGGCCATTCACAACTTCTTCTGGAGTGACGCAAGGAAGCAATCTAGGCTCAGTTTTGTTCTCATTCTGTATCAATTGCTTTTATATTATCGCGAGGTACAAGGATCTTTTTACGGACGATGTGAAAATCTTCATACTCATGAAGCATGCCTTGGTGAATGCCTGGAACTACGAAAGTTGCTCGATATCTTCGGTGATTGGAGTAACCGAAATCTCCTTACGCTGTGATGTAATGAACTTCATTTGCTTCAGTAGAAAGCTACAATCTATCAGCTTTTCATACAGCTTGTCTAGGCAAGTTCTCCAGCGCATATGCCAAGTTGGAGACCTTGGCGTTATTTTCTATAGCCAGCTTACTTTCCAAACATACTACGAAAATGTCATCTCAAGAGCCAACAGGCATCTGGGATTCATTTTCATACCTAATTGCCAATGGTTTCCACGATCCAATGTGCATGAAATCATTATACGGTGTTCTGGTAAGTTCGCAACTTGAACCAGCTGTTGTTGCTTGGTGTCCATTCAACAAAATTTGGATTGACCATGAAAGTTATCCAGGAAAGATTTGTACATATGACACTTATTGTTATTTTAATTACTAATTTTATGCATTAAGACAAAACAATGTCAGACGAAATTTTCAATCATAGCACAACATAACATAATATACGATGACAGCGTGCATGTTCTCCACTAATTCATTCTAGTTTTTATAGAACATCTGCTGAATATATTGCAGCAACTTTAAACGCTCCATCATGCCATTTTGTACGTTAGTAAAAATTGCTTTACCGGAGTTTTTCTTACTATACATAAAGATAATCAATGGCATCGCCAAACAAATCTAAAAATCTTTCATTTTCTCATTAGGTAAGGTCACATAACCCAACTTACCTCGAATAGTTTCACCTATCGGCTGCCAGCGTGTTTCTGTGTAAACAACCGTTTTCGAAAAGAACATAAAATCTCAACACGAATCACGAAAAGCTAAATACCTCGACGCTTTCTCCCGCCGAGAAAATGTGCGCCGATTGACTGCTGTAAGCGTCGCCTGCCATACAGTGGGATGAGATCGGATTAATAAGAGCGAGTATTTTATGGTGGTTGGAATATGGGAATGCAAACGCAATTTCACGGTGGGAGGAAAATTTTACGACTCTTGTACCCATTAAATTGGGCTCTTGTAAGGTCGCAAATTTGTTTGCCGAGGCGTAAATTGCCCGGGTAAACATTGTGCTGATTGCAATCTTTCCAGCTTGGTTTGTTGGCCCAGGGACGGGTTGAGTTGTGGTTGAGTATAATACCGCTGCCGTTGGAGTTTCTTTTCACGACAAAGTTCAACCCGAAAAAGGGGTGATCCCGGTCGGGGCCGCTCTTTTAATTTTCCTTCGAGCAGAGTTGATGGGCGAATTAGCAAATATTAGACAACTCTAGTACGAGATATGTACTTGTTATTAAGCTCTTTTATGTTCTCTCTGCAGTAATGGAAAAGCTCTGGTGGTGCACTGGATAAGATATTGATCCAGATTGTACAGCATATTGAATCACACGCATATTAAACTGGTTCAATTTATCTATCCATCTCCTGACAATCGAGGACCATCGGAGTACTATTATTGTGTTGCTGTAAATTGGAGTGACTCATTCACCTGGATCGTTTGTGGTATCAGACATTATCTCCTGCAATGCTTACTGTACCTTAACCGAGAAATGGAAAGAGAGAGAGAGAATCGTTGGGAAAACCAACAGACAGATAGATAGCAGTTGCCCGGATGGGATTTTATCGTTACGAGAGGAGTAGTGCATCTCGATTCCTTGTGAATGTGTTTGTCACATCAATTAACAGCCCAGAGTGGAAAGAAGAAAGCTCGAAGCTTGAATATGGAATCATCTGGAGAGACCGCAATATTCGAATATTTGCAGCATTTCAAAATAGCTGCATACCGATGGCACAATGACATAATGCTATTAAAAGCCTAGATAATGGGCAATGCTGATTTCAATCTTTGTTGTTATATATACTAAACTGTTGCACCAGATACAATGTAGAATGATGTCATTTCCACGGTCTACGTTCTTCTTTGTCTTAATAAAAAAAATCTATTTTTCCACAGCGACAGCGGAGGAAATATCTATTTATGTGAAGTGGATCGTCCTACTGCCACTCAAACTGCGCTAAATTTATCTGCACGCCATCCGTCGATGTTTCGCAGGTACACATACATCCGACAGCGGCGCTGCATCTTGCCTCGAGCTGTTTCACTTTCCACCGAAAACTATTTCCAATTTCGCAATCCATCAAGAAATCGATCAACCAATCGAAATTTCCACCGTTTTGCCATCACCGCACATCAAGTGGAAAAAGTTGGAGGAAAACACCCACCCACTCGGAAGGCAATTGATCGGTTGGGCTTAGCGCGATGAAAACTTTCTCGCCGCGTTTCTCTCCCCCACCTTTCTTGACAGCAGCTTATATCGACGCGGCCCTTCAACGTTTTCTTGTTCTTTGATAGAGTACTATGCGATAAGCGTTGGGTATACTATTCACGTACTATTTATAAGCTTGATGGTGCACGGAAGTTAACTTATCGAGAATCATGAGAAAAACTTAAAATTTCATAGGTCTCTCGAAATATGTTTCGGATAATAATGAAATCTATGAAAAACCCAACTCTGTCAGTGGTTGTTTGTCAGTAAGTGAATGAATTTCGCTCCCCACCCCGGTTGCCTTTGGGTGGGAAAAAACGGGGAGTGAATTCGCAATTTATGCA
The DNA here is from genome assembly GCF_029784165.1 of Wyeomyia smithii. Lineage (NCBI taxonomy): Eukaryota > Metazoa > Arthropoda > Insecta > Diptera > Culicidae > Wyeomyia > Wyeomyia smithii. Next base: position 264,141,976 of record NC_073696.1, on the reverse strand, counting down.
TCAATCAAAGTTTGATGGCAAAGAAGGCAACAAAACTATCCAGAATTCCGATAGCGATGCACTCAGGACAGGAGGGCCGGAAAAATGCAAAGCAACTTGGGAAAACGGAAAATACGCAGACTTTCTTCGCTCGCCGACTGTCGAGCGCGCGCAAATATCGATAAGTGGTGCTATTGTTGGTGGAACTTCGGCCATCGCTGAAGGATAAATATTGATTCAGCACTGAACTATTTATCATAACGGTCGAACTTGGCGAAAGAGTTATTTGTTCCTCGCTGGAGCTGCTGGAACTCGGCAAGAATTTTTCACGGTGAGTGCAGCTTTCGGTGGGGCCCTTCGAGTTGGTTCGAGTTTTCAACATTTGGAAGGAATCAAATATTTACTCTGTTTCGGTTTCTTCGAATATTTAATTGCAAAAGCGAACTGTAATGCGTTTGTGGTAAAAGTTTAGTGAACGCGAAGTCTTCCTTACATCGTTACATGCTCTCGAGCGATCTGCTCGGAATTTGTTTTAATCGGATTTGCTCCGCGTACGTGTTGGATGGTAATTTCCGAAGCGATGTTAAGAGGATTTTAATTTTCTATTCTTCTCATCACAGGTAATGAGGTCGAAATTCCGCTCTCCGCGGAAAGCGTGTTTATATTTTCCGTTGTTGTATGTAATGTAAATTTCTTTTTTTTTTGCTTCTAATCATACAATTGGAAGACTTTTCAAAAACTCTCTCACATGCCCAAGTATTTCAATTATTTTCATTGTTGGTTCGTAATTGGCAAGAAGTGGGGTCCTTTTACATTCCGCTACAAATATTAAATCCCAATAAATGATGTAACAGATATTTACTCGAAGCACACATTAGAACTTCAGGAAGCTTAAGCTTAGAGCACAATTAATTTTTTATTGCTATAGATTTTTCGTTGTTGGGAATAGAGCCAGTGTTTGCAACTCAACTTGGTTTCGCCCCATGATTGTGTAGTAGGAAAACATTTTTTTACGATATTCGTATTGCTAACATAAATTGGATGATAGGATTAAATGTCTCCAAAATAGTTGTATGGAAATGTTTCATTTTCTATCCAGTTTTGTTCTGTTTTTGTTTTAAGTCGCTGAAAATAAATAACTAAACTAAAAGAAACTCGTTTATGTAAATGTTGGCTGGATATTGATCCTCCGTATCTTCAACTGCTTCAAATCTTTTATCAGCGATAGAAAAAAAACCTGTCCATTCAGAAAAAATAGAGGTCAAATAGTAGAAAGTAAAATTAGCAGAGTCAAAATTTATAAGTAGATCAAAACTGTGAAGCAATTCCGTTACAGCGAAATTTCAAACATTATCGAGAAAATAATAAAATATGTTAGGTTAAATAAGGCTGTTCACCATTTCAGAATTTTATTTTCAACTGAATATTCCCATTGAAAATAAATTCTATTCAGCTTAGAGTTATCAACGCACATTTCATACGATGAGATTCATGAATAGAATAGGAAATCTTAAAAATTCTGTTAGAATATTTTAATCGAATTTGTAGCTTTGCAAAAGTTTCTACGTCCACTGAAATATTCCCACAGGAACAATGCTTTCAACTTCTATAGCCATCACGAGAGCTTATGCAATAGGGAAGGATTCAGAATGTGTGATGTAAAATATTGTTATTGGCATGATATGATCAGATCTGTAACGTGTGGAAACACCATCGAAATCGCCATCTTATTTTATCAAAAATTTAACAAATCGACACTTTTTAAGCGGAAAAAAAGTGAAACAAAATGTGTCAATGTGGCTTTATAAATTAGTCATCTTCAGAGCAGTAGCTAAGATTTATTTCAACGATTCAAATGACTTCTCTTAAGTATTTCTTCCGGAGTATCTAGTCTTGTTTCTGTGCGCCAGCGTGGTTCTGTACAGTAAAATGTACGGAAATGTATGTGTGTGTGTGTGCATTTACATTATTTAGCTATGGTTACTTCTTGGTTTTGATTACCTATAAGTGTAGAAGGATTTGAAGAAATGAACTTTTCCGTTTTATATCTTCTAAAATTTCTGAGTAACAACGTATTGCGTATGAATGTGAATATGTGCATCAATATCAATGACCTATCAACTTACAGGGTTATAATTTGGAAACGTTGCGGCTATCTTTTGGCTCATGAAATCATTAAAAATCGAGTTCGTCTCTATGCCTTGTGCAGTTGCATCCATCAGGATAATTTTCACTAATACGTTTCCTAGTACGTTAATGAGGATACCAGGTTCATCTTGGTACCTTATGACTCTACCATCCGATCTATTACGTAGATATTCAGATAAATGATTGAACTATTATTAAATCATTAAAATTATTTCCACAGGGGGCGACGGAAAGAAATACAAAAATTTATGGTGTTTCTTCCAAATATCATTCGAAGTACTTTTAGGCAAAAATATCAACATTTTCGAATTCAGTTATCCATAGAAGAACCTATCCAACAAACCTACTCAATGTGTCCTCTATTTTCAGCAAAGACATCCAAAACGACGCTGGAAGCTGGATCACATGCGTACGTAGTACCAATAGAGTGCTCTATTGGAGATTAATAATATTTTCACAGCTATCATAGTGTCTTTCGCAGTTTTTGACTTGTGACTACGTCTATGTTTTCAATACTGGGATGCATTCTGCACAACTCGAAATGAAACTGGCAAATGTTGCGTCAGATTTCAAACGATAATAACATCATAACCACATGATGGATAACAATAACCAATATGTTGTTGGATTGATAAAGTGTTGAACAGTTTTGTAACACGCTAGTCATCACTATTATTTCATTGCTCAACGGTGAAAATTGATAAAAAGTTTCAAGGACAAATTTACGCGAACAATGCACAAATCACATGCGAACGTTCCTGGCACAGACGACATGAATAGACACAATCCATTTTTTATGATATTCTCTGTATCACTAGAAAAAAAACTGATAAGGTCTCCCCGTCCCAACAGGTCGAATTTCGTTTGTTATTATGAACTTAGACTGATTTGATGTCTTGAAGGTAAAGGTTTTTCCAAAAGTCTGAAACAACCCTTTTTCTCGAACGATTTCTAAATATGCTGTTAAAGCGTAATGAAAACTGATGTCTTGAAAGAAAACATGCTGGTAGAAGCAACAGTACCGCACAATACATGTGAGGCAGCCGCTGGTTTCTCGTCGTCTATCATTGTTGCTGTATACGACTTCTATTCGCGTGCTATCAAGGAAAAACTGCAATGCTGCTGCTGCTGGTTATCAATTGTTTTCCTCATTTATATGGTTTCCATTAAAACCATAAACACCTCGACAAGAATTGAACATTTTTGCAACGGTTATAAGTTGATTTTTACTTTAAGTGATATTCATGTCATTTTATCTTCGATAATCACTAGATAATCCGGCATCGGCATAATATCGAATGAGTGAATTCCTAAAAATTCAAATTCGAAAAAGAGTAAGATCCGGCGAATGCTTGTGAATTTTTTGTCCATTTGCTAAGATTTATTTAGAATCCTTTTTTACATTCGAATGCAATCGAAAGAAACTTGGTAAGCAGAAAACAAAAAGTAATTTTTAAACTTCAACTTGATTGTGATTACTGATTGCCACGACTTTTTTGACGTGGGACTACGTCTTTGTTTACTATACTGAGATGCAATCTGTTAAATTGGAAATGAAGCTGGCAAATGTTTCGTCAGATTTCAAACGTTAATAACAGCCTAACCACATGATGGATAACAATAACCAATATGTTTTTGGATAGATAAAATGTAGAACAATTTTGCTTTATGCTAATTATTACTCTAATTTCTTTCCTGAGCGATAAAATTGATAAAAAGTTTCAATGACAAATTTACGCGAACAATGAACCAATTACATGCAAGCATTCCTAGCACAGACGACGTGAATGGACACCAACCGTTCCCTGTGATATTCTCTGTATCAATATCGAAAAAAAAAAAATTGACGGAGTCTTCCCGTCCCAATAGGTCAATTTATTTTTGCTTCCATGAACTTAGACTAATGTGATGTCTCGAAGGTAAAAGTTTTCCGAACAGTTTGAAACAATCCCCATTATTTACCAATTCCTGAACCTGCTGTCAGAATGTAATAAAAACTGATGTCTTGAAAGAAAACGTGCTGGTATAAGCAACAGTATCAGTTTAGCAGAAAGCAGCAGGTCTCTCGTCGTCTATGATTGCAGCGGTACTCTTCTATTTGTACATTTCAGTGGTACACTTCTATTCGTACTGCAGCGGTACTATTCGTATTGCAGTGGTACACTTCTGTTCGTACATTTCTATTCGTGTGCAATCGAGGAAAAACTGCAATGCTGCTGGTGATGATGATTGACAGTTTATCTCATGTGTAACTAACGGGATATATTGCTATTCAGCAATTATGAGAACCCCCAAACAAGCCTCAGGGTCGGCACAGGTTCGCGACTTATTGCCAAGAAAACACTTGTGACTTCTCTTTCACCAAAACTTCCCCCTTTATTTTAATATCTCCTCTTTTGGATTTCTTAATCACCCTACTCCTACCTCGAAACTCGGTGGCGCGCCTTCTTTGAAGCCGGGACTGCGGTCAGCGGTCTGGTGGGTCGCCTGTTGGTAACGGTTGGGCGAGGTTGCCGGGTGCAACCGTAGCAGTAAATTTTGGTGGTGGGTAACAGCGGCTGGTGATGGCGGCAATGCAATGGCGTCGTGGCGGCGTGGTGGTGATGCACGATGGGCGTCGATTCCAGGGTAAAAATACGGGGTCCTGCCGTTTAAGGACGTTTTAGCGTCGAGTAGCTATTGGTCGTGATCGTGAGCGCGATCGAAGGTTTATTCCTACCTGTCGTTTGCTTTGCGTCTATTGCGTTCTATTGAATAAACTTCCTTCTTCTCCTTTCCTTGAACTTCACTGCTCCACTTTTCTATAAAGTAACTTCCTATCTTTTAGGCGGTTGAAATTGGAATGACCAACCCTTCTAGTTGTCCTCGCTCTCACGACCAATAGCCTTAGTTTTTCGCGCCAAAAATATTGCTCTCTCAAGTTTTTTTTTTCGCCTTATTATCACCACCCATCTGCAGATTAGTTCCATTTTCCGCCCCCTGGTGGTGGGTGGGATGAAGCTGTTTCTTTGCGGCTGCATGCTTCATCAGAGATAGGGTGGGAGGGGTACGTCTTGTAATCAGATCCCACCTGAGTTTTCTTGACATTACTGGAATTTTATTCTAATCGCACGATGCTCTCACCATTCTTAAATAGAACTTATACCAACAGTCACACATGAGTATGATTACCATAAATTACTCAACACGAATTGTACATTTTTGCAACAGTTATAAGTTATATTTATCATATTTTATATTCTATATTCACTAAATAACCGTGACCGGATAGTATCGAAAGTTTAACTTCTACAAATATACAAATTTATAGAAGATTAAGAGCCGGTGAATGCTTGTGAATTTTTGGTCCATTTACTAAGATTCATTCCGAATTTTTTCTTATATTTCAAAATTGTTAGATGATATTTAATTATTTTGAACTTTTCCATGATAAACGTATATTAGCTGTCTTCGTAATACAGCGAATGTAATTGTAGGCAAATGAAAAAAATTGTCAAGCAAAAAACAAAAATGGAATTGTTGTTTGCTACAATTTTTTGCTGAAACTTGTTGATAATTTTGTTTAGCATATCTTCTTATGTTTGCCAATTAATGAACTTTCGTAAGAGCCCCCATATTATTTTTAAATATCATATTATAAATTTGATTTAATCAGAGTTAAATCGGACAAAACCATTCATTATGACAACGTATGTATTGATGGATTTGGCTTTTGAGGATATAGAGTTAATTCTGACTTTGACGCATTACGAGAAATTGTTGGTGCTTCTTCAACAAGAACGATAGGCTTGTGCTATGTCAAATACATGTTGTTTGCACAAAAAATTATTATATTTTTATTCTAAAGCTGAAAAAAAGTACGTAAGTCACCGAGCAAACACATTGATTCTGTCTGCGGACTCTGTATATTTTGGAACAAAAAATCCCTAATTACAGTGTTTAGTCCCACGTCACCATTTCATACAACCCTAGGGCTGCATACCTTGTAGTATTTGCTGGAGTTTGTTGAAAATTAATCTTTTTCCGTTTCCTTATTAGTGAATTTGATTTAATCAGGGTTAAATGAGACAAAACCATTCACTATGATAACGTAAGTATCGTTGTATTTGGTTTTAAAGGAAATAGAATTAATTATGATTTGGACACATTTCGAGAAATTCTTTGTGCTTCTCAAACAACAACGATACGCTTGTGCCTTGTCAAAAAATATATTTCTAAAAAAATGAAGGGTGAGAACAAAAATACGTAGATCACTGAACAAGCGAATTGATTCTGTCTGTGGAGTTTTTAACCTTCGTAACTGAATCCCCCTCTAATTTCAGTGTTTAATCCCACGTCACCATTTCATGCAACCCTGGGGCTGTATACCTTGTAGTATTTTTTTTTTGTTTGGTTCAGGGGGATACTACCTTTAAGATTCTGACAACACTGCTCGTTGCTTACATCGCAGTTTTTCTCGGCCATATTATTTTATTCGATATTTTGTGTAATTTGTGAAATAAATTCATTGTTTTGGTATCCCGTGAACAATTAATATCGTGTGTGATTTCCTAAACAATTGTGAGATTGTGCGCCGCTCCGTCATGCCAAATTATAAATTTCGCGAGTGTATGGATTTTTATTGTTCTTGGTAATCAACAAAGGGCTACTACTCTCCACGCCGATTTCTTCAGCTGAAGCGACATCTACCGACAAATATTGCAAACCTATACTGCTTGATTTTGGGTCGTGCGAGCTTTTGTTCCGACTGTAATACTTGTGAGTACCGCTGGAAGTCTACACCTAGGCGTACGATGGCGAAGCAATGCAAAAAGTGTTCATTAACCATCACTGGCATTGACATTGTTATCTGCCGCGGCTACTGTGAAGGTTTTTGAAGTAGAAAACTTCTCTCAGGAAGTTCGGCTACATAGGGATGTGAAATGAAAATCTAAAACTGAAAAAAGTGTGAAATATGTCCAATATCAAATGCTAATAAATCGGTTAGTTTTCGATGGATTTCTCTCGTTTTTGCAGCAATCGATTGGAAAATCTTTTAAGACTCCTACCAAATGCACGAAATTGCAATTTTATTATTCGAACTATTGTACTATTGAAAATTCTTAAGCCTTGTCAAAACACAAAATTCGACCTCTGATTGGTCGTTATACGATTGCTTTCCCAAGTACGGTCGGCAGAGTTATGGACCTAGTAAATTGGGAATGCATCATTTGGCCTATATAAGAGCTTCATCAGATAATAAACAGACATTTCATCGGATATTAAATTAAACAACTGAAATTTGAAAAACACAAATGAATATTCGAAGAGTTAATATTTTCTCGTTTTGCGCTATAATCCGAAGTTAATTATCTTTATCTACATGCATACTCTGACTTTTATTACGTGTTTGCGTCGCTTAGTGTTTGGCTACGGTTATGCAGAACGCAAAACACAGCGCGATGCGATTCGGCAAGACGAAATGTGTTGAAATGTATAGCTCTACTTCGCCTTAAAAAGAGCTGTACATTTCACCACGGTAAGGCGTATCGCATCGCGCTGTCATTCGCGTTCTGCATAACCGTAGCCTTTGTTCCGTTCCCGTTCAATGATGTCGTATTAAATGTGCATATTACAATTCGGCAGCACTTCAACGTCTCATTTGCACAAAATTTAAAAATATTCAATGAACTTCATTCAAAATATCAAACAAAAAGAAATTACAATACTGCCAATGAACGGTCAACGTTTATTTACTAGAAAAAATGACTGACACGCAAGCAGCCGGGTTATCTTTCTTGTAAAAGTATTCTACTTCAACCTTGCGGTCTTGGCTTTGCATACAACCTTCCTGCGATTTTTTCCACTTAAACGAATGCTCTGGAGTAACACGTGCGATGCAATCGTATCTAACTTCAAGTAAGAAAAATCTTTTCTGGATGTGTGATGGTGGCGCAGAACTATTTACAAACTCCCATTTTCGTGCTATTTCGTGCCAAGCCGATGAAAAATCACCACTTACTTCGCTTACGTCTGCAATTACTGAGCTACGCTCGGAAATCAAACAACTGCACTCAAAACCACCCACGCACTCGTCACCAGCAGCTAGTCCTCGATGGCCCACAATCGATCACCGTAGAGGTGTAAAACGTCCTCGTGTTTTAGAAACCAATGCGCGCGCATTGGAAGCATGTCACGTGGGTAGTAAAAAGCCGCTTGATAACGTTATTTCGGTACCCGTTTGCAAAAACGAAGCAGAACATAGATTCTGGCTTTATCTCTCACGGATTCGTCCGGATGTTACTGTTGAGGCTGTTTGTGAGATGTCGAAAGCCTACCTTAATATCGAAAAAAATCCAGTGGTGGTAAAGCTTGTACCAAAAGGTAAAGCCATCGAATCATTTTCATTCGTATCATTCAAAATTGGATTGGACACATCGCTCAAGCAGAAAGCTCTGGACCCCGAAACATGGCCTGAAGGACTTCTGTGTCGCGAATTCGAAAACTACGAAACCGTAAAATTTCACCCCCCAACATCAACCAACGCGCTTGCGGCCCCTCTGCTACTGCATCAGGCTTCTTCTTCCCCGATCACGCCCACTATGGATTGCTGAATTATTACACCACTAGTACATCGATTATCGACCTTCTATGACCAGCTCTACGTAGTTTGTGACGATTTCGTTCCACGGAAAAAACGATTGTTCAATTCTACCTTCAACCAACCCTGGTGGACCCCTGAGCTTCGTTCTTAGCGAAACAAACTAAGAAAAGCACGCCACTGTTTCTTCCTAACGAAATCTGACAGCGACAGACTAAAACTGCACGATGATGAAGCTTTGTAGAAAACAGTTCTACAGGCCACTCACGATAATTATATGTCAAAAATCCAGGCTAGTGTAAAACAGGATCCCTCACGCTTTTGGGATTTCTTGAAAAAGCGAAAATCATCTTCTCGCATTCCATCCAACGTAAATCTTAACGATGTTCAGTCCAGCTCTAATTTGGAAGCAGCAAACCTTTTCGAAAGTGTTTTCAGTAAGTCATCACCAGTACCACGTCACAACCGTTCCGCCCACATTCCATCGCAAGACATCAACCTCCCGTGCATCCAGTTTAGATCAGACGAAGTGTGGATTGCCATCGATAACCTCGACTCTAAAAAAGGACCCGGAACTGATGGCATTCCACCGCTGTTCCTGAAAATATGCTGTGCAGAACTGTCAGATCCAATTACATCATTGTTCAACCGATCGCTACGTGAAAGGACGTTCACGGAAATCTGGAAAACTGCATCTGTCATTCAAATTTACAAGTCCATCAACGTAACAAACTACCGTGGTGTTTCCATTTTATGGTGTTTGGGCAAAGTCTTCGAGAAACTTGTGCACAACGTGCTATATACGGCATCAGCACCTCTCATCTCCGACAGCCAGCACGGTTTTAGGAGACATCGGTCAACTACAACAAACTTGATGTGCTATGTTACCACACTATCACGGGAAATGGAAATGAGGAGGCAAATCGACGCGGTGTACGTTGATTTTGCGAAAGTATTCGATACCGTCCCTCACTACCATATCATCGAAAAAATGAAGCATATTGGCTTTCCAGAATGGATTTTGGACTGGATTTTGTCATATTTATCTGGCCGCACCTCATATGTTGTAGTAAACTCAGCTCGATCCCGCTCATTTTGTATCACGTCTGGCGTGCCCCAGGGTAGTGTTCTTGAACCGCTTTTATTCAACATCTATGTGAATGATCTATACCTACTCATATCCTCTTTCAAACTCTCTTTCGCCGATGACCTGAACATATTTCGTGTAGTTGCGTCTACGGATGACCACACTGCCCTTCAGGAGGACATCCACATTTTGCTGATTTGGTGCGATGATAACGGAATGCGTGTCAACGATACTAAATGCAAAATTATATCATTTACACGCTCTACAAATCCAGTTTATCACCGGTACAGTATAGGAGCAGAAGCGCTCCAACTCTGCAACTCTATCTGCGATCTCGGTGTAACGATTGACAAAGAGCTTAATTTCAACGACCATATCGGGATTATGACTGCCAAAGCTTATTCTGTTCTGGGATTTATTCGTCGTTACGCTTCTGAATTCACGGACATTTTTGCTATTAAGTCACTCTATTGCACGTTGGTCCGCAGCATTCTAGAGTACGCTTCGCCTGTTTGGTCCCCGCACTGCCTAGGACAAAACCTCGCAGTTGAACGCGTGCAGAAGAAATTTGTACTCCCTTGGAGCGACCCAGTGGAGCTCCCTCCTTACCTTGATAGATGTCAGCTTATATGTTTGGAATTGCTGTCAGTCAGACGTGATAAAGCGCAGCGTCTCTTCGTTTTTGATGTGCTTCAAGCTGTAATTGATTGCCCTGCGTTACTCGAGCTAATGCCTATAAATGTCCCTCCTCGTCGTTTCCGGAACTATACTCTTCTGGCTACCCGCTACCACAGAACCAACTATAGATACAACAATCCCTTGGAGAGATGTATTCGCTCGTTCAACGATGTGTACGACAAATTTGATTTCAACATGTCTAGAAATGTTTTTAAAGACCGCACTAGTAGATTAGTTTAGTTGTTAGAATAATATAGAATAAGTACAGTATGTGCGATATTTTGTCGAAGATGGTGATGTTAAATAATAATAAAAAAAAGAGGAGGGAACAATTACATCAATGCTAGCCCAGGAATGTTAATGAGAATGCACAATGCCATGAGTACCATTATTGGATTGGTTCCCTGCAACGCACTTCATGCGACTAAAAGCAACATGAATGTTCTGCGATCATCTGATGATTCAATGTCTATGCACTCATCCACGACCCTCGAAGGAGTGATGTGAAGAGCCCCAAGAAAACAATATTGTTCTGGATGGGCACGAGTTCTGTATTTTCAAACAGGTCCAAATGAGTTTCCATGAACCAATGAGTATGTGTTTTAGATAGCTTGCAAGAAAGCGAATGTTTTTGTTTTTCTCTAACTCAGTTTACAGATCATGATGTCATTTCAAGACGCATTTCGCGTCATTGAAATCATCAACGTTTGCATACTCTATGACGGGAAAATGCTGCTTGGCAGCTCTTGTCATATTTTTTCTCTACTCCGTGTATACAATGAGCGAACTAATACACGCACACCGGATGAATTGGAGATTTAAGAAACTTGTAACATGTGCAACATATGCGACGGTGTGTGATTATTTTTTGACTTGAGATGGAAAGGAAGCATTTTACGACAGAAAAAATTTTGCATGTGGTTGAAACGACCATTATTAGATAGTCGTACTCCCGTAACACGTGCTCAATATATGACAGTATGTGTTACTTACCTGACCTGACTGGGGAAGAACTTTATTGCCTTTTAAGTAACAGATTTGTTACCTAAAAGACAATTTTGCCCTATTGCTTCTAAAGTAATAAGGAAAAGTTTTGCGTGCAGGTATTGCGGTTCTTGGTTGTATGTTCGCCGGCAGAAACACATTCAAGCGTGTAGCCGTCATAAATTTTGTTACTTTTTGTTTATTACACTTTGTGTATAATGCGGGTCGTAATACACAAAAAGTAATAAAAAGTTGCAAAAGAGTAACAAAACCTTCATCATTTCTGTTGGGTGTAGTGAAATAAGTAGGCAAGTCGTTTACTTTCTTGGCAACTATCGGAAACATTGCTTGAATCCAGCTCTTTGTAGTATTATCGACTCCTTTTTTTCATAGTGCCAGGTGAATTGATGCAAAGGACGTGTTATTGAAAGCTCCTCCAATATCGAGAAAAGCGCATACCGCTGTTACTTTGTATTTGCTAGATTACATTTTGTGAAATTGAAAACAAAACTGGCGAATGTTGCGTCAGATTTGAAACGTTTATAGTAAGCGAACAACCAAATCATCTTAGTTATTTATATGACCGTGGATAGATGAAATGTGTGACAATTGTTTGATTTAATGTTTAACATTGTTGCTTTACTGCTTATTTGTGAAAATAGGTGAAAAGCTTCAAGGTCAAGCTTTCCCTCGCTATTGCCTTGCTTCCCGAGTACTGATAACAATAACATAGACGGAATAAATTGCACTGCCCATATATATTCTGACTCAACAAAGTGTTTTGTTTCGTTTCTCTTTTTCGAGACTGCGTGGCCACGCCTTCAACGCAAAAATATACGCTCAACTCGATACACAACACTGCGTGTAGAAAATTCAGCTTCATTCTTGTTCGTCACACGGTAGCGAGTAGAGTATGGCTGTTAGAGGTACGCGGCATTAGGAAAAGAGCTGCATACGGGTCAACTTTCAGGCTGCAGAGCACATTACCTTTATACAGGTACCATCATGTGCTACAGGATATATGGCTGGCACAGCTACCGGAGAACAGAGCGGAGAGCAAATTTATTATGTGCGGCCAAGCAAAATATTCGATGCTACCGGTAATGCGATCATCAGCGTTCTGTACACACATTTCTAGTTGAAAATTATGGAATCAGTTCTTTTCAGAACTATCAATGCTTGAAGATAAGGCTTATGAGCGGTAGTGTTGCCTATCGCAGCAAGATATAACCCTCATTTTAAGAAATTTTACTGCTGAATTGGATGATTTTCCGGTTCAATTGTTTCTTTGTACCTTAGTCGGACACCGTTATCGGTCCAATATCGATAACGCAGATTAGTTAGTCTAGAACCAGGGTAATTTTCTTTTGGTGTTCATGACAATGAAACAAATTTTCTTTTGGTGTTCATGACAATAATTCTGTAGTATTGAAGGTATTTTGTTTCGTTTCTCTTTCTCGAATCTGCGTCGCTCCACCTTCATTGCAAAAATCTACGCTCAACTCGATACAAAAGACCACGTGTAGAAAATTCAGCTTTATTCTTGTTCTTAACACGATAGCAAGTCGAGCCCTTATACCTGTGTGAGGTACACGGTGTATGACAGGCGTAGTGAAATATGTTAAACAAGAGTTAAAATGAATATTTATATTAGTCTTACGTCACCCTGTCATACAACCCCTAGAGCTGTATACCTTGTAGTATTTTTATATTTTAAAAATGATTCCAGGAATTAAAAAAAAAAACATATTCATGCATTTGGTGATCCTGAAACGACCGTTTTTTCGGTCGAGTTTAATTAGCCTGTGATTTGCGATGAATAACGGCACCGAGCTGATTCCGATCCCGACAATCGTATTCAGACCGCAAATGGTTAAACAAATTTAAATGCGGCTCGGATACCATTCAAATGAAAATTTTGCGCACGACTATGGCATCAGGGGGTTTACATTTAATGCTCTGCCGCATTCTGGGAAGTTCACTGCACAAATGGAGCGAACATCTTGCACGTGGTTTTCATATTTGCTCTACGATCTACAAGCATCGGTTGCACAATTTGAATTGCGAGACTAACCACCAAGACATGAAGGGTTCACCTTGTAGGTACCGAACATTTCCAACCGTTTGTAAGATTTTGTCTGAGAACCGTTTTCAACATCAAAAACCTCGAGCTTACTCGAGTGTGCTGCTTTGCTCTTCGTGCTCTTTTCTACAGGGCCAGCGCTGGAAGCTTAAATCACACTCAAAGTGAAACGAAGCCCAAAATGAAGCGAACTGGCCAGTTCTCTAGGTTCGATAGAATCCATTACCTAGCCGTGCTTCCGCATATGTTGGCATGCTGTTGGCTTCCGTTTCGTGGAATGTACGAACGCTTTCTATCTTTCCCCCATGGCAAAGAAACGAAAGGGTTCTTCTGTTAAGCGGCTGCCCAGAAACATGTCTGGGGAATTAATCTGCAATCTAAACGATGTTTAAATGCAATGAAATAATAATTACTCTGCTATTAACGCCGCTTGGCGTCCCGCAGCACCACTATGCTTACGGGGCAATGTACTCTTCCACTTGAAGTGACGTTGAAATTGAACGTGAGTTTCCGGAACTCGTACGATATGTGTAAACGGCTGTGTATGGCAATGTGTGCGAGCCTTTCGGGTTTCCACGGTAAATCGCGTTTGGATAGCAGAAATAGCAGTAGCAGCAGTAGTAGCAAGTAAGCACGACGACGACGGTGATTTCATTGGGAAAAAGAAAACCCCAGGGTCGGTACTTGAATATTCATACCGAGTCTTCGAAGCGTATTTAAATCATTCCCGGGACAAGTGTTGAGGCGGAAATGCGAAAATAAATTGCGCTTCACTTGGAGACAGGCGGTAATGCATGGGATTCGTCTCTGCGTGCCCTTACGGTACGGCAAACAGGCAAACACAGGCAGAGGGCGGTCCGAATCGTGCGAGCTTGCGTCAGTTGCACTCGGAGGGGTGGGCCGAGCCCAGACCAGCCCGGCCCAGAGCGTCAGCAGCATACAAAAAAGAAATCTAATTTCGAGATGTTCACGTCGGGGGGTGATGTGTAATTCTATTACTTAGTGCTGACGGGTTGTTTAATGGGAATTTCAAGGACTGTGTTTTTTTCTGTGATTCTGCGCCAGCCGGTTTTTATCACAACAAGCTACCAATTGTATGCTGACAGCCTGAACGATTTGGCACCGAGATGAATTGTGTTCAAACAACACAATTTTGGGACCGGTTTAGAAACCACGTGGTCATATTTTGATCAATTGTTATACCCCCCTTAACCCCTCGAAAGTCGTTAATACCGGCTTGAACATGTTAACCATGCTTTTCAATAAAACATTGTTATTTGACGGCAACTATGAAATGTTAGAACTCAGTTAATATAAAGCCCACGTGGTTTAGGAACAACCCCTATCACCCTCACACTCGTTACTCATACACCAAAGAGCACTGTAAACGAGACTGAATTTATATTTATGTGAAGCATAAATTTGCATTATTTCTCAAATACATGTCGATAAATAGTGAAATTCAGAGGCAAACGAATCATTCGGAAAAACACAACAACAAAAAGACGGAGAGAAGCTCAAGCGGAAGCTGTTTATGTTTATTGTTTCTGTCCTGTGCAAGAAGCAGAATCAGCTTCGGATGCTGTCGGGGATGCTGACAGAAGCTAGGTAGGTTCCCTTTTCATTGCGCATTTGCCATTAGCAAACAGTAGCCAAGGAAGGGGGCACCAGCAGACAACACATTCCGAATGGACTCTGAGTAAGAGGCTCATCGGGGAAACGCACTTTATAGGCTCCTCGACGGATGCTGTAAGAAGCACTTGGGACTCTGTGCTTTGGTTATTTGCTTGCATCAGGTCTGTTTTTCCCACAACAACGGTTCGAAAACAAGAGGATGGTTTGGTTGAAATGCAACTTTTCGTAAGCTCTTTCGAGGATCTATTTCACCCGCCTTGTAGGTGTTTGGGTATGTACGTACGACCGAACAAGAGCCGCTTGATTATCGCAACAGCCTAGGATTTGTTGTGGGCTGAAGTGGGGGAGGAAAATGTAATAAGGCTAACTATTTTATCATGAACGAATACGTTTCCGAAAAAGCATCCCCGGCTGTCGAAAAGCCTGTTCTCCGGTGGTAAACGCAGGCGAAAAGCCAACTTCTGTGAGTAATAAACAAGATGTTATTTATGTCAGGAAGTCCGGTTCAGTGGTGGACCTGCATGGTACTTCCGAACGAAAAGACAGCCATTTTATCGAACCAGCCTAGGAGATACCTTTTTTTCTGCAGGAATGTTTTGTTTCAGCAGGGTGTGGAAGTTAATTGAACTTTGGTCTTGGAAAGAGAGGACTGAAAAGTATGCGGAAAATAAAATAAAAAGTCACAGCAGCAAGTTGTTCCCTAACATGACGTCGGAATTTATTACCTCTGGAACGATTCCCCGTAGATGGTCAGCCACTCAGACAAAGGAGAGTGCATTTTATTCTCGTTTTTAGAGCTTCACAGGCTGCAATCGTAACAGAGCCGACACCGAACAAAAACATTCCACTTCTCGTACTAATGGGAAATTTTTTTTATTGCAGCTAAAAGTATTGCTCCAGGAAAACCGATCGATTCGTTTTGAGGGGCTACTGCTAAATGAAGTATTGATCGGAGGGAAAATTTTGCTGTTGAAAAATGGTTTCGTTGGAATTATTCTTTCTGAATTTTATTTATTAGTTGGAAGGAATGTTTCGTTTCGAGATTTTATTAAATTACTTTATTACATGGTATAAACATTTTCTCTTAGCTTATAGTATAATATTCCGACTCTGGATGATAGGAATTTTTCTCAACCGAAAGTTTTCGAGTAGTGATAGTAAATCAATTGAATTTCAGAAGCAAACCTATTTCTAATCATAAATAAAAATTATTTGTCAGATTCATTTAACTGTTAATTACCGGTCACTTGTAATTTACTAAGCAATTCGATGCGAAAACTCAACGATTACGAATATCTGCAGTCATCCTTAAAACTTGGGTATAATAAAACTCTCAAGGAAAGATGTTCATAAGCTACACGCAAAAGTTGGAGTGTGAGCAAAAGTTGGAGTGTTATGAGCGAAATTAGCGCAATTACTGATTAAAACTGGAACCAGTACATCGCATGTGCGTTGGGCATAACGCATTTGATGCTCTAGCGTATTTTGAAGTATTGCGCAGCTCCAAACCACTACACTTATAAAGCATCAGCCGATGTTCAGAAGGTTGGCATCGTTAAAACAGTGCAACCAGCAATCAATAATGTTAAGTTGGATACTGACTCCATTGAAGATATTATTGTCTGATCGATTCACTTTCATGAATCAGGTCATTTGAAAACATCATTCAATCATTAACAATTAAACAAAAACATGAGATTAGTCCACAACATTCTGCATTTATTTATGATTCTGGTTTCATTCACATGCAGTCGGTTCTGCGTTACTGGCACCAGCGTCAATAACTTCCGCGGAAACAGGCTGTTTCGGTTGCTGACGATTTTAGGGATGTACGAGCCGTTGATACGCACTGGCTCGCGAAAGTAAAGTACGGTTTTTTGAGCGCCTCGAAACTGATCGTTCGCCCGAAGCCGAATTTTACCGAGACATTACGATTTTTGTGTATATGATACATATTTTGATTTTGATCGCTGTCAATGTATTTCTTGTACAACTTTTGCGTTATGCGTATCACGCATTGGTTGTGCGAAGTCAGAGCAAATTCTGTGCGAATTGAAAGGACACATTGAATTATTAAAGCTTGAACTTTTGCGTGTAGGTTGGCTCCACTGAACTCATTTTTTTGTTTAATCTAACCTCCCTTTAGAAATGTTGAAAATTGGAAGCAGAAGAAAAAAAACAAACTGTTTTGTCAATATTGCTGGTTTTTCGACAGCTTACATGCTCAATTTAGCAAAAAACAAGTCCAGTGGTAGTCAAAAGAAAATCTAAATAACAATGTGTTATTTTTCAATATTCATTTGCATGCAAGATAGACTCTCCGTAATTTGCACATCAATTTTGACGTAGAATTAATTACGTCTTACGGCAACATAAGTGCGAATTGAAAAACCGAAAACATTGAGAACGTCACGGAAATTGTTCACTTTCGAATGCTTCAAACTCAGCCGGTTTCCAATGGATTGTCGACACTAAAGTGTACAAAAAATTGAACCTTCTGAACGATTTGTTGTTGTTGCTTTGCTTGTTCAACTTCACTACAACTTCACAACTAGCATGCACAAATTGAGTATTCATTGTCTATCCATTCACTGTTACAAGCAGTGCTTTTCAAAGGATCGCAAGTTGACTGTTAAAACACGAATGCGAACGCCTTCCGCAGTCAGCTTTACTGCTCGATATAGTCAAGCGATCGCCCAGAGAAAAAACAGTCAAAGTAAAGTTGATCGTTTTTTTAGTTTCTAGGTGGCGGTCATTCGCTATGGCAGCACTCGTTAATTACGTTCACTCTCCGATTATGTGTACGTGCAAAACACGAAGTGAATGAGGGCGGTTGGTATCATTCTTACTGTTTCGTTTTGCGTTTGTTTTCGTATTTGTTTTTGTATGTCGGATTGGATTGGAATAGAACTTTGAAATTTGTGTAACATATGACTAATGCATAAATCGGTACTTAGGGGAGAGCGGGAAAAGTTGGTCATTTTTGGTAAAAATGTTCCATTACTTTATACCGGTACATAATACAGTCATACCTCGATATAAGGCAACTTTATTTTCATTACCGCTACGTTATATCGAGTTACGTTATATCGAAGTAAATTTTTTTTTTAATTCATGCAAGAATGTTAATGATTACTCAAAGATGCGCGAAAACCTATTTCCATCACCTATCAGTAATTTTAAACCATTCTTAAGCCCATTTAGGACAATTTTTCAACAAGCAAAAAAAAAAGTTTTTTAATTGATGCAAGACTGTTGAAATGCAAAAATGCGCGGAAACCTGTTTCCCATCACCTACCAGTTATTTGAAACCTCTCTTATGCTTTTCTTTAGAGAAAGATTCAACAAACAAAAACAAATAGTTGATGCAAGACTGTGAATTGTTACTGAAGGATGCGTGGAAACCTAATCCCATCACCCATTAGTATTTCAAATCCTTTCTTATGCCCATTTGGGACTTTTGCATTGGTTTCATTGGTTTCAAAACTTACGACATATTTTCGAAGCAATTTATACCCCAAAATCAGTTGCTATATCATTTATATTCAATATCAATACATCTTAAAAAGTTACGTTGTATCGAGGTAAAAGTTACGTTATACCGAGTTACGTTGAATCGAGGTTGCCTTCTACTGAGGTATGGCTGTATTATGCGAAAGTATGAACTACATTAAACAGCTCGCAATTTTGCGGATACACTAAAGTTTACGAGGAGACACGTAGCGCGGAAAAAATCCGCGTGAAAAAGGCGTAAGTTCCAAATCCGGGTAAAAAATGGCGTTAATTGGCGTTACTCTGCGTAAAACTTCACGTGAATTCCGCTGCTTGAACGTTACTGCTCCAGTCGATGTGGTTCGACTTGTACCTAGAGGCAAAGGTGCTGCCAGCTTGTCTTTCGTTTCATTCAAAGTTGGTTTGGATCCTGATATGAAAGTCCGAGCTCTAGATCCGTCAACATGGCCCGCAGGATTGCTCTTCAGGGAATTTGTCGAACGACCAAAAAACTTCGATCGCCCGGCTGTGCCTGCACTGTCGGAGAGACCATAACCGAATCAAACAAAACGTGCTGTTTAGTGGAAGGTGGAAACCTACGGGTTTCCACCAGAGGCGAGTATCTTTTGTCTCCCACTAATATAGTTTCTCCTTTGCTAAATAACTGTATGTTGCAGCGTGACCGAACTGACGCAGACGAGATTTCACTCTATTATCAGAATACCAGAGGATTGCGGACAAAAATCGACGATGTTTTCTTGACAACGCGTGAATGCTGCTATGACGTTATAATTTTTACAGAGACTGGACTTGACGAGCGTATTAATTCGTTGCAACTTTTCGGATCGACATTCGACGTATTTCGCTGCGATCGTAGTGCTCGCAATAGTGATAAAATATCCTTTGGAGGCGTACTGATTGCCGTTGCGCGAGAACACAGGAGCTTTATCGTCGAAACCGCGAACGGCCACTGTTGATGCACATATTGCCTCGATCGCGGAGCTGTGTGGCAAAAGCACTTCTGACGACGAAATTGTTTTGGTCTGTGGCGATTACAACCAGCCACGCATTGTGTGGAACAATAACGGTCAGCACACCAGCTCGAACGTACTTTCTGCTGCCGGTGCGGCGTTGGTCGATGGTATTGAGTTCTTAAATCTCCGGCAAGTTAACCGAGAAACAAACCATCTTGGACGTGTGCTCGATTTAGTTTTTTGCTCTGAAGATCGATGTTGTGCGGCCGATGTGTGCGTCGCGCCTTTAGTATTACCACTCGATCCTCATCACCCAGCTTTAAACATATCCGTGCCAATAGAACGAAGTTCCAGTAACTCAACACAGCGCTCTAGAGTGACTGAAACAAGGCTTAACTACCGTAAAATTGATTTCGCAGCGCTGAATATATATTTGGAAAGTATCAACTGGGAAACTCTCTCCCTACAACCAGATGTTGATCAAATGGTGGCGCTGTTAAATGATGTTTTACTTCAGTGGCTCGAATCGAATCTACCATTAGTAAAAGCGCCAGTTTTTCCACCATGGGCCACTTCGCGTCTGCGAGAATTAAAACGTGTACGCAATCGATGGCGACACAAATATCGTCGTACTAAAACAGTCGATGCTAAGTGTTTTTTTAAGCGATCGAGTGATGATTATCGTCGGTTGAATGCTTGCTTGTACAAATCTTACGTCATGCGAGTTCAGACAGACCTTCGAAAAAACCCAAAAACTTTTGGAATTTCGTTAAGTCTAAACGAAAATGTGCTACAATTCCCACAAATGTATGCCTCGATGATCAAGAATCTAAATCTGATCCTGTCACGTGTGAAATGTTTGCACAGTTTTTTGCCTCTGTGTTTGCTGATAATACCGCATCCGATCTCGACGCTGTCTGTTCCTGTCGATTTGGTTGACCTGGATTTATTCCACATCTCTGCAGACATGATAAAAGCTGCTGCAAAAAAATTGAAACATTCGTACTCTGCTGGACCCGACGGAATCCCGGCAGTTATAATAAGTCGTTGTGTAAACGCTTTAGCCAAACCCTTACGCCATATTTACAACAAATCTTTTGAGCAAGGAAAGTTTCCCACAGTTTGGTAACATTCATACATGTTCCCGATATTTAAAAGCGGGGATCGTCGAAACGTTAGACACTACCGTGGCATTACTAGTCTTTCGGCTGCATCAAAACTGTTCGAAATAATCGTGAGTGCGTTTATGCTCCTACGTACAAGGAGTTATATCTCTAGTGACCAACACGGTTTTATGCCTGGCCGCTCAGTAAGTACGAATTTGCTTGACTTCACTTCGACTTGTATATCGCACATGGAACAAAAAGCTCAAACCGACGTAATCTATACAGATTTGAAAGCAGCGTTTGATCGGATTGACCATAAAATATTATTAAAAAAAATCTCACGGCTTGGTGCATCGCAGAGGTATGTTGGTTGGTTTAGTTCATACTTATGTGACAGAGTTCTACGAGTGCACATTAATTCCTGCTGTTCGCCACAGTTCTCAAATACCTCCGGCGTCCCACAAGGTAGCAACTTAGGGCCGTTGCTGTTTACGCTGTTCTTCAATGACGTTTCCTTGCTGTTAGATGTTGGTTGTAAACTAGTGTACGCAGACGATCTTAAGCTGTATTTGATAATACGCTCCATCGACGACTGTTGGCGGCTACAAGGGCTTTTGGACAAGTTTGTTTATTGGTGCCGCAAAAACTTGCTGACGGTCAGCATTAGTAAATGTCAAGTAATGACCTTTCATCGCAAAGTGAATCCAATATTATTCAACTATCAAATCGATAATCAAAACCTAACAAGAGTTGACCATGTTAGTGACCTTGGAGTTGAAATGGATACGAAGCTTACGTTCAATCTGCATCGTACTAATATAATCGCTAAAGCCACGAGACAACTTGGTTTCGTTTCGAAAATTGCTCGCGACTTCAAGGACCCCCATTGCATGAAGGCGTTGTATTGTGCTCTCGTTCGGCCACTCCTCGAAAATGCTAGCTTGGTTTGGTGTCCTCAACAACTAGTCTGGAATTTGCGACTTGAGCGAGTGCAGAAAAGATTCGTGCGAGTTGCGTTAAGAAATCTTCCGTGGCGTGACTCGATTAACCTACCTCCATATCCTGACCGTTGTCGTCTTCTTGGGATTGACACATTGCAACGGCGCAGAGAAGTTCAACAAGCGGTGTTCGTAGCTAAAGTTCTGAACTCTGAAATCGATTCACCAAATATCCTTTCCAAATTGAATTTCCGGGCTTCACAGCGTCTTCTTCGCTCTACTGGACTACTACAACCTAGCTTTCACCGTACTAATTTCGGATTTAACGACCCGTTAGCTTGCAGTATTCGATCATTCTCCAAAGTAGAAGACCTTTTTGATTTTGGCACACCATCACACAATTTCGCAGTGAGAGTTCGTCGTAGTTTTTAAGTTGAATTGACAAGTGCACATTCATTAAGACTATTTTTGTCAGATGATTTTTTTTACAAATAAAGAATAAAGAAGTCTGAGTAAATAAACTGGTGATTTCCAAAATTCGCGAAAAAAACGAGAAATTTCTGTAAACCGCGTAAATTCCGAAATCCGAGTAAAAAACCGCGTGGATTAATACCGAAATTCGGGTAAAAAACCGTGGAAACTCTGAAAGCGTAAATTGGGGTAAAAAAAACGTGTAAATTCCAAAATCCGCGTTAAAAACGCGTAAATTCTGAAATTTGCATAAAAAACAGCGTAAGTTCTGAAATCTGCGTAAATTCCGTAATACGCGTTAAAAGGCTTCAGTGTATTTTATCTTTTGTGAGCGGTTGACTAATTGGACAATTAGCTCCTCAGGTAGGGTAGAAGTTGATCAGCGAGTGGGGTAAAGTGACAACTTTCATTTCGAAAGGACAAAATTCAGTTTTCCTGCACCAATGCATTAACGGCAGTCTGTAGCATTTAAGCGGAAGTCAAATCGTTTTCAGTTTTTCGCTTAGACGTTCGCAAAAGCTACTCATTATTGGATGAAAAAGTGTTACTCTCCCTTGCTTGACGAAAAGTTCACTAAGGTCGCCTTTTTTACAGTTTTTACGCAGGTTTTTTTTATGTGGTCATTTTTACGCGGATTCCGGAAATTACGCGGTGGTTTTTTCTTACGCGGATTCCGTATTTTTTCATTTCGGAATCCGGAATTTACGCGTTTTTTCACGTAGATTCAGGAATTTACGCGATTATTTTTTACGCGGTTTCCTTTTACGCGGCACGTATCCCTCGCGTAAAAAGTGACTTTGGTGTATACGTTGAAATTACATTGATGATGATTTGAATGGACACTTGATCAAAGAAAACACGTGTTCAATTGAAAACTCGAACCGAATTCCGCAATTCTAAAGTTTTCTGAGCAAAACGTGGTTTTTGAGAAATTTTTATCGTTGTCCTTCGTATTTTTAATTGAGTTCTTGCTCAAACCTGCTCAAAATCTGTTAATGAGCGAATTATCATTTGAAAACGAGTGTTTATTATTCTTTATTTAAAAACCGACGGACAACGATAAACATTATTTTAAATCACAATCTGCACAACTGCACTTTGTTTTGTCATTTAGTTTCCTTGCTTATCTGATTAAATCACCCATATAACACAATTTTTTATATATAAATGATATGTGAAAATAAAACACAGTTTTTTCGATGCGTTGGTTTGATGTAATCCTCATTGACCAACTAACCCCGTAACCAACTAGCCCTGTTCTACCCTATCTTCTTCCCCGCCGATGTTGTGAGAAAAACTATCTTACTCATAAAGCCATTACCACGTGGCTTGAATGATGACTCTATTGAATATCACTCACAAACTCTACTGCTAAGCGATATTCGACGCAGATGATTGAAGTAAGCGTTGGTTAGATCATTACGAATGAGGTCCCGGTTAGTAAAAATTGGCACTGTAGGTGCAACAGTATACCACCAGCACATGAGCCTCAAACGTAAGAATGCTTCAAACTGATTGACTGTTTTTTCGGTCGATCATGAACGCAAACGAAAAATGGTACGTGACTGTCGACAGAAGATTGTACGGCGGACTTGAACGCCGAAGCGGCGGTCCTTTTGCGGAAAGCAACGTTGCACGCAGCTCGTTTCTAATTCGCTCTGCTTTCAACCGTTCGTTGAAATTGAACGTGCTGCAGGTACAAGTTGAAATTGAGCGAAGGATCGCACAAAAAGGAAAGCTTGTAATTGACCGAGAAAACGTTCAAGCGCCTTTATAGAAAAGGATTTTTCAAAGCTCTGGTTACAAGAGGATGATTTAATGGAAAACGGTCAATGGTCAAGCAGGTCACAGTTCAGCGGGCGGAGATTTCAAATATAATATATTTGTATGGTTTTTACTGCAACCCCCGCCCATTCGATTGCTGCCTTTCATAACGGATGGACTAAAGGATAATAAAGGAAATCAGTTGACTGCAAAAAACACCTTCAACAGTGCTAGATTTTGGATCTCCCATCTGTGTGGGAAGCACCGTTATACAGGTGTTTATAATTATGTAGTTTTTTGTCCAGCAGACCCACTCTGTAATTGACGTTAGCTTCATCGATCAAGAGAGTGTCAATTTTTATTCTCAATACACTAATATCAGAGCACTATCAGTGATAGCAGAGTAGATCAATTCTCTCGATAACAGATTACCTATAAATACGCATGAATCTGGGACTCTGTTTTTTTTTGCTTGTTCAGCACCAATAAATGGTTCATGGCGATCGCGACGTTCATTCGTTTGTACATTTAGTGTTTCAATAAATTCAATTAAGTTGGAAAATTGTCTTTCATAAAACTAAGACTTTTTCATGCTAAAAGAATTGTGACCAGTGACTTTTATCGAAGAAGAACGAACATTTATTGGTCCTTCGAGCCGGATTGCCCCGGTGGACATACAATCTCTAGTGAAGTGATTTGTTCATGTGGCGTGAATCCGACATTGCGTTAGTTTCGTCGGGGAATCTATTCATCCGTTCCAACGTGGTTGGTTGCAGCGCAGCGATTTGATAGAGGAATGTCTGGAATTTCAAGGAACATTTGTCATCGTCTGCACGTGTGCCTACATTGAAAGGAACAGATAAGTAAACGTGGCAAACTGAATGCATGATCAGTGATCCTTCATTGCGAATTGGCAATTATGCATGTGGCCAAGAGTCGAAACAATAAAATCAAGCAATTTATTCAATAGTTTAATATTAAACTGGAAAGAAAGGGTTTTGTCCACTGAGTTGAGGTTGAGGTTTGTTGGCAATATATTACGTTAAATTTCTACTACAAATTGCCTGTCTGTAGGTCGGTGGGTTCTGTCATTTCTTTCGGTTTCGTAAAAGTATTCGGTCGGTCAAGCTGTGGGACAGTGAAAATAGCATAGTGAGAGTAAAAGGTGCAATATGTCTAATAGCGAGCTGCGCAAATTAACACGGCAGGAGCGACAACTGCACAATGTAATGGACACCATGGAGGAATTCGTTCAAAATTACAGAGAAGAGCGAGACAAGAGTTCTTTACAGATTCGTATAAAAAAGTTAGATGAGGTTTATGATCTGTACTGTGAAATTCGGACGCGAATAGAGCTGCTTCTAGAAGATACCGATGCTGGAGAGGAGTTCGTAGATCCCGATGAGTCGGAAGAGGCACATCTCAGCAGAATGGCGGTGAATAAAGAAACACGGGAGCGGGAAAATCGAATGCACCTGAAAAACTTCGTGAGTGAATATTTCTTGTTGAAACAGTCGTTGGCAGATCTTATTTCACGAAACGCAGTGAATTCCGCCAACATTGTTCCCACCCCGAACGTGAATCAGCATCACTTCCCTGCTTCAATGATGCGCGTTAAACTTCCAGAGCTAAAACTACCAACGTTTAGTGGAAACTTGCGCGATTGGATGACGTTCAGAGATACATTCAAGAACCTGATAGCAGACAATGCGCAACTTTCCGATGTGGACAAATTTACCTATCTTCGCACGTCATTGTCCGGAGAAGCGCTACAAGAAATAGGATCGATCGAATTAACAGCGAACAACTATTCGATAGCCTGGAGAGCATTGGAATCGCGATACGAAAATAAGAAATTATTGGTCAAATCTCATCTCGACGCCCTGTTAGCGGTGGATCAAATGAAAAGGGAAAACTTTGAATCACTGAACCACGTCATTAGTGAATTCGACAAGCATCTGCAAATGCTGAGCAAACTAGGAGAGGACACTGTATCATGGAGCACGATTTTGGCTCACCTGCTGGCTAGCAAACTGGACAACACTACTCTGCGTTTGTGGGAAACTGAACAACGATCGCGTGACGTCCCAAGGTACACTGTCATGTTGGAATTCCTAAAAAACCATTGCATTGTATTACAACCGGTAGCACCAAGACAATTTCAATCAATTGAATCGCGAAAATTGCAGCGCGTTGGGAGCAGCTACACAGGTACACCAACAGCCTGTCCATTCTGTAGTGATGAGAGACATCAGGGATTTCAGTGCACGAAATTTAGGACAATGAAGGTAGTGGACAGAAGAAACGCAGTTAAAAATGCCCGGCTATGCTTCAACTGCTTATCACGAGGACACGTATCCAAGCTCTGCACTAGGAGTTCTTGCAAAATATGTGGACAGCGGCATCACACGATACTGCATCAAGGTTCAGCTCAGATTGATAGTAATTCTCTAGTTCCACAGCCATCGCGACCGCAAACGAATCCGAAGAACCCACACACGACACAGACACAAACAACCTCACAAACACAAAAACAAACACGCAATCAAACTCCTCAGCAAGACACCCTGCAACGATCATCCAGTCCTATTGCCACCTCAAGCATGCATGTACAAACGCCACTCGCCACAAACACAACCACAAGTCACAATGCTGCTAGTGAAATTAAAGCACCACGATCGATATTACTCGCAACGGCACTCATAATCATCGAAGATCACTTCGAAAACTCAACGTTCGCCAGAGCCTTGCTTGAAAGCGGCTCTCAGCTCTGTTTTATCTCGGAGAACTTGTCTCAAAGGCTTAAGTTCAAACGATATCGTGAAAATCTCTCTATCAGTGGAATTGGGCAAGCAATCAAAAAATGCAAACAATCTGTTATCGCCCGAGTCCGCTCTCGAGTGTCCCACTTCGTTGAAGATGAAACGTTTTACGTGCCGCCACAAGTAACACAAACTCTACCCCTTGCTAGAATAAATCTCACCGGTATGGAATTGCCAAATGACATTAACCTCGCAGACCCAAAATTCTACGAGCCAGGCTCGATAGACATCATCATCGGAGCGGGATTATTTTACGACATACTATCAGCAGACAAGATCAACCTTGGAAGTGATGGTCCATCTGTGCAAAATACTCTTTTTGGGTGGATAGTTTGTGGGAAAATTTCGGACGATTTCAGACACGCTCAACCTGTTACTGCTAATACGTGCAGCGAACGGTTAGATGAACTTGGGAGGTTTTGGGAGCTTGAGACTTGTCGATCCAACAGTGTTCACTCGGTAGACGAATCAGCATGTGAAGCATGGTCTGATCGTACCACAGTCAGAGACTAAAACGGAAGATTCATTGTGACGTTGCCGAAAAGGGACTCACTCGTTTTTAAACTGGGCGATTCAAAACACACTGCGCTGAAACGTTTTCTTGCCTTAGAGAGACGACTGGCAGGCAACACTAGGGGAGAACCGTACAAGACGCACCAGTTGGGTAAGATGGCCCATGCTATTAATTCCTCAAAATACTTACACATGTGGCTCTTTATGACGAAATTCTTCGCTTTTCTCATAAAAACCCAGTTTCTCTACAGTTATCATATAAAAAAGTGTGCCAAAATGACTGAAATACTCAAAAAACTGTGCAATTGGCTGTGGCTCTGTCCAACATGTAATTATTCATGAATTTTATTTAAGCTTTTATGATTAACTGACTAGTAAATAATACAAAAAACTATGGTTCCCCTAACCTTTACACTTCTGGAGTTTATAATACTATGAGTATTTCAAATTATTTCACTAACTCCCGTTAACTTTTACCTAAAAACAATCAAAATTTAAATTGGGGCAGAATGCACTATGAAGAGCTTGCAGGAGATTGCTTGACAACTTAGAGCATGTTCCATTATTTTTGATTTTACTTTCGAGACTTCAAGCGCTTCTCACTTCGCTTGCTGATTTCTGCTAGTGGCATATTAGCCGCCTGCTTTGGAGCATACTGACCTTTGTTGTGGTGCGTTTTGGTCACGGGCTTGTGTGGCGGCAATGGTAATTTTTACCAAAAAAGACATTGAAATCGAGTATTTTATAATAAACTTTGTCATAAACATACAATAAATAGATACTACAATCATCCTACACGTTCAATGTCGCTTTGAAATGATTTGAAGCGCTGTAAATCGCGAAAATGCTTAACTGGTGCGTTTTGTACAATCCTCCCCTATAGTCAAAACTATGTATGAGCAGTTCATTGAAGAATATTTGCGATTGGGTCACATGAGAGAGGTGACGGATGACGAAGAATCAACAGCCCCACAGTATTATATACCGCACCATTACGTGCTTCGGCCTGACAGTTCAACCACAAAACTGCGCGTGGTATTTGACGCATCATGCACCACCAGCAGTGGCATTTCTCTCAATGATTCTCTTTTGATCGGTCCAACGGTGCAAGATGATTTGCTTGCAATTGTTTTGCGATTTAGGCTACATCGGTATGCTGTTGTCGCTGACATCGAAAAAATGTACCGCATGGTACGAGTTCAGCCCGGCGATTGGCGGCTGCAACGAATATTTTGGCGAGCGAATCGGAATGAATTTATTCGCATTTTTGAGCTTCAAACCGTCACTTACGGGACAGCGTCAGCACCGTATTTGGCGACGAAATGCTTGAAACGCCTAGCAGAACTCGACGGAAGCAAGTATCCAGCAGCAGCGAAGGTACTGGCGGAAGATTTTTATGTCGATGATATGATGTCCGGAACTGATAGCATCGACGAAGGTGTGCGGCTGTGCGCCAGTATGCAAGCACTATTGAACGGAGGTGGATTCACACTGCGTAAGTGGAGTTCTAATTGTCCTGCCATACTAGAACAGATACCAGACGGATTCAAAGATGATCGCACGTCATTTAAGTTGGATGAATCGAGTGCCACAATAAAAACACTAGGGCTCATCTGGGAGCTCCGTCTATATTGCTTTAAATTCAGGATTCCTGAGTGGAATTCTTCAGAAATTTGTAAGCGTACTGTCGTGTCTGACCTGGCAAAGGTCTTCGATCCGCTCGGACTAGTTGGCCCGATTGTCATCACAGCAAAAATATTCGTCCAATCCCTCTGGAAGCAGAAGGTTTCTTGGGACGAAACACTTGCACATGAGCTCAAAATGCAGTGGAACGAATTTCGGCACGGCTTGGAGAATCTAGTTAATTGTAAGGTACCGCGGTGGATTGCATTAAATAACGACTGTCGCACAGTTGAGCTACACGGGTTTTGCGATGCATCGACAGTGGCCTACGGGGCTTGCATTTACTTGCGATGCACACATCACGACGAAAGCGTTACATTGCACCCGATTGCCGCGAAATCAAGAGTCGCACCGCTTGAGGATATGAAAAAGCGAAAGAAAAAGCAATCTATTCCACGTTTAGAGCTGTCGTCTGCCTTACTACTGACACATTTGAGTGAGAAGGTGGTTAGCAGTTTGAAGATTTCGGCCCGTCAACATTATTGGACAGATTCAATGATAGTGCGATATTGGCTTGCATCGGTTCCATCGCGTTGGCAAGTGTTTGTGGCCAACCGAGTGTCCGAAATCCAGCACGCAACTAAAAATGGAAGGTGGAGTCATGTCCCAGGTACAGATAACCCAGCCGATGTTCTTTCGCGTGGCACTACAGCCGAACAACTGATACACGATAAGCTGTGGTGGGGCGGACCACAGTGGCTGCAAGGAGATGAAACTGCGTGGCCGCAGAGTGTGGACATCTCTGAAGCAAACCTCCGCAACGTCTCTACTAGAAGAACATTCTGCTGTTTGTACGGTAGCTCATATATCTCCCCCAAATGAGATATTTAGTTTGAAATCGTCGTTAACAAGCTTGGTACGACTCGTGGCATGGTTTCTGAGATTCAAACACAACTGTTGCAAGGGCAATCGCGATAACCGATGGTCTGGACAGTTAACGTTCATCGAAAGAGAAACATCGCTTCTTCATCTCGTAAAATTGGCTCAGCACGAGCGTTTCGGACAAGAAATCAAGGATTTGCTACAAAAAACCGAAGTTAAACCGACATCCCGCATTAATTCACTCTGCCCAAAAATCCTGGATGGTATAGTTCGCGTCGGCGGCCGGCTTGCGAATGCGCAGATTTCAACCGAAAGACGACATCCGATAATTTTGGACAAAGATCACCCGCTAACTGAACTTATCGTATTGCACTACCATCATAAGCTGCTACACGCAGGGCAACAGCTGCTCATTGCCAGTGTTCGAGAGCGATTCTGGCCATTGAGCATCCGCAATCTCGCCCGCAAAATCATTCACCGTTGCGTCTTTTGCTTTCGAGTCAAACCAACTGTGCACGAGCAATTGATGGCTGATCTACCCTCAGAACGCGTGACACCTGCCCCACCGTTTTTACGTGTTGGTGTCGACTACTGCGGACCGTTCCAGACAAATTACGCAAATCGCAAGAAGGGTCTGCTAAAATGCTATGCTGCTATTTTTGTATGCCTCGTTACCAAAGCAGTTCACATCGAATTGGTTGCGGATTTGACGACATCCGCATTTATAGCTGCTTTTAAACGGTTTGTGGCGAGACGAGGTAAACCGTCGATCGTCATGTGCGATAATGGCAAGAACTTTGTGGGAGCTAAGCGTGAACTAGATGAACTGCGCAAGGTTTTTCTCACTCAGCGATCGCAAGAGCAAATTGTCTCAGAAGCAGCAGATGACGGTGTCGAGTTTAAGTTCATTCCACCTAGATCTCCTAATTTTGGCGGCTTGTGGGAGGCTGCCGTTAAGTCCATGAAGCAGCATCTCAAACGGACAATCGGCATGAAGGTTCTCACACCAGACGAGCTTCAAACGATACTTGTACAAATAGAGTCATGTCTAAATTCAAGACCTCTTACTCCTTTGAGCAATGACCCCGGAAACTTTGAAGTACTAACTCCAGGACACTTTTTGGTTCAACGCCCACTCGCCGCACTACCAGAGCCAGCACTCAACGAGGTTCCAGAGAATCGGCTTTCTCGATGGCAGTGCGCACAAGATTTCCTGCAGCGGATTTGGGGGAAATGGTCAACGCAATACTTGTCCGACTTGCACAACAGGACGAAGTGGACGAGGCAACGTAACAACCTTTTCGTGGGGACAATGGTCTTGGTGAAGGAAGACAATCTTCCTCCGCTCAAATGGGCTCTCGGTCGAGTGACGCATGTCACTAAGGGAGCAGACGGCAACATCCGGGTGGTGATGGTGAAAACGAAGGACGGTAATTTCTCACGGGCAATAAGTAAAATCTGCATTTTGCCCATACGTGACAACGATCAACCACACACAGAAGGGAAGAACTAAGGCTTCCCCATCAAAGGCGCTTAAGCGCCTGCGGGAGCCACGGGGCTCCCGCGTTCCAGTTAAGTTTTTGTCTTTATTGAACTTGCAAAAAGTCTAAGGAATGTTTTGTCTCCCATAGCTGTCGTCGGTCGTCAAGGGTCGGTCGTTGTCCAAGAATGCCGCGCAAGGCATTACAGTTCATCAACGTAAACGCATCTCAACAAATGCATCAACCAAGGAATACATCATCGGCGCTGGGCGCCCGTGGAGGCGCGCAAGCCTCCGCACCAGGGAAGTCTTTTCGAATTTGTTTTATGCTTGTAAAAAATCGCCTCTCATATGTTTCAGTATGCTCTACATTCACGATGACCGGGGAGTGCACCCCAGGACGGTCACATCGCACGAATTCACCCAGGGAGACCGGTACAGGACCGGTGTGTTCAACGCAGAACGGAAAATCGCCAGCTAATTATACTATAAGGAGTAGTAGGAGCAGATATTTCGCATACACCCGCATCAATTCAGCAACAGCTGTATCGAAGACGCTTACCCCACTCACTTCCAACCAGGAAAAGGTTCATCTAGTACACATAATATACTACACGAAGAAACCAATTGTCAAAAGAAAATATATATGTAAGATAGTTATGTTTTTCTGCGATAGCCATTAGATTAGTCAGTAGACTAGTTTAGAAATACCGCATATTTCTAAGGCGGCCGGTATGTTTATAATTATGTAGTTTTTGTCCAGCAGACCCACTCTGTAATTGACGTTAGCTTCATCGATCAAGAGAGTGTCAATTTTTATTTTCAATACACTAATATCAGAGCACTATCAGTGATAGCAGAGTAGATCAATTCTCTCGATAACAGATTACCTATAAATACGCATGAATCTGGGACTCTGTCTCTTCTTGCTTGTTCAGCACCAATAAATGGTTTATGGCGATCGCGACGTTCATTCGTTTGTACATTTAGTGTTTCAATAAATTCAATTAAGTTTAAAAATTGTGTTTCATAAAACTAAGACTTTTTCTTGCTAAAAGAATTGTGACCAGTGACTTTTATCGAAGAAAAACGAACAACAGGCATGTCTGTAGCACTACTAAACATTTCCAAACATGGTAATAATTCTGTCCGGATCTGGTGCGTACACTTTTAGTTGTTTGGTTACTGCAGATAGTTAGTTGTGAATGTGCTGGTTTCGAGTGTTCTACAAGTGAACGAGGTAATGTGTGTTGGTTGTTTGCTTGCAGAGTGTAAATTGTAATTGAATAAGAACCATACAGAATCATCAGCAAATGGCAATCCGCAAGGACTATAATTTGAACAAACTTGCCGGTATCACTATTGTGACACACCAACGGTACATTTTAGCACCTCAAAACTATGCAATTGAAGTAGTTATGATATTTCTGCCTCTAAGTAAAACGTTGCTAATGATAAAATAAGTTATTTTTGGAACAATTCCCTTTTAAAAGCAGAATTCCGTTACATCCACGCTGTTCAACAACTTAAAGTAATTGGTTTTAGTGCGTTAAGAAGTGCCATTGGTGTTGTCACAATAGTGGTATCCAAGTCAGGTCTGTTAATTTTATGGTCATGGCTCTGAGAAGGGCCAATTTTAGTTTGTACTCTGCAGAAGGAACGGAATAATTTACTTCGAGCGTATATTTCGTAACAGGTTCATTTTAGCTCCAGTTTCGGACCCAGCTTGCTTGGCTCGTTCTCCTGGCAACAGCAAACGTACGGAAGTCCGAACTTGGCTGCTTTGAACTTGATTGTCTTCGGTGCCATCTCAACTATATACTTGTTGACGTGATACAGTTGACGCTTAACGTTTGTATGTATATCTACAAATAGAGCGCAACATAGTCTGTTTCTTTTTTCACTTTCCTTCATTCTATCACCTACACCGTACCGCCCAGTTTTTGCTTTAGTCCTCTCCTTAGATGTTTAAGATTACCACACGGATTTTTTATCATACAGTTCGCAGTTTTGTTAATTTTTTTTGCTATACGCGTCTCATTGCACTCAATTGCTATACGAGTCTCATTGCAAAATACAATGACCACTATTGTTGAGTGATCAAGTACCTGCACTGGCACGCTCCCTCACCTTCCCATGATTCAAAGACCAAATCTTTTTGAGCTGTAAATAGCCACTGCCAAGAAACCTTGATCTGCGTTAAAAAAGTGCACCACAACTGCATCGCAGATGTTCCGATGTCTCGTTCTTCATATAACAAAAGCGACAGATATCATCCTGAGCCTCGATGTTCTTTAAATGATATCTACTCGAACAGTGAGTTTTGTTCATTGTTACGTCTCTATTGAAAAAGCAAAGAACAGGAAAGTCAAGAATAAAAACAAAGTCCCGTTCATCTTGTGTTGGATGAATTTTGCGCGTTGGTTTTAAAGTAACTGTCGAACTGGCGGCTGTGACAGAGTTGCTGTAAAAGTGTTGAAATTGGCGAAGAATATAATAAAAATCGTCCCATGTCACTATTGTCCAGGGAAGTGTTTTGCTGTTATGCTCTCGAAAAACCGCGAAAAAAAGGGATAGTTCGTTCAATTTCCAGTTTTGTGAAATTTAAAACCCACCGTTTTTTGAAGGCCACCACATGTTTTCAAGTGAAGCAATAAAAATGTGTGTTTATCTCTTATTAAAATTTATTTTTCATATAGCATTTTCATCTAGCAGGACTTAGTTCCACCCACGCAGTTTTGTTTGGACGGTGAAGTGCCTACCTGCAACTGTATTCCAACAATCTTCTACAAAAAAATAAACAACAGGCTATCGTATTTTACTCTAAATTTGCATCTTCTTTGTTTATTAGAAAGTGAGTACAACTGCGTTTGCAACCAGCTAAAAAGATCATGTTAAGAGAACGTAGTTAAACCTCATGTAATACTCTTCAATGTTCTGGAAATTCATGCGGTCAGAGAACGTGCAAACGCATTCCTACTACAGTTTTTTTTTCTGGATAAAACAACGGTGAATTCAGCCAACTCTTATTTATTTGAATAGTTTTTTTTTCAGTCCGTTAACAATACAAGCACCGCACCTTCTGTGGCACAGATGGTTGACGGTAACGTTAAACATGACTTAAATTTCTCTTTGCTGAACTTCACACCAGATGACGTTCAGAAGGCATTAATCAGTCTCAATGCGACCAAGATTTCCGGACCAGATGGTATCCCTTCGCTCTTCTTGGAACCATGTGCTTTCGGTTCGAATATCCTGTATATTTAATCATTTTTTGATGGAGAGGGCGTTCCTTAGCCTCTGAAAAACTGCATGTATTACACCTATCTATAAGTCCGGCAATTAGTATTCTCGTTATAACGTCGAGAATTACCGCAGGATTTTGCTTCTATACTGCATCAGTAAAACTTTTAAACCGCTGGTTCATGGAGCTCTGTTTGATGCTCTTCGATCTTTGACCTAGGAACTTCAACACGGATTTGTCCAATGTCACTCCACCACCACGAGCTTGATGTGATTCTATCTGCAATCAACCCCATACCAGACGTGCGGTCTCCCTGATTGGCTAGTAAATCCGTTCATACTTAACCTATCGGTAACCTCTCTTGGAATTACATTCAATTTGTCCGGAGAATGAAAAAGTTATCTCGGGTGTTCCACAAGGCAGTGTTCTGGGACCGCCGATCTTCATAGTATTTGTTCGTGCCGAAGCTAAGTACCGATCTTGTACCGATCAATGTTCAACGCAGCGAAATTTATTGACGACCCATAGAGAAAACATCGCAATTAATATTAGACGAGATTCGTGAATATATGTGAATCCTTTGTTAAACGTTTCTATAAAAACCAAAGAATTATCTAGTCAGTCTCTCTTTTTACTATTTGACCGTTGCAAGGATAAGTACAATCTGTGTTCCGAGATGAGAAATAAAAGTTCCGACGTTCCGAATAAATTGTGTTGTTTCGAGAATGAAAATTACACCGAATCGTTTCTACATTGTGTGCCGATCGATACGAAAAACAGATTCGAAATGCCCTTCATCCATCCTTGGCTCAGCGATCTATAGAAAATACAGTCCACCGTCTCGAATCCATTATGATCCGAACAGTATTCGTTAATGATTTGTGTCCCATGATATCACCTTTCAAGAAATTGTTTGTAGATGATCTGAAGAATTACAGTATCATCACTCCCATTCTCGATTGTTTGACTTTCCAACGTGACTTAGACAATCCACTAGAGTGGTGTGAAGAAATTGTATTAAGAGTCGATTGAGTCGATTACCAGTACACCCTGGACCAATATATTACCGGCCTAACGGTTGCACTAGACTTTAAACTGAGGTTCAACGACCACGTAGCATTAACATCATCAAAGCTTTATGCTGTACTTTGATAAATTCTGCGATACGGTTATCTATGCTATGAAGACACGAATATCTATGCTATGAAGACACTGTACTGCACTCTTGTTCGTAGTCTTCTGGAATATGCTGCGTTTTTTACCTCGTTCGCCATCAAACGAACACGAAGATTGTTCACTAAGTTTGCACTACACAATTTATCTTGGCATGATCCTTTTCAACTCCCAGAATAACCAGCTCGCTGTGGACTGATCAATTTGGAAATGTTAAGCGCAAGGTGACTTAGAGTCCTGCAACAACAACAACGCCTACGCCGCACCGCTCGGTTTTTGCGTTAGTATTCTCCATAGGTATTTGGGATAATCAAACGGGTTTTCCATCATACAGATAGCAGTTTTGTTCATCGTCACATCGCTATTCCTCAGAATCGAATTTACAAATAACATTGTCTGGTCGTAACAAAGGAAGTAAAGTCAAGGGCAAGACAAAATTCCATTCATCTCGTACTGGGCTTTAAATCGCGTTAGGTTGAATTTATAACCTGTTACGTAATGGAAATTATGCGCATTGGTGCTGGAGTACCTCGTAATCTGGCGGTTGTATAAAATTATTAAAATTAGGCTTTCACTGGTCAACACAGGTGCACTCTAAAAGCTCAAAACGGGAGAAATTGAAGTATTCAACCGTTCCTGTGAATTTAAGTGTTACTAGCCTCTTTTTTTCAGAGACTTAAATGAGTTTACTCGTAAACATAACGTTGAAGCGTCGAACCCGGCGAGCAATTGCTTTGCGAACTTTCACGTAACTAGACGCGTTTCGGTAATGGCTAGGGGCACCAAAATTCATAGGAATGGTTGAAAAGTAATATTTTTTTTCAGTTTGAGCTTTTGGAATGCATTTTTTTTTTTCATTTTGTCCACCAATGTGATAAAATGAGAATCATCCCGTCATCTGCCGTTGGCAATCCGCAATGACGAAGTATTGAACAAGTTTTCATCCGGCGACACTATAGTGCCGAATATCCAAGCTAGTAAGTAAATTATAGCCTGGATAGAATCTCTACAAAGTTGTTTACGATGGTAGATTTTCTGGGTAATGAACGATATGTGATAAACTATTATACTTTGGCCATGATGACCTATACAGTCCTGAAAATCAATGGTCTTTCCTTTCAGTTTGACCGACTTTTTCTCTCTCTTTGATCATCGCCGATCTTTACCAATTTGTGAATGAATTCTGAACGATTGAGAAAGACAGTTCATCTACAGCGTACTTCGTCGAGGAAGCTGCATGTGAGGAGCACCGTTACCCGCAACCTTGCAGGACGCCACATCGTTCGCTTGCCAGTCAAGCAGGACGTGCTAACGTGTAACTGTTCGCAAATTTCACTTGCTCCAAAATCGTCTACTTTGACGTTGTTTAGGCCTATATGGACGAGTATCACGACCTCGGACATCACACTGCCATTCGCAAGGACAGCACAACCACCAAATTACGGGTAGTCTTCAATGCTTCGAGTGAACATCCAACGGCGTTCCCGGATGTATCAAGTTATGATTACTGTCGATGCATAGATAATGTATCGCCAAGTTCTTGCTGAACGCTTGTCGATTTCAGCACATTGCCTGGAAACTATCACCAGACCAACCAATGGCAAGTGCCACCTTTTGAAGTAGAATACTTCTCTCAGGAAGTTCGGCTACATAGGGATGTGAAATGAAAAGCTAAAACCGAAAAAAGTGAAAAATATGTCCAATTTCAAATGCTACTAAATCGGTTAGTATTCGATGGATTTCCTTCGTTCTTGCAGCAATAGATTGGAAAATCTTTTAAGATTCTTCCCAAATGCAGATAATTGTAATTTTATTTTTCAAACTATTGTACTATTGAAAATAGTCAAGCCTTGTCAAAACGAAAAGTTCGGCCTCAGATTGGTCGTTATATGATTCCTTCCCAAGCACGGTCGACAGAATCATAGACCTTGCCATTTGAAATGTGCTATTTGGCCTATATAAGAGCCCGTTTCACCCGAAGCCGCTCATAATAGTTCTAGACAGCGACAACAGCAGTCCTCCCTTAGCAGCAGCAGTGGATACAGCAGCAGTAGCAGTGCAGCGGACAACGGCCACAGCTGTGGTATGGCAACGGATAGCGGAGCACGTTTCAGCATCGATAGCAGGACCAGGTGATGCAGAGCAGCGGATACCAATGGCAACGGAAGCGTCCACTACTGTGGCAACGGGGATAGCGCAGCGGTTGACATTGGTCTCAGCATCAATATAAGCAGGGCCAGCTTATGCAGTGTGGCATTTTAGTGAAATGCTGTCTCTGAGCGATAGCAGGCACACTAGCAAATGCATCCAATGAAAAGAACGTTCTGGAAAGCTTTTCAGCGTTTATTTTCCCCCAAGGAATACTTCATTTGCACTGCCAGTGATAACGCAAAGATGTGATCGGCATCTTATCAAACATTGAATTAAACAACAAATTGTCCTTTTCAGGATGAAATAAAAACCTAATTAAAGAGTTAATATTTTCTCTTAAATCAACATACACTTTCAAGAAATTTGGAACAGATATATATTTGGTTTCATTTCCGTGTCTCAGAAGGTACTGAATTATCTTTTCCTTCAGTCATGAGCCAAACAAACGAAAAGCTTTCATTATCAGCATAAAAAATAATTTTCCGCATAATCAAAATTCAAAAATTATCAAGTCCAAATCATGACAAGCAACTATATTACTGAGAATGGTCAATCCTTGTTGAATCGCGAAATTTGACTGATCTGATTAGTCGTTAATATGATTGCTTCCCAAGCACGGTCGACAGAACCAGAGACCTTGTCATTTTAAATTTGCTATTTGTCTGTATAAGAGTAAGGATGGAAATTATCGACTGAAATGGCTCTCGATAGTTATCAATGATTTCCAACTACTATCGATAGGTTTTTCATCTCTATATAAGAACGTGTTTCAGTCGAAGCCCCTCATAATAGTTCTAGACAGCGACAACAGCAGTCTTCCCTTAGTAGCAGTGCAGTGGATACCAGGCATGGCAATGGATAGTGCACTAGGTGCAGCGGATCTCAGCATCGATAGCAGCTGGGCCAGCTGATGTAGGGACAGCGGATACCAATAGCAGCGTACAGCGGCCAAAACATTAGCATGGCTACGGATAGCGTAGCAGCTGCAGCGGGTTCAGCATCGATAGCAGCTGATGCAGTGAGGCACTTTAGTGAAATGCAGTCTCTGTGCGATAGCGGGCATTAGTAAATGCATTCAATGAAAGGTTGACTCAATTTGACAACACATGAGCCGTCTAGTTTTGAGTGTCAAATCAGCTTTTCGCTGTTTATTTTATCACAAGGACTTTATTATTTCATCATTTTTTTATTTTTTTATCATTTATTTATTTTTTTTATCATATTATTTTATTTTATCACAAGGACCTTATACTTTATTCGCACTGTCAGTGATAACGCCAAGATGTGATCGGTATCTTATCCGATATTGAATTGAACATCAAATTAAAAAATGACTGACACGCAAGCAGCCGGGTTTTCTTGTAAAAGTATTCTACTTCATCCTTGCGGTCGTGGCTTTGCACGCAACCCACCTGTGATTTTTTTTCCACTCGGTTACTAAATCAACTTGCAGACGTCGAAGTTCATCAATTCCCTCTCACCGCAAAAGCACTCAAGAAGTAAGTTTACGTCGATAATCTGAAAGTAATTGATCTCCGCAACAACTAGATGCACTTCTGCAGGACGAATTACAGCTTCGCATACGGGCTTCAATTTAAGAGGCATAAGGGATCCCACCAGGAATCGCGCTCTCCAGATTTCCTCTGACCTAAACCGAGACAAAATCAGCAAAGCTCTTGGGTTGCATTGGAAACCAGCCTTAGATTGCCTTCGTTATAAGACCGACCTCCCACTACATGCAGAAGACCAGCCTATCACCAAACGGATTACTCTCGGATCGCTCGTCTCTTCCTGGTAAGACCCGCCGTTACTTCCGCCAAAATATCCATGCGAAACTTATGGACTTTAGAAACCGATGACGAATCATTTTGGAGTTGGGACAAAGAATTGCCAAGACCCACCGGATCAACTTCAATTCGCAGCTAATGAGACTCAACGAACTTCGCATGACCTGCTGTAATCTCTTGTCGAATCCGGAAACTATCCAGATCAACATCTTCTCCGACGCTTCGCAGCTTGCTAAAGAAGCTTGCATCTACATCAGAACAACCAATGCATTCCGAAGAATCAAGGTGGCTCTACCTCTCAGGTGGAAGTAAGTCCTCGGCATGAACTATGAGGGGCCCTTTTGGCAATGCAACTTTATGAACATTCGGTACAATCTAATAACTAAATTGATGAAACAACAGGCCTTCAACGAAGATTGGAACAACTTCAACAACCACAACCCGTATCGATTGAATCTCGCCTCAAGTGATTCCTTCCAATCCTCACTCCATAGCAATTGGTTCGGAATGGTGATAGATTATAAAACCCGAGTTAACCGTATGACAACAAACATTACTTCTCCTCTTCCTCTTCACACAGACTCTAGGCGCTCTTAATCTAGGGTACCACTAACAACACTTTCACGCAGCACCTCTACTGCTTCTAACCGCTCTCCAACAACGGTATTGGATCTTAAGGGCCAGCAATTTGGCCATACATTCGATCTTCTACAGCTGTATCATCTGCATTCGAGCACGTTCAAGACTGTAGGAACAATTAATCGCTAGCCTTCCTTCATCGAGAACAATTGCTGCTCGACCCTTCGCCGTAACAGGAATCGACTTTTTATTTTTGCACTGCATCCGAAAGTGCCTATGTTGCTGTTTTCGTGTGCTTCTCCACGAAAACTATACATATGAAACTGGCTGCCGATCTCAGTGCTCAACTCAACTGACTTTGAAACGCTTACTCCGGGGCACTTTCAATTGGAAAAATTTGCGAACTCGTAACTCTTCGCAACAACAGTCGGCATAATCAGAGCTGTGACAGTCCAAACATCAAGTAGCCGCGCCTCCATCAAATTTTACCTAAAAATTTGAAAATGTTGTTATTAAATCCAAGCTGAGAGAATTACTCCCATTTTATACGTATGTATTTCGATAGAAGGCTTTCAAAACGACCGACACGCAATATGTACTAATATGGTATGCTGACTAAGTAACTGCTGAGTATTCTTGCGTAGACAACTTGAAAGCATATAAATACAGTGAACTTCAATACTGAGCTGCCCCATCCGGGACTGATATTCGGAGCATACAAACTGTCCACTTTTGTATTCTCCCTCTGGGCAGGCAGTGGTAGTGTAACGCCGCAGGACGAACAAAACCAGAACCTGTCAACTGTTCATTCAATTTAATGGCATTAGAGCGTCACATTTGCATTTTAATTTAGGTCCGTGCGGTTGCTTGTCTGTGGCAATGGCTTGCGCCCGTGGGCAAGAAGACAGCAACTGAAGAAGAAAAAAAAAATGACCAACGAAAGGCAGCGGACAGACAATAATGAGGATATTATGAACGTGACCGCTGAGTGAGGCGACATTATGAAAAGTGTGTGGAATTACGAAGGTGATGGAGTAGGGACAACTGCGGATAATGAAGAAGCTTATTTTATTGGAATCCAACGACTGGCAGGTGAAAAGATGCTTTAAAATGTTTCATTTTTTTTTTTTTTTTCAAGCAAGCCAACGACTTTTCGGTGATATTAACCGCTCTTCTACATTGCCATCCTTTTCATAGGAAAACATTTTATTTACATATAGTGTTGCTAGAATAACATGGATTTATTGGCCAACGCAGCAGCGGAACCTTAGCTTGCCGGAGCCGGGGCGTCTCTTTGGGGGTTGGATGAGGGTGGAATCCAACCAGTCGTACCGCAGCCAAGT
The DNA here is from genome assembly GCF_029784165.1 of Wyeomyia smithii. Taxonomy (NCBI): domain Eukaryota; kingdom Metazoa; phylum Arthropoda; class Insecta; order Diptera; family Culicidae; genus Wyeomyia; species Wyeomyia smithii. The sequence goes on along the minus strand of NC_073696.1, from coordinate 264,100,460 downwards.
TGAACGTGATGTCGACAAAAGATACCCACTTTAGAGAGAACGTGTACGACAGCCTGGCGAACAATAAGTTTTCCCACCCAGCAATTCAAATTTGTCAATATTTGTAAATTCTGTACCCCCGAAGTCGGTGCTTCGAGGTACAGCGCAGGTGGCATTTGGATAGGAGGAAATGAACACTTTTCCAATACACGGTAACACGGCGAAATTGAAACCAAATGTGATTTTAGTTATCGATATCAAATCGAATGAAGGCGGTTCTATATAGCAGGGAAGAATTTGCTTTCACCTGTCCCTGGTATGGTTACCTGTTCCCCGGTCGGAGCTTTACGTTTGATCGATACTAATTTAATAAGCTGTAACCGTATCCATGATTCAGGAGGAGCATGGCTTCGAGATGAGGCAGACAATATTTCTTCCATTTTATTGTAATGTTGGAATTTTGTGAGTATTGCTAGCTACTTGTATCTGGGGAGAGATATCACGCAAACTCGTGTATGGTGGTGGCAACAGCCTCTCAGATTTCAGTGAAACTTTGTTAATTTAGTCAGGTAACTTTTCATACTTGGAATCTCAAAAATAAAATCTAAGTTCTTTCAAAACGACGAAGTTTTTTTTGTAACTCTCCTTCGAAGTTTGTGAGGGCGGCATGCTGTGAAAAGTGCAACGAAAAATTGTCACCAAACGAATTTGGAAAGCCGATAGCTTTATTGATGAGTAAAATATTCCCCAAACTTGTGACATGCTGATTAACGTACCTTTCTATAATGAACCAGCGAAAAGTTGAGTTGAAATTAAACAGTAAAAGACTCCAATTTACCTCAATATAAACCAAAGAGAAAAGTAAGCTAAAACATGCTGTAAATTTGTAAGGAAAAGTCGTGGAGATGTGTGGTCTTCAACAAAAACGTGTTTTTTGTATGCCCAATTGCTTCTTTAGAACAACATTTTCTTGTAAAATGTAGCTAACAAAAGTTAAGTGCAAAAAACTAACTTTTGAATAAGTTCCATGAAATATATTCTATAACTTTGTACCGAAAAAAGATAGGATCTTCATTTGTTCAACAAAGTTTCATATTTTTGAATCTTCTACAACTTTGCTGAACAAACTATTCTTCTATCTCTTAACACAAAAAAGCTAATTTTTTTTATTTTTAGTATGGTAAACTTTTCATACTTTTTGACAATTTGCGATTATGCGAATCATTCATACAAACAATTGTTCCGAAGACACTTTTAAGCTAGGATGAAGGTAAAAGGCGCTGTGGAATTAAGTTCCACTTTTTGCCTTATTGGACCACTGCACATAAGACGGTCCTCATATAACAGAGTGGCTAAAATTACCAAAATGCGAATTTCATACTCAGGATGTTTTGAGCACATGATTTTGTAGAATTTTATCTAAATTTTTAAATGAAAATGAATTTTTAAATGAAATCTTGATACAAAAAACGGTTCATGTTGAAAAATGCCTTCAAAGTTACCTATTTCAGAAACGGAGAAAAATAGTTTTTCTGAATATTTTGGAATATATAAAAACCTACTAAAGCTATCATGGTATGTTCACATATGATTGAAAGCTAATTTAATTAGTTTCCTAAAACAGGATGGGTAATGGATTTCAACCATACAGAGTCAGTCGCAGGCCACATTGAAAATATGCGTAATTTTCCTAATTTTGACCATCAAAAACATTAAATGTAAGCACGTGTAAGCACAGCACCTGATAGTGTGTCAGAGAGCCCTACTTGTGCCCTTCAAGAATATGTGTTAAAAGTTTGCGGAAAATTTGCGTTTTGGTAGAAAAAGATGATTAAAAATTTTCCATTTTTTTGCAATTTTTGAATTTTTGAGTGATTTATCAACAAAGTTTTTCGTATATTATAGCAATTTGGTTCAAAACACACTAAAAATTCGTGAAATTATCAGATTAATTGGTTTATTAGAATATACGTTGCTTAAAACATATGTTAAAAGTTTGAGTAAAGTTTGCGTTTTTGTAGAAAAAGATAATTTAAAATTTTTAATTTCTTATGTAATTTTTTGGAGTTTTATGGAGACTTATCAACGTATGTCATAGCAATTAGGTTCAAAAATATACTGAAAAAACTTGAAATTAGTATGACTATACAGTTGTACACACTTTAGTAAAAAAAATATTTTTTTTCATTTTGTTTGGAAAAAACCTAAATTAATCCACCTAGCGGTCAGACTCAGCCTTTCTCATTCAAACTTATTATTTGTAAAAATAGATTTACATGAATGCTTGAATCCAAAAAGATATATTCACTCTTTGGGTTCTAAAATATTGATGTTGTAATTAAAGTATAAAATATGATCAAAATTCATCAGTTAACCCTTAACTATCCCGTTCATTCGATATCAATATTGTTCAAATCGGTTGTGTAGTTTCTAAGATAATGAAGTTTAGTGATTTTCACATTTCGATACATTACAGACGAAGTTACATTCCGATTACAGCAGAATTCAATAGGGTGTTATGAGGCAGCTAGACCTTTCATTTGATACTAATTCTGGGGAAATCGGGTCAACCATCTCTGAGAAAAAATAGTGAATTTATGTAGTCTTCGGAATATGTTTCTTTTCATAGCTGGATTTCACATTTTTAATCATAAGAGGCAAAGTGATAATCCGTTTGCAAAAAAAATCAATAGAGTCATATGGGGCAACAAGACCTTCCATATGACACTGATTTTATGGAAATCGGTCCAGCCATCTTTGAGAAACATGAGTGAGATTAAATAGTCTCCAGAACACGTTTCTTTCCATAACTTCTGAACCACATGTTCAATCTTCATAAAATTTAAAAGTTAAGAGTTTTTTTGGGTAGCCCGTTCAATTGAAACCAACTTTGTTCAAATCGGTTCTGTAGTTTCTGAGATATTGATGTTTCGTGATTTTTCACATTTTGATACATAACCTCTAAACTAGAATTCAGATTACAATGAAATTCAATATGGTCTTTTAGGGCAACTAGACCTTTCATTTGCAATTAATTTCATTGAAATCGGTTCAGCCGTCTCTGAGAAAATCGAGTGAGATCGGGAGGACGTTACACGCACACACACACACACACACACACACATGTACACACATGCAAAAAATGCTCAGCTCGTCGAACTGAGTCGAGTGGTATACGACATTCGGCCCTTTTGAGCACTTTTATACCTTTAGTTTTTGCAGTGATTGCTATACCTTTCTAGGAGAAAGGCAAAAAATGCAATGATAGAAATGGCTTTTGATTTCAACTTAAATCCCGAATAAGGCCGCAAACATTTAAAAAAGTACAATATTAAATTCAAATGATGTTGAGGCCACATATTTTGTTCGTAGCTATAGTTTTAAACAGTCTGCGGGTTTCGTTTCTTTCTATAACTTTCAAACCACATGTTTAAACATTATGTAATTCATTGTTTAAGGGTTTGAAAGCCCGTTTCTTTAAATTCAACTATTTCATAGCTTCTGAGATATAAAAGCGTTTTTCACATTCTGACGCAGCGCCAAAACTAAAAGTTTGATTACAATGAAATTCAATAGCAACCTAAGCGGCAAATAGACCCTTCATTTGACACCAAGATAGAAAGAATCGGTCAGGCCATTTCGGAGAAAAGTGAGTTCAAAAGAAAGGTGCACATACACACGTACGCACCCACACACAAACATATACACCTATACATGCATATATTCAGAAAATGCTCGATTCGTCGAACTGAGTTGAGTAGTATATGACATTCGGCCATTTCAATCATTTTTCTACCTTTTACTTAGCCAGTTATCGTTAGGAGAAAGTCAATATGTTTACTTTCATTATGTGATTTCACATTTTTATGAACAACGGACACAGTTGTAACTCTGATCCGATTGCAATGAAATTCAATTGCAACCTATGGCGCAACTAGACCCTTCATTTGCAATTAATTTTATGAAAATCGGTCCAGCCATCTCTGAGAAAAGTGAGTGAGAAAAAAAGTTGCACATACACACACACACATACACACATACATACATACATACATACAGAAAATGCTCAGTTCGTCGAAATAAATCGAGTGGTATATGACATTCGGCCATTGGGACCACTTTTATACCTTCGGTTTTTCCAGTGATTGCTATACCTTTCTAGGAGAAAGGCAAAAATGGTTAATATTAGCAATAAATTGATTTTCGCGTGTATCTTTATTATTTTCAAACGATGTTTTTTTATCAACCCAAAGTTTTGTTCTTAAGTTTATTTTGTTAACCCATTACAACATCGCATTACGATTATTCATATGAAATCATACTAAACCGAATAAAAAAATGAATTATCATCCCAAAAATAATTCCCAGTGTTATGAAAACACGGAAAATGAAACACCACACGCAAACTTCTCTCACCAAACACAAATATCACTCTCAGAGTTAAAAAATTGGTTCGAGCTTCGAGTACAACTACTCTCACGCGTAAGCCCGCAATCTCACACATATTGTTATGCTCGTGAATCATGCGGCTATATCTCGCTAAACATGTGAAAAGGGCCCATGTGCCATATGTAAACAAGCCACAATTTCACGTTTTTCAATTAATACAAGCCTAACCTACTCGTACAAATAAGATTTTTTGATAAAAAGTGAATTCTTTTTTTTTTTTTTTTCTTCACATAACATTTATTTGACACGGCACAAATACAATTTAATGTTTAACGGCGCCAATTATATCTGATGACTTAAAAACTAAAGCAAATTTTTTATCCTCGCTGCCGACTACGAGCTGAAATTAAGTCTAACTTAAAACTAGCATGGGATTTCCAATCAGTGTTTTGTTGTTCAATGGTCGTCTGATAATCGTCGAATGGCATGTATGGATTCGTTCTGCTGAGCCACGATGTCGTGAGTTGGGACAGAGGCTCGTAGTCCTTGGGTCCTGGTTCTATTGTGCGGGGTCTGGTTGCTGGTTTTGTGCTTAAGGTTCAAACGTGTTCTTGTCGTTTTGTTGGGTGTAGACGGAGGGGAACGGGACTAGACTGGGGCGTGGATGGATTTCAGGAAAACGTATATAAGGGACATGTAGGATAGGTCACGGCTCGCCAAGACATCACGAACAGGAACAGCCGGCTGTCTACCCTCGGCCTGCAGGGAAGCTATTAATTTAGACCTGGCGTCACGGTGTACAGGGCATGACCAAACCACATGCTCTATGTCGTGATAACCTTCACCACAGGCACAGATACCACTTTCCCCGAGCCCAACACGACGGAGGAGCGCGTCAAATCTATAGTGATTGGACATAAGCCGGGACATCACGCAAATGAAATCCCGACCTACATCCAACCCCTTGAACCACGGGTTCGTCGATACTTTGGGGATTATGGAATGTAACCACCTTCCCAATTCCCCTCTGGTCCAGGCATTTTGCCAACTGATGATCGTATTCTGACGTACAAGTGCGAAAAATTCATTAAAGGCAATTGGTCTTTCATAAATATCACCGTTTGTTGCGCCCACCTTAGCCAAAGAGTCCGCTTTCTCATTACCCGGTATCGAGCAGTGAGAAGGGACCCACGCTAAGGTAATCTGAGTAGATTTTTCGGATAAAGCACTCAGATGTTCCCGTATTTTCCCCAGGAAATACGGAGAGTGCTTAACATCTTTCATCGATCGGAGAGCCTCAATGGAACTGAGACTGTCCGTAAAGATGAAATAATGGTCCGTGGGCATTTTTTCGATAATCCCTAGGGTGTACTGAATTGCAGCTAATTCTGCGACGTAAACAGAAGCAGGATTATCGAGCTTATGGGAGACGGTTAAATTGTTATTGAAGATACCGAAGCCAGTGGACCCATCAAGAAGTGATCCGTCAGTGTAGTACATATTGTCGCAGTTGATGTTTCGATATTTATTGGAAAAAATTTTAGGGATCTGCTGCACGCGTAAATGATCCGGGATTCCACGAGTTTCTTCTATCATGGATGTATCGAAAAACACAGTAGAATCAGAAGTATTTGATAAGTCGACACGATTTGGAATATTCGAAGAAGGGTTAATATTTTGGGACATGTGATTGAAATACAATGTCATAAAACGGGTTTGAGAATTAAGTTCGATTAACCTTTCAAAATTTTCAATCACGGGACGGTTCAAGACCTCACATTTGATTAGAATACGAGAAGACAGGCTCCAGAAGCGGTTTTTCAATGGTAGTACTCCAGCTAAAACCTCCAAACTCATCGTATGGGTCGACTGCATGCAACCTAAGGCGATACGCAAACAACGATATTGTATTCGCTCCAGTTTGATCAAATGTGTGTTTGCTGCGGAGCGGAAGCAGAAACACCCGTATTCAATAACAGACAATATCGTTGTTTGGTAAAGCCTTATAAGGTCTCCTGGATGGGCTCCCCACCATTGTCCGGTTATTGTACGAAGAAAATTCACTCTTTGTTGACATTTTTTCATCAGATACCTCACGTGACAACCCCAGGTGCCTTTAGAGTCGAACCAGACACCAAGATATTTGTGTACCAAAACCTGAGAAATCGTTTTACCCATTAATTGTGTTTGAAGCTGAGCAGGTTCATGCTTCCTAGAAAAAACTACTATCTCAGTCTTCTCCGGAGAGAATTCGATACCTAGCTGTAAAGCCCAAGCAGACAAATTGTCCAAGGTATCTTGCAATGGTCCTTGCAAATCGGCAGCTTTGGCTCCTGTAACAGAGATTACACTGTCGTCTGCAAGTTGTCTTATCGTGCATGAATTTGCCAGACATTCGTCGATGTCATTTACATAAAAGTTGTAAAGAAGGGGGCTTAAACATGAGCCCTGGGGAAGACCCATGTAGCTAATGCGAAAAGTTGCCAAATCGCCATGCGTAAAATGCATGTGCTTTTCGGACAACAAATTGTGCAAAAAATTGTTCAAAATTGGAGAAAATCCTTGTCGGTGAAGTTTACCCGAAAGAATGTCAATAGAAACGGAATCAAAAGCCCCCTTAATGTCCAAGAACGCAGACGCCATTTGTTCTTTACGAGCATACGCCAGCTGAATATCTGTTGAAAGCAACGCAAGACAATCATTCGTCCCTTTGGCACGGCGGAAGCCAAATTGAGTTTCTGATAGTAGACCATTTGATTCGACCCAGTGGTCTAAACGACGGAGTATCATTTTTTCCATCAATTTCCGGATACAGGATAGCATTGCAATCGGCCTATAAGAGTTGTGATTAGAAGCTGGTTTCCCTGGTTTTTGGATGGCGATCACCTTCACTTGCCTCCAATCCTGCGGTACAATGTTTTGCTCCAGGAACTTATTGAACAAGTTCAACAAGCGCCTCTTGGCATTGCCGGATAGATTCTTTAACAAGTTGAATTTGATTCTATCTAACCCAGGCGCTTTATTGTTACAGGACAGGAGGGCAACTGAAAATTCTGCCATCGTAAAAGGTGATTCTATCGCGTCGTGGCCCGGAGACGCATCGCGAACAATGTTTTGCTCAGGAACAGAGTCCGGACATACTTTCCTGGCAAAATCAAATATCCACCTACTTGAAGACTCCTCGCTTTCGTTGACTGTTACGCGATTCCGCATTCTTCGGGCTGTGTTCCAAAGAGTGCTCATCGATGTCTCCCTCGACGTCTCGTTCACGAACCGACGCCAATATCCACGTTTCTTTGCTTTAGCCAAGCTTTTAAGCTTGGTATCAAGCTCCGAATACCGTAAATAGTCGCCAGGTATACCTCCTGTCTGGTAGGCCTTAAACGCGTCGGATCTTTGCGTGTAGACATCGGAGCACTCTTGGTCCCACCACGGAGTGGGAGGCCGTTCTTTGATCGTTACGCCGGGATATTTCTTCGTTTGGGCTTGCAACGCGGCGTCGAGAATCAAGCCCGCGAGGAGGTTGTATTCTTCAAGTGGTGAATGATGTTGAATCGACTCGACCGCTTTTGAAATCATTTCCTCGTATAACTTCCAATCGACATTTCGTGTGAGGTCATACGGAATGTCAATTGGTCGCATGCGAGTTGACCCGTTAGTAATTGAAATAAGAATAGGCAGATGGTCGCTACCGTGAGGATCGAGGATTACCTTCCATGTGCAATCCAACCGTAGCGACGTCGAACATAAGGATAGATCCAAAGCGCTTGGGCGCGCTGGAGGTTTCGGGATACGTGTCATTTCACCGTTGTTTAAAATAGTCATGTCGAAGTCATCGCAAAGGTTATAGATTAAAGAGGAGCGGTTATCATTGTATGGGGAACCCCAAGCCACGCCATGAGAGTTGAAGTCTCCCAAAATCAAACGTGGCGAGGGAAGAAGTTCTATTAAATCAAAGAGCAGCCGTTGCCCAACCTGTGCTCTGGGAGGAATATATATTGAGGCAATACAAAGCTCTTTACCTTGTATTGTCATTTGACATGCGACAACTTCGATGCCTGGAATCGAGGGGAGGTTAATACGATAGAAAGAATAGCACTTTTTAATCCCTAAAAGTACTCCTCCATATGGGGTGTCTCGATCAAGGCGAATAATATTAAAATCATGGAAGTTGAGATCAATATTTGAAGTAAGCCAAGTTTCACAAAGGGAAAATGCATCGCATTTGTTTTTATTTATCAAAACTTTAAACGAATCAATTTTTGGTAAAATACTTCTACAATTCCACTGTAAGACAGAGATAGAATCCTTCATATACGCAGTTGAATTAGGCATCGAAGGATACAATCGCTGCAAGGAGAGGCCATTGGGCAGTCAACTGCTTCAAAAATGATCTAACTGTTGGGAGGAATGCTGTAAGAAAAATTTTAATTGGATCGGGTACATTGAAAGTTTCAAAAATCCAGTCCACAATGTCAGAAAATTTCACTAATCCAGAGTTTGTTTCATCAACTGGGAGTGTAAAAGGAGCAACTGGGGTTTTAGATGTTCCTGGCAGTGCTGGGAACTCCTTCTGGGACTTTAAATTTGCCAGCCCAGGAGGAGTTTGCTTCGGTTTTTCCGCAGCACTGTTTGGTTTGTTTGTAACTTTCATTTCACTTTGAGAAATCTTAGGACCTTTTCTGGGAAGTTTAGGAGAGGAAATATTTTTCCTCTTTCTAGACTCCCCAGGATTGGCGTAAGATGCTCCCGCTGGTGAATCGTCAGAATCGGTTTCCTCAGAGGGCAACAGATCGAAGGGGTTCGAAGTAACGGGAGAAGTGGTAACGGTCTTCTTCAGCATGTCAGCGTAGGAACGCTTTGAACGCTCTTTGAGAGACCGTTTTATTTTATCCCTGCGCTGCATGTACACCGCACATGTCGAGAGCTCATGCAGATTTTCTCCGCAGTGAATACACTTTTCAGCGTTAACACTGCAAGAATCTTCCGCATGAGACTCCCCACACTTGCCACAACGTGCCTTATTGCAGCAGTAGGCGGCTGTATGGCCTAACTGCTTGCAATTCAGGCAGTTCATGACGCGGGGCACGTAGAGCCTCACAGGGAGACGAACCCGGTGGATCGAGACGTGGCTTGGTAGTGCAGACCCGGCGAACGTAACTCGAAACGAGTCTGACGGAGTGTATACTGTTTTGCCACCGATGATCGATGCTGACCGCAATTGCTTGCAGTCGAGCACCTTTACTTCGGGACACGTTTTGTTCTTAAAGCACCCTTTGGCACTTTGCAGTATACACTCGACGGACAGACTCGAATCGGTTATGACACCGTCGATCTCCACGTCTCGTGCGGGTATGTAAACGCGATACTCGCGTGTGAAGAGCTCAGAGCAAGCTATATCGTTGGCCTCTTTCAGGTTACCGACCACGACACGGAGCTTGTTAGGCCGGACCTTGGAAATTTCGGTCACGCCCTTGTACTCCTTCGTCAGGTCTTTAGAAATCTGCAAGAGGTTCAACTTTTTCGATTTCGGTCCTGCCTTTGGCCGAAAATAAACAGTATAGCTGCCCTGGGCTCCGTCTGGGTAAAGCCTGGGGCGAGGGGGGACTGAAGAATGAACAGGGGAGGGGGTAACAGAAGGGTCAGGGTCAGAGGGGTTCGGGGATGGTGGCGCGGGAGGCGAGGGATCTACATCCATCGCGCTATGTTTAGCGCACTAGCGCTGACAAGAACACGTACCTTTTTATTTCTCCCTTCCAGTAAGGTTGGTTGTCCGATCGTTCGAAGTAGCAGCCGTTACAGCCAGCAGCACCAATACAGCAGCACCAAACAGCCACCAGCAGCGAGCCAGGTGTGAGATCACTCCACACAGCGATACGACTCGCTGACACTGATGGCTTCTTCTTTTTCCTCGTTTGTGTCTCGTCCACTGCTGTAGCACAATCCAGCCAGCAGCCAAATCGGCTTACGCACCAGCTGGCAGTCACGATGCGAAACAGTTGCACAAAGGAACGACCTTGAACCCGGATTTATTTCACTCGACCAGGCAAACAATGCCAACACTTGTTCACACGTCTTTTGTTTTATACTCTATCGGACCGATCACCAAACACGTCCAGTACTGATGCGTGTTCGGCACAGAATGCCCCAAGGTGAATTCTTTTATCAATAAATCTTATTGGTAAGAGCAGATTTCGCTTGTATTGACAAAAAACGAGAAAATTTGGCTTGTTTACATATGGCACATGGGCCCTTTTCACATGTTTGGCGAGATATGTCTTTTATGGCTGACTGGTCCTAGTTCATACCTTTGAGTTGGTCTGATTGCTTGTGTATGTGGAGGAAACAAAGTTTAATGTGTGCTTTACAGTTCTGAAGTTTTATTCAAATGTTTTACGAAGAAAGCGAGCAATGTCTTACGAGGAAGGTGATAAGATCGATTTAGTGAGTTTGTTCATATAACCTATAACAGAAAATGTTATAAATGATTGCATTGAATTGATCAAGCATCGTTTAAAAACAGTTTTTTACAAACAAGACCATAGAAAACTGTATCAACATTTGGTGGCTCTACAATCGAGATTTGCTAAATCGTTTCGTCTTCAGTAGTTTGTTTGAATTGAATAGCTTTGCTGAAGAAACCATGTCTCTTGGATGTTTCTATTAAAAGTTGAATTCGTGCGCCATCTCTGCGGACAAATCGCGAACTAACTCTCAAAGTCATAAGAAGCAATTTACCGCTGACAGACGTCCAAGCTCAGCTCCAAACTTGTGTAAAGATATTTGTAGTAGCGATTCGTAACCAGATAGCGCTACCAGTGACGCCAGCCTCATACACCAGCGAAAAAAAATGTATTGTAGCGATAAGGTCACCAGGCGGCGCTAGTATACAAATGATTTATAACGCAATTCTATGAAAATTCACACGGAATTTTCGATCAATATTGTTCTTGCTTGGACGTCTGTCTGTGATTTTACTATTATGTGCATCTTTGCTGGAAACAGTAATCGTTTATCTCGTTCCACTAACGAATTATTTACGTTTATTGAAAACACAAGACATTTGCCTCAGTTTACGTGGTTCATAGACAACCCCTTGTCAGCACAAAACATTTCTTATATGTCATAATCATCTGCAGTGGAAACGAGGGTGTTGACAAATGAAATGAAGTGCAGGAAAAGGTTAAAGTTGTCAGAAAATAGAGTGAGCTCGAGTAAGTTACTGATAAAACGAGCTTCAAAAAGAAGTTCTTATTCTACTGAAATTGGATTACTTCAAAAATTATACTTACATCTAATAATTTCATTGTTATTATACCTACATCCAACTTAAACTATTAGTACGGGTTTTCTTATAAGCTAATAGTCTGGTAAAAGGTAAAATTTAAATTAAATTAAAATCACTTAACCTAAATGTCACGATTGCAGGATTACTCCGTTATAGCTAGTACGAATTTCTAAAAGTACGGGCTGTTGTAATACAGGTTGTTATAGTACGGATAAATAACAGAAGGAGACTAAACGTGAGTAAAAAGATATAATTTGCTAACTAAATGGTAAAAGATACAAAACTGTTACATACATAAGCAATAATGCTAGTATTTTTTTTATGTACCCTGAACGGATTTACAACTCTGTTTCTGTACAATAAACGAGTTTAAAACCGGAAAAAAATTCTGTCTTTCCGTCGCAACATTTTGTAAATCCGTTTACGATCGGGGGCTCAAGTCATTCGGTATGTCAAAGAAAAGTGTAATCGAGCGGCATCACCAGCCAAGCCACTGCGGGGTGTTAGTTGCGAAATATGTCGGAAACCGGATAATGACCGTATGGTAGCGTGTGATTCGTGCGATCAGTGGTATCATTTCGCATGTGTTAGCGAGGATTCGAGTGTAGAGGATCGGGAGTGGTGCTGTCTGAAATGTGTTGAAGCAGCGAAGCAACACCCATCTGGTACCTCAACCCCTAACAACAATACTGGACGATACCAAAGCCGTGAGCTTGCCAACCAACGGATTTGAATCTGGAAGAATATTTACGGATGCAATTAGCGGCGATGCAGGAAAGGTTTGAGCGAATTCTTAAGGAAAAAGACGTACAGCGGACGTACAGCGGACGTACAGCGGACGAACGAGCTCAAGGATCAAAGGGCTAAATATGAACAAGAGCTGAGAGATTCGGAGCGACGAGTACTAGAACAGGTGGAAAGACAACACCAGTTAACTTATTCAAACGGAATAGGACCGGCGGCGAGTTCGACTGGTATTCCGTTGCCGCGAATAAATGAACAGGATGTTCCCCAGGAGGATAAGGTTACAGTGAATGAAATGAAAATGCTGGAGGAAATGCAGGCACTGGAAAGGAAGCATTTGGAAGAGCAGAATCGGCTAGCGGAAGTACTGGACTGAATTCTTTGGCGACAGGGTTTCAGCCGAGAGCTAGTGACTTTATCGGATATGTTTCGTTGAGTCAAAACCAGATCTCTGCACGACAGGCTGTTTATAAGGAACTACCCATATTTTCAGGGAACCTAGTAGAGTGGCCGCTTTTCATAGCGAGTTACGAAAATTCGACAAGGATTTGCGGATATAGCGATGAAGAAAACTTGCTGCGACTCCACTGAGGACTGAAAACTCTTTTCGGGAGACCGGAGATTATTGTTCACACTCTGGTGAACAAGATACGGGAGATGCTAGCGCCGAGGACAGAGAAATTGCACACACTGATAGATTTTAGGGTGGCAGTGCAAAATGTCTGCGCAAACATCGCGGCTTCAGCTGTGAAGCTGTGTAGGAAGTGTTTACGGAAGCATTTCGGTGCCTGCCAAGTCAAAATGCCATGCGGGAGGAATGGTTGCACATTTATGCACAGCAAGTTGCTTCACGACGACAAGCGGTATAGTAAAACAGTAACGTCCGAATCAGAAAAGTCGACTGAGGGTGCATCAACACAGAGCTGTAACACGCATTCGAAGGCAACCAAGAAGGTCTTATTCCGGTACGTTCCCGTGACTATAGACCGTTCCGATAATTATAAATACACTTACGATCAATCGTCATTTCAAATAACGTGCAGTATTCAACCAAACGTTGGCTGCGTCCTGTTGTTTACATCCAAAAGAAACAGATGCTGTCATTTTTTATAACATTTAGTGCGAAATTTTGAAATGGCCTTTCTCCCGAGCAAAGAAAGCGAATTGTGCACAAATGGGGCACCGTGAGGGGTCTTTCTATAAGAAAATTAGCCAGAGAAGAAGGTATAAATGTCGGAGCAGTTCAAACCGCATTGCGTAAGTATTGTGAAGAGTGCACATTTACTGATGCCCCAAGACGTGGTAGAAAACCCGGGCCTGTTGATCCCACAATGGACAAAAAGGTTAAGGAATACTACAAGCGGCATCCTTCAGTATCAGTACGAGATGTGGCGAGAAAGGAACCTCGGCGAGTAACGTTATGCGTGCTAAGGGAAGAATGGGACTGCAGACCCGTCGGAAGCAGAAGCGGGCAAAACGAAATCCAAAACAAGCTGAATCTGTGAAACCGAGAACTCGGAAGCTTTATGACAAACTTCTGACCAAAAAAATGGGGTGTGTTATCATGGATGACAAAACCTACATAAAACTGGACTATAAGACTCTGCCAGGACCGCAATTTTATACATCACCGAAGAAAAAGGATGTTCCTGTACCAGTGAAAGCCATTTACACCGAAAAATTCGGCAAGAAGGTAATGGTTTGGCAGGCCATTTGTGAATGTGGGAAAATATCTCGTCCATTCATTACGAATGACACAATTAATGGTAAAATTTACGTGAAAGAGTGTTTGTAGAAAAGGTTGTTACCAGCATAACAATCCTCCAATCTTTTGGCCCGATCTTGCTTCCTGCCATTACTTTAAGGATGCACTAGGGTGGTATAAAACAAATAATGTCACATGTGTCCCAAAGGAGATTAACTCTCCAAACTGCCCTGAAATTCGCCCTATTGAAACTTTTTGGGCTTTGACAATGGCAAAGCTGAGGAAATATGTCAAACCAGCGGACAATGTTGAAAAATTTAAAAAAGATTGGCTTAAAGTGGTAAAAATGGTCGGAGAGCACACTGTGCAAAAGCTTATGAGTAGTGTTGAGAGAAAAGTTAGATAACTCGCGTATCCTACGAAAAATAATCCCAACTTGAATTGAAACTGGAAAGTAAACACTTATTATCTATATATCAGAATAAAATGACCCGAAAAATCCTGTATTGTTTGTTTTATTCAAGAATGAAGATGTATTTATAATTTTCGGAACAGTTTATATATATGGTAAGGGAAAGCAAATGGAAACCTTCGCCTCCCTTGAAGATGGGTCATCGGCAACCTTGATGGAGCACGGTTTGCCGAGAGAACTAGGTCTTAAAGGAACTTCGTATCCACTATGCCTCGACTGGACAGGTGGTCACCAACGTCGTGAAAACAACTCGGTAGTGTTGGCATTGAAGATCTCAGGAATAAAGGACACCAGCGAGATTTTTGAGCTCCCGGAAGTCCATACGGCTCCGGATCTTTCTCTACCGAAGCAGTCGGTATCAGTATCGCAGATGGTCGCCAAGTTCAGCTATCTAAAAGGGCTGCCCCTGGAATCTTATGAGAATGTGAATACTGCCTTGAAAGAGTTCTTCTCGATCCATGGGGATCTCCGGAACACCTAAACTGATTGCTTCGAAGGATGAAGAGCGAGCAATAAAAATCCTATCTTCCGAAACACGACTGATTGGAAACTGCTACGAGACAGGTCTGCTGTGGCGTTACGATCGAATAAACCTACCCGACAACAAAGGAATGGCTTTGAAACCCTGGGCTTGTCTGCAAAAACGAATGAAGCGAGAACCTGAGCTAGCTGCAACAATGCGTGTGAAGATGTCCGAATACGAGAGTAAAAGCTACATTCGGCGGTTCTCCGAGACGGAGAAAGTGGAGAGGCGTCCCAAAAACTGGTACCTACCAATATTTCCGGTCTCTTACCCGAACAAACCCGGGAAGCTAAGAATAGTGTTCGATGCGGCGGCAAAGATTAACGGAGTTTCGCTAAACTCGTTCCTCCTTACGGGACCTGATCAACTGGTATCACTCCTTGCTGTTCTATATAAGTTCCGTAAGTTCCGTGTAGCCGTAGTAGGGGACATCCGGGAGATGTTCTTCCAAGTTCGGATGAAGGAGCAAGACCAGCGAAGTCAAATGATCCTGTGGGCTAGCGGAAAGCCGGACGATGAGCCAGACGTGTACGAAGTAACAGTCATGACGTTCGGCGCAGCTTGTTCGCCGAGTAGTGCACACTATGTTAAAAACCGTAACGCGGACAGATTCGAGGAGCAGTATCCAAGAGCGGTCGAGTGTATCAAGTATGAACACTATGTCGACGACATGTTGGCGAGCGTTGAGACTGTGGAGGAAGCTGTGAAGTTAGCCAGGGAAGTACGGTCAATTCATTCTCAAGGTGGTTTCGAGATACGCAACTGGCTGTCCAATTCCAGTGTCGTGATCGATAGCTTGCGTGAAAATCATGCCATGGAGAAGAACATGAGCTTCTGTGAGGAAACGTCAACGGAAAAGGTACTCGGAATGTGGTGGGATATTGCAAGTGACACATTCACCTTCAAACTGTCGCCGAAACAAAATATGGAACTGCTGTCCGGCGTCAGAATGCCTACAAAACTAGAAGTTCTAAGAACATTGATGGCGGTGTATGATCCCATGGGTATCATCGGTAACTTTCTTATCTACTTAAAGATTCTGCTTCAGGAAATCTGGCGTTCGTGTTGCCCATGGAATCAGACAATCAGTGGAAGACTGGCCGAAAAGTGGTTGACGTGGATCGAAGCACTGCCGAACGTGCGCCAAGTCAAGCTTCCTCGTTGCTGTCGATCTAGGACATCTGCTGAACTGTCTAATCACGCCGAACTACATACGTTTTGTGATGCGAGCGAGAATGGAATGGCTGCAGTTTCCTATTTCAGATTCGAAGAAGAAGGGAAGATAGAATGTGCGCTGATTGGCTCGAAAACGCGTGTAGCTCCTTTGAAGTTTCTTTCGATACCGCTGTAGCCGTAGCATTTAGTAACTTCGAAATCAACATAACTGCTGGCGCCAAGATGTAGGCTAGCTATTTCGGTACACTTGTCGCAATCCCATCGCATAATTTCTCTCTAAGTGTCAGCCGCTCACAATCCCGTTCAGACTCACTTAGCGCGATAGTCTCTAAAGAAACCTCGAAGAAAGGTTGAAAAGGGACAGATAGAGCCAATTTAAGATTCCAAAATGAAACAGCCAAAAGAATCGTAGATTTCCGAAGTAACCCGAAGAAGTTGGCGGGACATTACGTATTTCCTGTAAGTCGTACGGAATCACCTTCCCTTATCTGAGGACTTACATTGCTCGTTCATTTCGTCTTAGTCCGCCAAGCATTTCGGAAGTGTCGCGCGTGTGTCTGTTGTCCGCGTTTTTCCTTTAAGTTTCCAATAGTAAGTCATATAATGTGAACGTAGTAGAGTTGTGCTAACTTTCTTTAATTTTAACTGGATTTATAAAGTCGATAAAAGTGTGCTATAGTTTCGTCAGTGTTAAAACGTGTGCAAGAAAATCAGAATAGGTAAATGTGCTCATGTATAATGTCAATGACCCGCTCATGTGCTAATGATCCTTTGTACAATAGCCAGCCGGCTACACACGTTTATTCGACAGCCACGACAAACGAGAGGAAAGGGACAGCGACAAGCGCACCGCGCACTGGTTTTTCCCACCGGACGAAATACTTCCCGACAGCGCTACATCGTCGGAAGACACGCGGTATTCCCAAAATCCGCATCATCGAGTAACATCCTGTAGACCGGAACCCTCCGGTGAGCTAGTGTCCGTTTCAGGTCGAGATATCTCCCTGTAAGCGGCACTAAGGAAGCAAGTTTTATCCCCGCCGCAGATCATCCCCCGTCGGCGTCTGCCGACCGATCGCACGCACGTTGCCACATGTGATCGTCATCATCAGCAGCCAGCCGTAGCAGTATCCAGCAAAGCAACCAGTAGCAGCAACAACAGCGACCGTCGCAGCAGTCTCGGTGAGTCGTATCGTTATTTCTATTAGAGAGGCCTCCGTAAAGGACCCCCTATAGATGCTGTATTAATTTTCCCGACTTAAGTCGGCCGCGACCGGCATGCTACCGCCGTGTCCCAAAATATAAGGTGAGCAGATTTGACGTGCACGCAAATATGACAGAACCACTTTTATGAACGCCACCTTACCAGATTAGACTCCCGGGTGCAAGCCGGTGACGTCACTGCAGATTCATTATAAACCAGCTGATTGAAATATAAAGCACATGGGTCCACGAGCACAGTGGGGAGAAAAAGCACATGAACAATAGAAGATAGGCCTAGAGTTAAGAAGTACATATACCAATACAACACACATTAAAGCATGCTAGTAATATAAAATACAAACCTGTCCTTTGTTGTCTCCAATAAATGGTTCGAATAGTTAAACAAATTTAGTACTTTCTAAAATGTTCACGTCATTCGTATTCGTGTAGTTTGGTTCGTTGTGTCTTCCGCGTGGCGGAATTTGAATGCCGAGCAAAGCTCATTGTTCGAGATGTTTGCGCCGTCTAGCGGCAAATAGCGACTTTGCCTGTGATGATAACAACAAGGTATGGGTGATTCCTTACCGCAAGCTTTCTTTGCGTTTTCGTAGGTGTTGAAGATTTCTGCTGGCTGACAAAAGGGTTTTCTACCCGCTTTTGGAGCCCTAAATTTATTAGCCTATCTGGTTCGATCCTGATTCCTTTAGACCCTTAGGGGAGTCTCGCCGGGCAAACATAGCTTGGCGTGCAGTCTCCTAACGGAGTGGCGCTTAAGCTGCACGCTGATTACACCGCGTCTCGAGCTGCAGGGTGCAGTGATCGAAACTCGACTCGCCGAGTATATTGCCAAATCACTCCGAACTAAAATCATACGCCGCGTCTTCTGGACCAACTCCCGCGATATTATATGCTGGTTACGGTCAGATCATCGACGCTACAGCCAATTCGTGACCTTCAGGGTCAGTGAGATGCTCGACACCCCAGTGGTGCACGAGTGGAGATGGTTGCCTACTAAAGCGAACGTGGCAGATGAGGGTACAAAATGGCAAAGAGTGCCAGATCTTTCGCCAAACAGTCGTTGGTTTCAAGGGCCAGACTTCTTGTGGGGGCCAGAAAACAAACGGCCAGGTCATAATACAGATCAAGGTACGATCTTAGAAGAGCTCGGACCCAGCATTCTTCATCTTACCGAATCTCCGATAAACTTTGAACGGTTTTCGAAGTGGAAGCGACTCCTGAGATCAATTGGATACTGCCATCGTTTCATCATAAATGTTCGCAAGAAAAGGGAAGGTACCGCCATGGAGCTTGGCGCTCTTACGCAGGAGGACCTTAAACTCGCAGAAAATACAATTTATCGATTTGTTCAACGGCAAACTTACGCTGATGAAATTCAGTTAATCCGCAGCAGTATCTCGACGAAGTCGCCATGGAAGCATACATTGCCCAAAACGAGTTCGCTGTACAAGCTGAGTCCTACACTTGATGAACACGGTGTCCTACGGATGCGAGGGCGTATCGACGCCTGCGAGTGGGTGGACGAAACCACAAAAAAAAACATAATACTACCGAGACAGCACTATGTGACTGATTTGGTGATCACTGACTACCATGTAGCGTACCGTCATCAGAACCAACACACAGCAATGAACCAAATCCGGATGAAGTACAACATTCCTTGGCTCCGTTCACAATTCAACCGAGTCCGCAGAAATTGTCAGCATTGCAAGATCTGACGTGCTAGACCCGACCCCCCAGCAATGGGAAATTTACCACGTTCCCGGCTGACAGCTTTCTTGCGACCGTTTTCGTATACTGGCATCGACTACTTTGGACCGATGTCAGTGCTAGTGAACAGACACGTTGAAAAGACATGGGGAGTCCTATTCACCTGCATGACAACTAGAAGCGTGCACCTTGAAATCGCACATTCGTTGACAACAGATTCATGCATACTAGCGCTGCGTAATTTTGTTGCCAGGAGGGGCCCACCGCTACAGATCGGTAGCGACCGCGGAACAAACTTCATAGGAGCTTCCCGAGAACTGCGCGAAGCCTTGAGGCAGGTCGACAAGGAGAAACTCAAGACCGAGTTTTTCGGTTTTGACACTGAGTGGACGTTAAATCCCCCATCCGCTCCGCACTTTGGAGGCTGTTGGGAACGTTTAGTCCAGTCCGTCAAAAAGATATTGAACGAGTTTGACCCCCCTCGCCAACCTTCAGATGAAATTCTGCGATCCATGCTCATGGAGATCGAAATGATACTAAATTCTAGACCACTCACTGACATACCACTTGATAATGACAATGAGCCCCCCCTAACACCAAACCATTTTTTGTTAGGGTCTTCGAATGGGAGTAAGCCCCCGATCGCTTTCGATAACAGACCGGTTGTATTGAAGCACTCGGTGAGGATGGCCCAGCTGTATGCTGATACTATCTGGAAGAAATGGGTCGATAAATACCTGCCGACTCTAACTCGTAGGACGCGATGGTTCCAGCCCGTGAAACCCATTGCTAAGGGCGACTTGGTGCTAATCGCTGACAGCAATCTCCCGCGGAACTGCTAGCCACGAGGACGTGTGGTGGAGGCAGTCAAGGCTAAGGATGGACAAGTTCGCCGCGTGACTGTACAAACAACCAGAGGACTCCTCGAGAGACCAGCGACCAAGATTGCAGTTCTAGACGT
The DNA here is from genome assembly GCF_029784165.1 of Wyeomyia smithii. Classification (NCBI taxonomy): domain Eukaryota; kingdom Metazoa; phylum Arthropoda; class Insecta; order Diptera; family Culicidae; genus Wyeomyia; species Wyeomyia smithii. The sequence continues at coordinate 264,080,292 of NC_073696.1, read as the reverse complement.
CAGTGCAAAGGAAGGTAAACCACATGAGACCCAGTGGCGTACCGAGGGGGAGTATCACCACCCTGTGGGATATGATGCACCTCCAGCTGTACAATATTGTGCTGCCGACGGCCGGTGAGCAACCCTGGATGTTCAACTGTCTACGAGGGTGTTGACAGATGAAAGGAAGTGCAGGAAAAGGTTAAAGTTGTCAGAAAATAGAGTGAGCTCGAGTAAGTTACTGATAAAACGAGCTTCAGAAGGAGGTTCTTATTCTATTGAAATTGGATTACTATAAAAATTATACTTACATCTAATAATTTCATTGTTATTATACCTACATCTTACTTAAACTATTAGTACGGGTTTTCTTATAAGCTAATAGGCTAATAGTAAAAGATGAAATTTAAATTAAATTAAAATCACTTAACCTAAATGTCACGATTACAGGATTACTCCGTTACAGCTAGTACGAATTTTTAAAAGTACGGGCTGTTGAAATGTTATAGTACAGATAAATAACAGAAGGAGACTAAATGTGAGTAAAAAGATATAATTTGCAAACTAAATTGTAAAAGATACAAAGCTGTTACATACATAAGCAATAATGATTGCATTTTTTTTATGTTCCCCGAAGGGATTTTAACTCTGTTTCTGTACAACAAACGAGTTTAAAACCGAAAAAAAAAATCTGTCTGCCCATTGCTATCGCAACAGAGATGATGCATAGAAACCAAACATTGACCCTGGACACCATTTTAAATTTAAAGCCAACCACTTTTAGATTCTGGAAAACAACCAAATAACTAAATACCTCCCATTATGGCTATTTCCGGTGTCAGATTGATGCCAGAAAATCTGCTGAAAATGACCGAACACCACCCAATATGAATATATTCAGAAGTAAGGCGTTGTACAGAAGCCAAAAGTCGAGGATGTTGTCATTTCGATAAAACCAATCATTTCAAACGATTTGTCATTTGACTATGATCATATCCTATAGCCGATTCGTCGTGATGTGCAGACTATAAGCAAATCGCAAAAAAAATCAATGAATATGGAATGTTTAAATTTTAGTGTTAAATAAAATGGGCTGGACGGAGTTCGCCGGGTCAGCTGGTATTTAATAAAATCATGCGGCGAAGACGCATAATCGAGGGCCAAAGCGGCACTAAGACGCCGTGGATTCGCGCAGTCCGAGCCGGGCAGCGACCCGCCGTCGGAAGCGGCGGCCACTCGCACACAAACGACTAATCTACTGGTTACTCTACTGGTCTACTCAAACAGCGTTTCTTCCCCTTAGTTAAGTTTGACCAAGCGGCAGTGAGTCGGCCGAATGCCGAGGGTGTATTGCTTTCCAATTGACACTCCGATGCAAAATACATGTATTGAAAAGGGGTGTGATGATGATGACGATAACACCGTATTCACTTCCACTTGGTCTCGCGTACATTCGGCCTTGCGTCTATTCGGTCTTCTGTTCATTCGGCATCGCGTTCATTATGCCTCGCGTCTGTATGCTTAAGAAGGTGGCTTAGAAGTCTATCAAAATAATTTAACACTTGAAAACTATCGTTTTAATACCTCATGTTTATTGCTGTTAGAAACATGCTTTTGAGTTATTCGGATGCAGACTGCAGAAATTCGCCGAAATCGGCTGAACTTCTTGCAAATGCACATGTTGACTCGCAATATATAATTTTTGTACGTACTGAAAGATTCCTCTCTTTTTTGAAAATACTACAACTGCAGGAGAATTTCAACTAAACCAACCAAATTCTACGTAGAGTGTCACAGAAGCAAACATAAAAGTCTCTCTCAAATGCCTAGTTCTAACTTGCTTCATAAGCACGTTTCTATTTACTTGGCCTTAACAACGACGCTACTACTGCTAGAATTTGTTATATACCGCACGTATTCCAATATCACAGTAATCTGAGGGCGTTATTTTTGCAATGGAAGGCTGCTATTGCGTTACTTGCGAACAAAACAAACCGAACACAACGTAAAATTTCATTCAAACCTGCTGGTTCGTTCTCGAGCTATGTCGTGATATACGGATGCTAGCTTGTTATTTTTTCGAGAAAAAAAAACGAATTAGTAGTTTTTTGAGACTATTCTATATTTTACCAAATGTTCGGTATTTTCACCTTTTAAATATAAATTTCATTGCATATTTCGTTAAAACAACAAAACGGCTTCTTGCAATATATAGATGACCTTTAGGATAATATACTGATAACTGATAAAAATTAGGAATTCTGAAAAATGCTTTCAATATTCTTCCACTGATCAAAGTTTAGCAAATCCAATGGAAATATCCAAACTAGATTAAAGGGTCCATAACAATCAATGTTCGCAATTACCCACTTTCTTCATCCTGATAATTAACCCAATTTCGGTGCTGCAAGCATCAATCAACAAAACTGCCGGCAATTATCTTGTTACAAAATGGAAACTTCCGTCAATTAGCGTCGCTACTGTTACATACTTATGCTGGAAGCCGGTTCGAAAACTGAAAACTGAACATCTCCTGCTTCTGCTGGTTCAAAGTCCCCTGTCAAACCCCACCAGCACAGATTTGCCTAGGCCAACCTAACACCACCACGATCCGTGAGGCCCACCGGAGCGCCATTTGCCCAGATCGGGAATCTTGTAAAATACAGAACCGACCCATACGAGAGAGAGAGAGAGGAAGAAAAACCCGAAACCCACACCGGACCCGGCAGAGACCAGCTACACCGAGCGAGAAACAGGCGGAAAATACAACACTAAACCAATTTGCATAATTTTTGTGCGGTTTCACCCCCACCCCCTCTCCACCGAAAAGCAAGCGGCTGAGAAAAAAGTGGCTTAATAATGTATGGGCTTCAGCCGCTCTGCTCCGGTTATATGCTATTTGCTTTTTCGGAACCCACTTCAAGCCTTCCGCGTCGGATGTGAAAAATGCTTGCTTCTCGTTCAATCCTGGCACTTTTCCCATCCGGCCGATCGGGCAGCTAAGTAAATCATTTATGTATAATTTATGGCCGTACTAATTTCAAACGGGGAGAAGGTTTGTACCCCTAGAAAACCGAAAGCAGTAACGGAATGGGGACGATTAGTGTGAACTATTTTTTTGTTTTTATTTTTTAGTTTTGGACCAACTCCGGAAATTTGCGTTTCCAAAAATAGCACCCAAAACGAAACAAGTCCGAGAGAATTTATGACCTGACGGTGTTGTGCTATTTTGTACATAGTTTATTCACAATCTTTCATGAAATATTCGAACGGTTTTTAGCTTCGTTACTGTAAACATCATAGAAAAGCTGTTTTATTCTGACGACTTCATCCTCTACGCGCTGCTCGACGTCTGCGAAAGTCACGTGCCATTCATCAAAACTAGCCTGTTATCCCCCCCAGCAGCAGTCATCAAAGAGCATGAGTTTTCCGTCAGGATCAATTTATTTTCAATTTTACGCTGAATAACAATCAATTTAGCACACATCCACATCAACAACAGCAGGCCAGATGTCGGATTGTGGGTATTTATATCCCATCGTTGTTCCGACTTATAACATGAATTCTTAATACCGGTTTGACACACACGCCAGCGACAGCCGCACACATCCTGCTCAGCCATTTCTTAGGTCCTCCCTGCGATCATTCAACAACCCTCGCGCGCGCTCACACCGGTTTTAAAGGCCAAACGGCGTCCGGAGACCACTCCAAGAAGCCGACAGCCTTACCATATTCACAGCCCACATATTGCCACTAGACTAGCAGGAACAAGAGTGAGGCTTCTTCATCCAAGACGGTGAATTGTGGTCCTCCCGGGAGAGAGATTTTTCCTTGCGTATCGCACTTTCTTTACGAATCTACCCCAAGCTGCCATCCGGTGAAGCTTGCTTTCTTGTCTTGTGGCATGGGATTCAATCTGATACGAGACCCCGTAGTGCTTTGCTTGAGGCTGGCTTTTTTTCCAGCCTCCTGTAGCTTAAATACACAACGGTAATACCGGAAATGGCATACCAGCAGACTGTGACGGGGAATCGAACCAAAATTTACGGCACATGTTTTTTAGACATCGATTGAATGTTTTTTTTTATAAAAACCTTATGAAGTGTGAATACAGTTTAAATAAAATGGTCAGCTGAAAATAATATAACTTTGAAAATGAAAGATTGCTTTGAGATGTGAAGATATTCTCATACCATTACCCAGAAAAACTGAACTCGTTTGTTATGAATGCTGTAAATCTGAGAAAAATCTGTCGAAAAGAAGCACTTCTGAGACCGTATCTCAAACGACGACGTGAAAGCATCCGACTGATATAGGAACTCAACGAGCACTTCACTACAAAGTTGCACCAGCAGAGTAAACTCTTCCGCCAATCTTTCATAACGAGAAACAAATCCGATTTCAAAGAACTCGGCGTGTTTACTGTTCGATTCTTCCCCGCCTTGATAAGTTGCGGCAAATGTTAGCGCAACTTGGTGGGATGTCTCACTAGCTTTACTTACGGGGCCCTCCTCCAAAGTGCACCGCTTTGCTTTAGAGCATGCAAATTGAAACTCCAAGAGGAAACAGTAATCCACCATAAATTGAAAATATTTATATTAACTTTCCGAGCAATTTTTTTCCAGCCGATCGAACAAACTTGCAACAGCAACAAACGAAAAAAACCGGCTCTCATTACCGGAGGGCGGTGCATTTTTTATGATATTTCCACGGAGCACAGGAATGTTGGCACTGTGCGAGACTCATAAAAGCAGATCAAACAGAGCTGCCGTTGTTGGTTTTATACATTTTCTGCAGCCACTAGCTTCTGGCGGTGCAGCGACATTTCGACGACCGTTTCAAGCATAGCTCATCAAATTGATTAAAAATATATTAATTATCGGGCCCTTTCGCATACCGCTCGGTCAAACCCTGCCGTGGAGGCGCGGCTGAAATTTGCCTGGCACTTTGTGCCTTCACCTATTGATTTGCTAGGGTAATGAATTATGCAAATGTGTTCTTCTGTTTCCACTTTTTTATTGCTTTTTTTTCTTTTTGCTTAACAAACTATTTGGACTCATTTTAATGCTGGCGAAACAAAAATAAAAGGGCTATTTAATTAAGCAACTTAACCCTCTAGTGCCCAGTGCCGCCTTTAGACGGTCTTCAGTTGAACCTCTAAAAAGCTTCAATCAATACTTAAAAATGTTTATAAAGTTTCAAAGTGATTTTTTCGAAGTCCGTCTGAAAATTAATTTGGGCACTAGAGGGTTAAGTAATTTGTCTATTTTTTTGCCATTATAATTTCAATATTGCCGATATGGTGCAATTTGTGCTGGTATTTGAATTCCACAACAACGCATTTATTTTCCTTAATATTTTCAAGACTGCGAAACAAAAGCCGCCCACGCTGTTTTTAAAGGAATCGGACAGTTTCAATTTTGCGAAAGACCGTTAATTCAAAATATAACACTGCTATCCGCAAAACATTTGATAAACCATAAGCCAATAGCGGTACTGGTTAATTAAACGCCGCCATCAATGCGTCGGATGCTGTGTTGAATTGCTAATGAAAGAGTAATTACTGGCGCTTGCTACAACCATAATCCGGAAATATTGCATTAAAAATAGCTTTGTCACCAAGTACGTACCCACACATACACGCACGCACAGAAATGTAAATAATATTGTTTCATAAACGTTTTAGCAATAGAGACGAAATATGATTTCATGTTTCACTCTATGAGTAATATCCATAAATTATTTCATGAGAAAATATTATGACTCCTCGCTTTTGTGACGTTGCCCTCTTCTTTTTCAAATAATGCGAAAACGTTTTCGTTTTTCAAAAAACTGAATTCTTGTATTTGTTATGTATCGTTGTGTGGACACCGTAATGAACACTAATTATGAAATTTTAAACAAAAACTTGCATTTTAAATGATTTAAAATTTGGGCATCAATTTCACGCCAAAATAAGATAATCTTTCCAGAGTTAAGGACCAATAACCAAGCAGTATTTACCGTCCTGAAAAGTTTGAGATATAGAAGACTCCGGCATTTGCAATTATTTTTTTGAATGGAGACGCATAGTGGTTATGGTGGTCATTGAATATTTAAAAACCTAAATCAATCCACCTAGCGGTCAGACCCAGCCTTTCTCATTCAAACTAATTATTTGTAAAAATAGATTTACATGAACGCTTCAATCCAATAAATGTATATTCACTTTAGGGGTTCTAAAAATTGATGTTGTAATCTATACCTATAAAAATGCAGTCCAGTCTGTCTGTCTGTCTGTCTGATCCATATACTGCCGGTAACCGCAAGTCAGTCCCACCTGTAAAAATATTAAATCGAGAAAACAGCTTCGAAAGATATTTTATTAACGCTCAGTTATCACTTATTTAAGACGAATTATTTTGACAATATTCATGCTAAACTATAGTTTGCATACTAGCCTGCACTAATTATGTTGTAAAAACCACTGAAATCATTGGTTTAATGAAAAAAACCTTAAGTGTGACTTACTTGCCGTTACATTTTATACCGAAGCGAAAAGTAACCGCAAGTCAGTCACATTGCCATGTTGATACTATAGTGCGTATTGACGTGTTGTTATTCGTTGTCGTGGGAAGCTGTCAATCCTTTGCTGTTAGGAAGTGTATGTCCATGAGAACAGTTTGTAAAATATCAACGTTGGAAAATCTCATGATGTACGGAACCGATGAAAGCTCATCCGGTGAGGACTCGGATGAAGAAACTGAAGTCGGGACTGCAGTTGGTTCATCTGACAACAAATGTCAAGATGAGCCAAATCCGTTTGAGGTTCGAGCATCACCTTTGGAGGTTTTTTGGAACGATTCCCTGGATTCTTTCCGATACTCAAGATTTTCAGGATAGATCCATGAAGAAGCGAGCCAAGAAAAAAATGGACTTGAATTCGTATTAGCAGAAAATTGCTCCACATAAATTCATCACCAATTCAAACAAAAAATAATCGTAATAATTGATAATTGTTACTAGATAACTTATTTTCATCTAAACGGTCATATCGAACTTCTATTCTCCACTCCCCATCTATATTATTGTTGTATTATGCATGTTTTTTTTGGAAATCGGGACTGACTTTCGGTTATTAATCTTCTGGGACTGACTTGCGGTTACTTTGCATAATGGGACAATTCGAATTGGTATTGATTTCCACTTTTGTTGAACAAACTACCATTTTCTATCGGTATATCTGAAAATATACTCAAAGTTAGGCCTAAATCCGATGCTAACTCAAAATCGACAAAATTACAGATGGGACTGACTTGCGGTTACCGGCAGTATAGGCTCGGAAACTACCGAACCGATCAACGTGAAAATTTGTATGTAAGGGTTTTAGGGGCCAAGAAAGGTTTTCATGATAGTTTGAGACCCCTCCTTCTTCTGGAAGGGAGGGCCCCCATACAAATGAAACATACATTTCTGCACATCTCAATAACTAACCAAGCAAAGGAAACCAAATTTGGCATGTGGATGTTTTTAGGAGTGACAAATATGTCCATATTAGTTCGACACCCCTCTCTCTTCTGGAAGGGAGGGGTTCCATACAAATGAAACTCAAATTTCTGCATATTTAGAGAACTAACCAAGTAAATAGAACCAAATTGGGTAGGAGGATGTTTTTAGGGGTAACAAATATATCGATAATGATTTGACACCCCTCCCTCTTCAACAAGGGAGGGGTCCCATACAAATGAAACACGAATTTCGCACAGCTCGAGAACCAATCAACCAAATACAATCAAATTTGGTATGTGGATGTTTTTAGGAGTAACAAATATGTCCATATTGGTTCGACACCCCTCCCTTTCCTCGAAGGGAGGGCTTCCATACAAATGAAACACAAATTTCTGCACATCTAGAGAACTAACCAAGTAAATAGAACCAAATTTGGTAGGTGGATGTTTTAAAGGGTAACCAATATATCCATAATGGTTTGACACCCCTACCTCTTCTATAAGGGAGGGGTCCCATACAAATGATACTCAAATTTCGCACAGCTCGAGAACCAATCAAGCAAATATAACCAAATTTGGCAAGTGAATGTTTGTAGATGTAACAAACATGTCCATAATGTTTCGACACCCTTCCTTCTTCTGGCATGTCTCCAAATGCCATTTTCAAATCCAAGATGGCGACTTCCGGTTTCTGAGAAACAGCGGCAAGTGACCAGTTACCACCCAATATGGGTATTTCCGGAATTGCTATGACGCACTGAAGCCACAAATCGACCTCAGACAACATTTTGAATTGTAAGATGGCGACTTCCGGTGTCTGGAAAACAACCGAAATCGACCAAATACCACCCAATATGAGTGTTTCTTCAACCAGAACGACGCTCAGAAACCAGAAATTGTCTCCTAATGCCATTTTAAAATCCAAGATGGCGACTTACGGTTTCTGAAAAATAGCCTGAAGTGACCAAATACCACCCAATATGTGTATCACCGGATCCAGAATGATGCAAGTAGCTAAAAATTGACCTCAGACACCAGTTTGAATTGTTAAATGACAACTTCTGGGAAACAGCCGAAAATAACCGAATACTACTACATATGGATATTTACGTAATCGAAATGATGTATAGAAGCCAAGCATTGACCCTGGACACCATTTTGAATTCGAAGATGACCACTTTCAGTTTCTAAAAAAAACGAATATAACTGAAATGCATTCAATATATTTCCGGAATAGAGGTGATGTACAAAAGCCAAAAGTCGAGGATGTTGTCATTCCGATAAAAGCAATCATTTCAAATGATATAAACAAATCGCAAGGAATCAATGAATTTGAAATGTTTAAAATTATTAAATTGAACACTAAAATAGGCGAGATGAAGTTTGCCGGGTCAGCTAGTCTATACATATAAAAATTCAGTCCGGTCTGTCTGTCTGTCTGATCCATATAGGCTCGAAAACTACCGAACCGATCGGCGTGAAACTTTGTATGTAGGGGTTTTTAGTGCCGATAAAGGTTCCTATGATAGTTTGAGACCCCTCCCTCTTTTGGAAGGGAGGGGTCCCATATAAATGAAACACAAATTTCTGCCCATCTCGAAAACTAATCAACTAAATGGAACCAATTTTGGCAGGTAAATGTTTTTAGTGGTAAAAAATATGTTCATAATGTTTTGACACCCCTCCTTCTTTTGGAAGGGAAGGATGCCATACAAATGAAACACAGATTTCTGCACATCCTGAGAACTAACCAACTGAATGGAATCAAATTTGACAGGTGAATATTTTTAGAGGTAACAAATATGTGCATAATGATTTGACACCCCTCCTTTTTCTATGAGGGAGAGGTACAATACAAATAAAACACAATTTTTGCACAGCTCAAGAAACAATCAAGCAAATACAACCAAATTTGGTATGAGAATGTTTCGAGAGGTAACAAATATGTCCCTTTTCTGGAAGCACATATTTCTGCACAAATTTCTGCACATCTTGCGAAATAATCAACAAAATGGAACCATATTTGGTGATTGAAAGTTTTCAGTGGTAACAAATATGTTCCATAATTGACCTCAGGTAACATTTTGGATTGTAAGATGGCAACATATGGTTTCTGGAAAACAGCCGAAAATGGCCGATTTCCACCCAATATAATAATATCCGGATCTAGAATAATACACAGGAGCTCAAATCGACCACAGATACCATTTCTAATTCTAAGATGGCGACTTCCGGTTTCTGAAAATGACAAAATACCACCAAATATGAGTAAATCCGGAGCCAGAATGTTGCAAGGAGCTAAAAATTGACCTCAGACACCAGTTTGAATTCTAAGATGGCAACTTCTGGTTTCTGGGAAACAGCCGAAAATGATCGAATAACACTCAATATGGGTGTTTCTTCAATCAGAATGACGCTCAGATGCCAGAAATTATTTTAAATACCATTGTGAAATCCAAGACGGTGACTTCCGGTTTGTGAAAAACATCTTAAAATAACCAATCAGGCACCATTTTGAATTGCTTAATGGCAACTTCTAGGAAACAGTCGAAAATGACCAAATAATACTCAATATGGATATCGAGATGTTGCATAGAAACCAAACATTGACCCTGGACACCATTTTGAATTTAAAGACGACCACTTTTAATTTCTGGAAAACAACTAAAATAACTAAATACCTCCCAATATGAGTATTTCCGGTGTCAGACTGATGCCAGAAAAACTGCTGAAAATGACCGTCTACCACCCAATGTGGATATATTCAGAATTAAGGCAATGTACAGAAGCCAAAAGTCGAGAATGTTGTCATTTCGATAAAACCAATCATTTCAAACGATTTGTTATTTGACTTTGATCATATCCTATGGCCGATTCTCCGTGCAGACTTTAAACACATCGCGAGGAATCAACGAATTTGGAACTTTCAAATAGTACGATACCACATTTAAATTATATAAAAACAATACCGCACGCTAGCCTGGGGGGCTAATGCGGTCTCGATCAACTAGATTAGTTGAGAGAATTCGTTATCGATACTGTTTTCGGCACATTATGCATGTGTAGGATAAGTACAACGATACACCGTGCCCCAGTGCTGAGTCGAGAAAATTTCCAGCTCGAAAAGATCCTCGACCTGATCGGGAATCGAACCCGATATCACAACCGTGTGGGAGAGCTAGCTGACCGATATCGCTAACCACAGAACCACGGGGACCACATTAGTGTCGCTCTGCAGTCTTATTTCTAAGCTTGGTTACATCAAAGCACAAAAATGTGCAATTACCTAGTTTTAGATCGATTCAAACTAATAGACGATACACTGTTAGTGAGGCCACGCACAGGTGTGGGAGATACAAAATATTATACTACACGACGTGAATCCAGAATAATCCAATCTACTATACTGCCCCTGTTTACATAGTTGACGTAAGAGCCAAAATGACCAAAATGCACTTTTTCGTTGATTCAGCTTCCTTTCCCCAAGATACATACACTACAAATGAAAAGAAAATTATTTTGTTCTAAAACTTTTGAGAAATATTGGAAAAACGTTTTGGCGTAACTGCCAACTGGTTGCTTTCACCCGTTTTGCCAAAGTTGGCTGGAATGATTTCAACAATCTCAGTTTAAAATTGAAGGTTTAGTTGCTTTATTGGTACCCATTCAATTTGATTATAACACTGGTTGACAAAATCGAAAAAAATGCTGCTTTAAAGCTCATAATAATTGCCCTAGAAAGAAAAATAATCACAGGGAAAGCTATAATTTTTCCTTTTTTTCTTAGTTTGACCTTCGGGGCAACACTTGTGTTGACCAGTGTAATCGGACTTTTATTTTATCCATTATGTGTTAAATTGTAAAAATATTCAAAATCATTTCTTTCAAAGATTACACGACTTATTTAAAGAAAACAGGTGTCGCAAATACGGATTTCAAAATGAAGTATGAAGTTGATTCCTGGTCTCTGAGCATCATCCCGGGTACTGAAAAACTCACATTGGGTAATGTTTGTCCCTTTTAGACTGATAGAAACCGGAAGCAACTGTCTAGAAATTTAAAATGGCGTCTGAAGATGATTTCTGGCCTCATGGTATCATACCGCTTCTTCAAATCGTATTGGATGATATTTGTCACTTTAGGCTGTTGATCGGAAACTGTCGCCATCTTTTATGATGGATTTTATGATTTAATGATTATCAGGCAACCAGAAGTGGTCATCTGGGTTGAAAATTGGGTTTGAGGTCGGATTCTGGCCACTGGGTATAATCCAGGTTTCAAGAACCCATATTGATTGGCATTTGGCCATCCATTGCATGCCTCTCAGAAACGATCAGTAATATCAACTGCGTTAAAGAATTTCAATTTTACTGATAAGATCATTAAAATTAATGTATAAAGAACAACATTTGATTATACATTATTTGAAATCTACTGACTAACGTTGACTTAAAGAGTCTGAATTTATAGGCAGCATATGAGTACAAATCGATTATACCACAATCAAAAACAAAATCGCATCATATAGTTGAAAGAATTTGATGTTATTCGCATGTATATGAGGTAATTTATATTCATATCGTCGGTTTCGTGCAACACTGGCACAACTCAAAAAACATAGTTTCGGGAAAAACGCGTTCGAAAATTTGCGTCGAAAATTTATTTTTCGATTTTCAAGAAAACTTTGAAGTTTAAGATTACCAATTCTTATTAAACACCTTTGGGTCTATTATGCACATATTACGTGCTCACGTTTTCCAAGTTGAAACCTTATTTTTACTAACTTTATGGAGAAATTTCGATTTGTGCAGCAAAGGCACTTCTACTCATAATTCTGGAATTTTTGTGATTTTCGAAATGGGATTTCGTGTGATGAAACTTAACAGTATTTGGCACCGTTTGCCATCAAAAACTCAAAAATGCAAAATTTTGAGTTGTGCCAGTGTTGCACGAAGCCGATAATATGTTAAGTTTTAAATGTTTGGTATAGTTGTACTGTTGGCTACCAAAAATTTGTTGTTTAGAATAAATAACAAATCCAGCAAAAATAATCAAGGTGTACTTTTTAAGTGTTGGAGTAAATCTATTTTAACAAATTATAAGTTCGAAGAAGAAAGGCTGGGTCTCACCGCTAGGTAGATTAATTTAGGTTTTTTCTATTTAAGATACAGTTTAATTTTTTTTTAAATGGTTTATTATTTGCACTAATTACTTTCAACTTAACGCCAAAACATCAAAACTCTGTTCAACGGTTCAAAAATTCAAAAATTTAAGGCAGAAAGTGTCACGCGCGATTTTAAGTATGAACGGGGCAACCAATTCGGATGATTACTTTTTGTATGGAGTTGAAGTACGAAGAGTAGGTTTCCAATAAATATAGTGAAAAAAATTACATTTGAATTTGGTTCTGCGGTAGGGCTCTAAAGTTTCAATCGGACTTCGGGAACACGGGCCTCAAAGCGGTTTAAGTTTCAACTCTATGACCAACTAGCTGATAACCGGCCCGCGTTGCTGCGCCAACTCTAACAAATACATTTGAAAAGAATTAAAAAACTTTACGGAATGTTCTGACACTAAGTTTATTATTTCGGCTAGGAATAGCTCAAGCAATATCCAAGTCTCTAATCAAGCAACACGTGCAAAAAGACCCATATACCAAACATGAATGAATTGAAGCCGGTTATTTCGATTAAAAATAATTTGAAGAGTGTATTCTACAAATAAATGGGTATCCAATATTCATTGTGATAACCACATCAACTGTTAAATTTGGGTGGTAAACAATTATTTCCATCATTATCAGATAATCTAGTAATAAAAATGTTGGTCAGTGTTTTTAACGTGGGGTATACGTACCTTGTAAAAAAAAACGCTGATTGGAAAATACGCGTAGAGAATCGTAGTAAAAAAGCTCAGCTAATACAATAGTATCAGTAAAAGTCCAAATTATTTTTATTTTAATGAGATATTCATTTTTTTAATGTTGTGTTCAAAGCCACAACCGCAAATTTGACGTAGAACTACAAATAGCTGTTTGTATCATGGCTAGCATTATTGCAGAACGATTGAAAAAGATGAGTTCTTGTATTAACATATTTATGTCTATAACTATCACCCATCAGTTTGGGTGTTTTCCAGAAACCGAAAATCACCATTTTGGAATTGGCGCCTGATATTCGGTATTTGATATTGCGGAAACCGGTATCACCATCTTGGATTTGAAAATGGCATCTGGATTTGATTTACAATCTCTGGTTATCATAGCGATTCCGGAATGATCATTTTTGGCTGTTTTCCAGCATCCTAACGTTGCAATTCCAAATTTAAAAATAGCGTCTGTAGTCAATTTTTAGCTTCTGTGCAACACCAATATTGGGTGGTATTTGGTAGTTTCCAGTAGCCAGAAATCGCCATCTTGAGTTACAAAAAGGCGTCGGGATTTGTTCTCCGGTCTCCGGGCATCATCTTGACTACGAAATAAATATTATTGTCTTTTTTCCCACAACCGAAAGTTGCCACTTCGGATTGAAAAATGGCGTCAGGAGTCGATTTTTGGACTATGTACATCATCTCGATAACGGAAATACCGATTTTGGGTGATGTTTGGAGATTTCTGAAAACCGGAAGTCACCATCTTGGATTTCTAAACAGCGTCTTGTATGATTAAAGGTCTCTTGGGATCATTTCGATTCCAGAAATACCCATAATGGGTGGTGTTCGGTCATTATATGTTGTTTTCCAGAAACCAGAAGTCGTCATATTGGATTTCAAAATAGTCAATGAAGTCGATTTTCGGCCGTTGCTTAATATTGGTATATGGTCATTTTCGGTAACCGGACGTCGCCATCTTGCATTTTTGAATAGCGTCTGGACTGGTTTCCGATCCCTGAGCATCAACACGGTTCTGGACTGTCGATTTTTGGCTGTTTTCCAGCAAACGAAAGTTGCCACTTCGAATTTCAAAATAGTGTCTGGGGACGATTTTTGGCCAACGTGCATCATCTCGATTACAGAAATGCCTGTGTTGGGTGATTTTTTGTCATTTTTCTGACACCCTGGCCCGGATTTGAGGGGGGGGCAAAAAGGGCAAATGCCCCGAGCAAATGTCCCGGGCAGATTTGCGATTCTTAACAGGTTTACTTGTTGGAGATCGGGTTTGTTGAGAACTACCGTTGATTGAAAATTCACTCCGATTGTTGAAATTGTTTTGATGTTGTGATAATCAGTTGTCTTTCTGTCGTCGTATTTGATTCCGTTGATTGAAACTGAGCAATTTGGGTAACTGATTAATAAGGTTCCAGCTATCTGTCGGGATTTTATGTTGCAGTCCGAATCTAAAAGGACTGGTTGAACAGCATTTCTTATGATCAGTGTGTGGTCGTCGATCGGTTTGATGTCCATTTCGTTGCGATGTTCTTCATAGGGGCAGGATGCGTTGATTCCTCGCAATGCGTTGTGTATACAACCGTCGCCTGTTATGTTTACAATCTCCTGTCTTTTACAAATTCTATAATTTTCGACAATTGTACAATCATTTTTTACAGCAAATGTTTCCGTTTTACTTAAAACTGCTAAGTTATAAAATGTTGATATAGTTCTATTAAAGAATGGTAGGGTTTCAAATTTGATGTATTGGAAGTGTTCTGATAAGAAGATAGGGATTTTGATAATGAATATTATTTTTGAATTTTCATGATGTGTTTCTATGCTGAGGAATTCATAAATTTGGTCGATGTTATTAATCGGGATATTTTGTTTTTCTAACTTCTCTAAAATGAACTCCGTTTCGTTATCATTTAGTATAGCTCTGGATAGAATTCCTATTCTTGATAATTGTATAATTTCAAAAATGTCCCTAAGTTGGTTATTTAGTAAATCTAGATTAAGAAAAATATCATGAACTATTCCCTTGAGGTGGTTTTCATACATCGCGTTGGCGTTATTGACAATATTTGAGATTCTTCTTAAGACTTCAATTTGGTTCTCGTTAACATGTTGGATTAGGTCGTTGATTTTTGTTTCGAATTGTTGGTTGATTCTAATTTGTCGGTTGTTATTGTCAGTAAGTGAGTTGGTCTTGATTTTAGAATTCTTGATAGCCTGTCGAATCAATTGCAAGTCGTTATCATCTAAATTTCCTGTTATTGATTTAATAAATGTTCCTAAAGTGTTTAAAATTCCTCTCTTTTGTCTACGAATGGGTTATAATTGGTTGTAGTTGTCGGAAATTTGTTTAGTCCTGATGTCCAACATTTTGCGATATGGTTCGGTGAAATTGTGTCGTTCAAATTGGTGTATTGTGTATTTAAGTGTCGTAAAACTGCTTTCGAATTTTTCCAAGTCCACGATGTGGAGATGGAAATGTTGCGATGTGATAATTTTTGCTTCTCTCTCGCTGAATGCTATTATTCCCTCGTGTCGCGAGAGGTCTGTGATCGTCACTTCAGCCATAGCGTCAAGGGCTAATCTGGAATAGAAAAACTTTTGAGTTTCTTTCTTAGATATGTTTTTTTTTTTTTTTTTTTTTTTTTTTGGTTAAAAAAAGGTAAATTATTATCTATTATTTCCGCTGTCTCCTTATCTTGGTCTTATGGATTTTCCTTCCTTGGTCGTCGATTAGTGTTTTGTCCCGATTTCTCCTCGCTTACCTTACTTTTTACTCCTTGATTAGTTATGTAAACAGTTTCATCAGGTTGGAGGATCGGATCAGGTTCTTTATTTTTATTGTGAAATTCTAGGTCTTTTTTCTGTTTTCTTTTAAGGTTTTGTGTAGCTTCGTCATAAATTTTATTTCTTTTTTCGATTATTTCCGCCATATCTGCAGGTCTTGTGTCACCTTCTTTTATTCCATAGAAAATTTCCTTTGCTCGCATTTTTGTTGAAGTATGAATATAATATTAATAAGCCAATACTTATACGAAAAATGTCTTTTTTGTTTAAACCTACATGTTTGTCTTTGATGCATCGAAATATTTCACTTATTGTGGAGTGGAAAACGCTCAACGATTCCATTGACTTCACTTTTATACGAGGGCGTGAAATATATTTCGATGCCTAACTCTTCTAGCATACTTCTAACTTCGATTGATTTAATGGCCGGTTCATTGTCGCTAACTATGAGCTTCGGCACTCCATAAGTTGAAATTAACTTAGTCAATCCTGACCGTATGTCGGGTATCGATCTGGATTTGATTGGTATGAAAATTCCAAACTTGGATAATTTATCCACTGCCGAAAGAAAAATATTTGGATTACAAATGTAGATGTCGATATGCACTATGTCCAGGGGCTTCTGAGGAATTGGTGTTTTCGATAAATTAAGTTTGTATGGGTGTCTTTCATATTTTGCGATTTTGCAAGTTACGCACAAGGTTGCGTATCTTTTTATTTTAAATTTCATTTTTGGAAAGAGATATCTTTCACTAATTTGTGCAAGATTTTCTTCTATTCCTCTGTGAGCTCTGGTGTGTGTAGAGTCAATAATTTCGTTTTGTTCTTCGTCTGTTCTAAGATCAATCAGAAACTTTTGGGAAATGACAACTTTAAACGTCTTTACTCGGGAGAAATAATTTTCATAAACTATTTGGATGGTGTTTATGAGATTTTCTGGGCATTAGATGCAATTTACTCTTTTGGGGTCGGTAAATTCTTTGAAAATCCTCAAAATTGTTGGTACTCCAAACTGTATTTTTGTAAATGTATGTCTGAGGATTTTGGGAAATATTTGTTCTCCAGTGCGTTCGCTTTCATTTTGATCGATTTTAATTATAATTTGGTTGGAAAAAGCGTTCACTGGCTTTTCGGTGCATGGAATAAATTCCGAATCGTCAGTGTCAGCAGAGTGTTGAGTAGCAGCGTCTGATGAAAAATCGTCTTGTTCTTCATTGTGATTTAATTCGTTCTGAATTCTTGAAAGGCCGTCAGCAACCACATTTTGCTTTCCGGCACGATATCTAATATCGTATGAGTAGTCTAACAAAGCTATCATCCATCTAGCGATTTTAATTGATGGATCTTTAAAATTTACAGCGCAAGTGAGTGGCTTGTGATCTGTATACAGGATGAATTTGTAGCCGAAAAGGTATGGTCGGAAGTATTTGGTTGACCAGTAAATGGCTAGTAACTCCTTTTCAATGGTGGAGTATTTTTCTTCGGTTTGGCTGAGTGTTCTCGATGCAAAAGCCACAGGCTTATCTTTACCAATTGGGCCTTGGGACAGAACAGCTCCTATCGCATAATTAGATGCATCTGTTGTTAGTACGAAGGGTTTTTCAAAATCTGGGTGTACAAGGATAGCCCTGCTAGAGAGAATTTGCTTGCATTTATTGAATGCTTTGAGAAACTCTGTGGTGTGTATTACTTTTTCACTTTTTCTCTATTTCGGCTAAAATCTTTTATAAATTTTCTGTAATATCCTAAAGTTCCTAAAAAAGATTTAATATCTTTTTCAGTTTTAGGGGTTGGCCAGTTTTGGATAGCTATAATTTATTCTGGATTTGGTTTTACCCCTTCTTCGTTGACTACGTGTCCGAGGAAAGAAACTTCTTTCTTTAAAAACTCACTCTTATCGAGTTGTATTTTCAAATTAGCTGTTTTAAGAGCTGTGAAAACTTTTCGTAGGTTGGTACAATGTTCCTGAAGACTGTAACTGAAAACGATAATGCCATCCATATAGACCAAACAGATGACTCCAGCCAGTCCTACGAGTACGGTATTAATGGTTCTTTGAAATGTCGCTGGGGCGTTTTTCAATCCAAACGGCATTCTTAGATATTCGTAATGGCCGTTCTCAGTAGAAAACGCTGTTTTTTGAATATCGTCGGGGTCCATAAGAATTTGATGAAACCCTGAGGCTAAGTCTAGGGTGGTAAAGTATCTACTTCTCCCTAATTTATCTAAGATATCTGTAATGTTTGGAATTGGGCATTTATCGTCTATGGTTTTAGCGTTGAGCTTCCTATAGTCAACAACTATTCTCCATTTCTGTATACCAGCGGCGTCAATTTTCTTTGGAACAACCCAAATGGGTGAATTCCATGGAGAGGTAGATGGTCTAACTATATTTTCTCTTAACATTTTTTCTATCTGCTTACATACCTCTTCTTTATGACAATGAGGATATCTGTAACTTTTTTGATAGACTGGTATTTCATCATTTGTTATGATTTTATGTTTACCTGCATTGGTGGTTGTTAGAGGTTCATTATCGAGATGAAAAACTCCTTGATTATCGTTCACCACGGCTAATAATTTATCTTTTTCTTCAGTGTTTAAATGATCTAATCGAAGCTGATCGATGAGCTTCTTAAATCTGCCTGGTTGAGTTTCTGTGAAATTAAGCTCGTTTTCTAGCAAACAGCATTCGAAATTGTTAAGGGTGACTTCGAACGGGTATGTTAACGAAATTGTTTGTGAATTTTTTGAATTATTGCAAACGCTTTAAAATTGTTTGCATGGTATAATCCTGCACAAATGAGAAGGTTTGGAGAAATTTCGAGATCGTCTTCTAATAAAAAATCTCCGGTTTTTTCAGATACTGGTATTTCAATATTATGAATAGATTCACCAGAAATTTCTTTGTGGAAGGGCTCTGGGTATTTTTTATACATTTTAAGTTTTGTTCCAAGTATAGTGAGAGTATTATCGTTTGTGTCGATTTTTGATTTCAGTTCTTGAAGTGTTTCGTATCCGATTAATCCATGGAAAAAATTGTGAAAATTAAAAACGTGAAATGTAAATGCTTTAGCTGTTAATTCTCGAAAAGGATTGAAGTCAACGTAACGATCTATCATATGTTTTCCGGAAATGTTCGATACGGCGGTAGGTTTTCTAAGTTTTAGTGCATTTTTTTTTGGGCATAAATAATTCTTGTTCGCGCCAGTATCTATTAAAAGTTTCAACTCGAAATTTTGGTGAGTTGGAATTTTTATATAGGGAATAAAATTTTTATTGCTTAGCTCGGAGATTTTGGATTTGTCTCCAGCTGAAAATTTAGTCGTTCGTCCGATTCTTGTGTGTTACTTGTTCCTACATCATCGGTTTGAGGTTCGATTTCAGGATCGTATTCTACATGCGAGTAATTTGTGTCTGTGTCTGGGATTTCGGAGTAGTATTCCGTGGGATAGTTGGTCATGTTGTAATCGTAGTAATATTCATTTTGGGTTTCTTGTTCTATATTTCTTAGTTCAGTTAATCTTGCTGGTCTTGGTGGTATAGCGGGAACAAATTGATTTCTCTGCATAGTTCTTGTAGAATAGTTGTTTTGTGGACTATTGACGTAATTAACGTATTTAGACCGGATTGATCTATCATCTTCCATAGGTTCGGGAGCTGGAAGAGCTTTTTGAGGACGGTTAAAGTTTGAATTATTGTTTTGCTGTGGAGGTGCAAAACGAGGCATAAAATTTTGTCTAGTTAGAGGTGTTTGATATTGGGGCTGTTGCCGACTGAAAAGCATTTGGGATCTTGGTGGATAGCCATAAAATGAAGGTTGTGGAAATTGATGGAGTTGAAATTGTGGTTGAACTATGGGTTGCTGATTTTGAAATTTTGATGGAAATTTCTCTGGTTTTGTTATGCTTACGAACGTTTCTTCCGTCGATTGCGATGTCAAAGGCTTGTTTTATTGTTTTTGGCTGTCTAGCCTGAACATGTCCTCCCACTGGTTCTTCTAGACCGGCCAAGAAAACTTGAAGTGCGTTCTCTTGGTGGGTAAGAAATCGATCTTGTTTCACGGTTTCGATTTCGGTAGACATGTTAGCGTTATTAATTATTAGAGACAACAAATTTTGAATGCTTCCAAAAAATTGTTCGATCGAATGGGTTTGTTCGATTTGAAATAATTGTTGTGTGAGGGTAACGGGGTCGCGTCTATCATTGTAGTATGCGATTAAATTTGATTTGATTTCATCCCAATCAAGAGCAGTACCGTAAGTTTCTAGCACTTGATCGGCGTCATTGGTGATTTTGGCTCTAATTGCCTGAAGCCATATTTTCTCGAATGGTGTTTCTGTTGGGTAGAGGTAAAGGATTAGGTTGCGGTGGAGGAGGTGGAATAGGGTTTTGGTTTGCATTTTGAGGATCGTTCATATTTGTTTCTAGATTTCTCAGATTGTATGGTTGGTACCTATCCATAAAAGATGTAAAAGAATTTTCCTGGAAAAAATTATATTATTAAACTGTCTCAATAAATTATATGTTTTTGTTCTATTAATAATATTGGTTAAGCTAAAACAATGGTATGCAGATTTTTTCTCTGTTTGGTATTTTTGAATTCTAATCGCTCAACAACTAATTGCAGATATTCTCTCTGCTCCGATTACACGTACAAACAGATATGCACTCTGTTACGCAATCGTTGTTTTTTCGGGGAGCAAGCACGTTTGCAACGCTTCAATCACGCTCAATACAACAGATATTCACTCTGCTACGTGATTAGATTACACACTGATAAAGGACGTGGGGCCTGGGAAATCTCCGAAAGATTTTTCTTTCTGTACTGACGTAATCAGATATTCATTCTCTTACGTATCAGTCTCTACACGGAACGAGATTAACACTGCGCCGCGAAGATGGTCAGAAAAGAAAAACGTTTTGCGCCAGTGATCAGATATGCTCTCTGTCCGGCTGGTTTTTTTTTTTTTAATGGGGGGGATTTGTTAGTAGCTTAAGTATTTATGATAAATATTAGTAAATAATGAGTATGTGTGTCCAATCACAAATGGTGACTTCTCAACACTGTTAGAAATTTGTAATTTTCATTATTAGGATTTGTTTGCTTTCGCAATTAGGACTTATCGTTCGTAGGGATTTAAACCTACTTACAGAAAAGGGGAAGTAAACTTACAACTAACTTAATTGCTAACTTATTGGCTATAAAGAGAGCTTATCGTAGCAATTGAGGATTGCAACGATTTTTGTCGAAAATTGTTAATAATTTTATTTGACATAGCTTCTAATGGTTCAACACCAGTAAGTCTATGTAATTCGAGTGTACCAAACCAAGGAGGACGCTTCAAAATCATTTTCAGAATTTTATTCTGAATCCTTTGGAGCGTTTTCTTCCTTGTTGAACAGCAACTTGACCAGATCGGTACAGCATAAAGCATTGCTGGTCTAAAAATTTGTTTGTAAATCAAAAGTTTGTTCTTTAAACAATGTTTAGAATTCCTGTTAATGAGAGGATATAAACAGATGTATATTTGATGCACTTGGCTTGTATACTCTACTATATAATGTGCTCTTTGAAAATAAGTTTTTTATCATAAATTAGTCCCAAGTACTTAACCTTGTCGGACCAACTTAAAATAACCCCTGTCCGGCTGGTTCGCTTTTGCGTAAAGACTATGGGGCTTATTTATTCAATTGTGTGATTACTTGCACGAATTGACAACAAATGTTCATTAGTTTAGCACAACTTAACTTTTCATGGATTTATCACTATTTTTAATAAATTCTTCGATAGGGAAATAAGGTTAACGTTACTTACAGGAGTGTAGCGATGGTCGGCATGAAAAATGGTGTCATTCTCCGTATCGTCATGTTCGTCATACTTATTGTTCGTTCCAGCAAATTTTGTATCAAGTTAAAGGTATTTTCAACACTTGTAAGTTATATTGTTCACTGGTTTTTAGCATAAAATTTGTTTCCTCCGAATTAAAATTGATGATTTTTCATCACTTGTAGATTTTTCTATTACTTCACGGGTTTAGTTTAATTTTAGAGTTGGAAATTATTTTTTTCCATCACTTGTGAGTTTTGAGCACTTGTAAAATTATTCTGTCACTAGTAGAGGAACTTCTGCTGTCTATTTTCATTTTAAAGTTGGAAATTTTTTTTTCATCACTTGTGATTTTTTTGAGTTGCACTTGTAAATTATTTTCTATCACTTTGCGGGGGAACTTAGTTCTAAAAAAGACTGCGCCAGTTAACGTATGATGGTCTTCGAACGTGTTTTTAAAAAGAAAATTAAACCACACTGTTTGATTGTACGAATAAGACTGATTTTTGTATTCAATAATTGGCCCTTTGCTTAGTCCCTAACGTGGCGTCCGGTTAATAAATTGGTAATGTCTGGATGATTGCTGGGGCACCCGAAATGCTGATGCGATGATATGCTGTTGGTTCGATCGATCGATCGATGTTGTTCTTGCTGATGGTGCAGCCGTTAGTCGGTGCACCATAGGTGATGATGTGGTGTTCTACTTGGTGGATTTTGCCGATGTCGATGTCACCGTGGCTGGTTGACCGGATGGCACTTCTGATGAGCTGGCTTAAGCAAAAGTGGAAGTCGTTGTTCGATGACGATGACTAGATGGATCTTTTCAGGAGTGTGCGGGGATGTTGGTGATAACTTATATATATATATATATATATATATATATATATATATATATATATATATATATATATATATATATATATATATATATATATATATAAATATATATATATATATATATATATATATATATATATATATATATATATATATATATATATATATATATATATATATATATATATATATATATATATATATATATATATATATATATATTTGGCAGAGCTGTATGCCACCACGGGTCGGTAATTGGCGATTACCGAAGGCCACGGAAGTGCTCACTGCTAGCAAGCAGTCCCGGACCATCAGCGGGAGCTAGCCTAGGTCGTGGCGAGATCCAGGCACTGGGCCGCTGAATTCTCGCAAAAGCCAAACTGGCCGGAAGCAGCTCCGACGGAGCGAGTAGTGCCGCTCCCACCACCCAAATGCACTATACCGCCCATTAGGACTGATGCCAGTAATGTTCCCAATTACGGTAAGTGGTCGCATCACTATAGGATAAGAGTCGGATTTCGTTTTCGTACCATGATTTTGGGCTGGCACCTGCGCCGAACTCCTTAGTAATGTCGTGTGATAACGGCTTGAAACGGCGAGACAACAACCAGTGCAGGGGTCTCCGTCCCGTAAAACCTGGCAGGCCTTCCAGTACGTTCCGAGTCCATTGCCTGGTGGGAACCCGGCAGGAGTAGGATCAGATGTCTTTTCCTGACTTGCGCCGGTCGGGGGTGTCATAGTTGCCCATGAGGCGCTATGGCAGCCGCCCCTAGCCATGGCCTCACTGCTCCGGCATAGACTACCTTGGGACCATTTAGGCGACTACTCCATTATGGATAAGGATAGCGGCTGGTAGGGGGACCCAATAAACAAAAATGCAGCAAAACAAAACTCTGGAGATGGGGGCAGATCGGTTGGAAAACCCATTTGCGCGAGGTGGCATCCAGCGGTCTCCGCCTAGAAAAGTGGAGACGGATGCAGTGAAGGTCGCCTGCGAAGACGGTAAAGGCAGTACGCCTACCGGATCTACGCAAGACATCGCGGTGGCTGGTCCACAGCTATTAAAGGCGGTCGGAAGACAGCGGGACACGCTACCGAGGGTAGTGGCCCTGTCTGAGCAGCTCGATGCTATAATCGAGTTTGCGAAAAGTCGCAGCAATACAACGAAGTACTTGAAGCAGGCCCTCTACATGCTTCGGTCCTCCGTCGATGCTGCGAAAAAGGAGCATGCCGAGCTCGAAATGAAAGCTGCGGCTGCGGAGAAAGAGGAGACGAAGGTGACCGAGCTGGCGACGAAGTCGGTCCAAACGGACGCCAGCACGTTTGCGGCGGTTTTCGCCGCAGGACCAGCTGCCAAACGAACGCGACAGTCCCCGGGAGAGACGGCCCCCGGGGGCACCAAGAAGCGTTTAATCGCAAACAGCCCTCAGACCGGTGTAGGAGTGGCGCAAGCAACGCCCACGGTGGCAGCCAAGGAGCAGAAGGCTCCCGGTAACCCGTGGGTAACGGTTCCGGGAAGGAGTAGGAACCAAAAAGTGGTGGCCAAAAAACCGCACCCGGTTACAAATCCTGCGACGAAGAAAGTTAAAAATAAGGGCGACGCACTCATCCTTAAGACAGAAGAGTCAAAGTACTCGGAAGTTCTCAAGGCAATGAGAGGCGATGCGAAGCTCAAAGATCTGGGGGCAGATGTGCGTAGCATCCGCCGATCCCGCAAGGGAGAAATGATCGTCGAGCTCCGCAAGGAAGCCAGAAACAAGGGCCCAGCCTATCGGGCATTGGCCCAAGAGGCGCTTGGAGATAGAGTGCAGGTTCGGGCACTCACGTCGCAGGTAACCCTACAACTTAAATACCTGGACGAAGTCACCGAGGCATGCGAAGTCGTGGATGCCCTCAAGGAGCAGTGCGAAGTGGTTGTGGCACCAGAGGCAGTTCGACTGCGCAAAGGCCCAGTAGGAACCCAGACCGCCACTGTCAGGCTTCCGTCAGTAGACGCAAACCAGGCGCTAAAGGTAGCGAGGCTCAAAGTGGGCTGGTCAATGTGCCCACTCAGCATCTACCAGCCGCCGCAGGTCTGCTTTCGATGCTTCGAGCAAGGACACAAGTCCTTTAGCTGCAAGGGGCCTGACAGGAGCTCCTTATGCAGGCGGTGCGGTGCTGCAGGCCACAAAAGCAAAGACTGCGGAGAGCCCCCGAAGTGCTTGGCGTGCGCCGGGAAGCGTGACGCAAAGCACATAATGGGAGGCCCGAGGTGCACGGCCGGTAAGCCGACTAGCAAGCCACGGGCGCGAGAGTGACACAGCTAAATTTGAACCACTGCTTCGCGGCTCAGCAACTGCTATACCAAGCAGTCACTGAGTCGTTGTCGGACATCGCCATAATCTCGGACCCCTACCGAATTCCTTCCGGAAACGGTAACTGGATTTCGGACGGGTCCGGTATGGCGGCAATATGGACGACGAGCAGGTTCCCGGTTCAAGAGATAGTGTCAACTTCAAACGAAGGATACGCGGTTGCCAAGGTGAACGGAGTGTACTACTGCAGCTGCTATGCTCCGCCTCGTTGGTCTACCGAGCAGTTCGCAAGGATGATCGACCGAGCCACCGTGGAGCTGATCGGTCTATCACCGTTGGTAGTGGCGGGCGACTTCAACGCATGGGCAACTGAGTGGGGAAGTCGACGCACAAACCAGAGAGGCCGGATCTTGTTGGAGGCTTTGGCGAAGCTCAACATAGATCTGGCCAACGTCGGCTTGAAGAGCACCTTCAGTAGAAACGGCGTGGAGTCGATCATCGATGTGACATTCTGTAGTCCAGGATTGATCACGAACTGGAGGGTAGACGATGGCTACACTCATAGCGACCACCTGGCGGTCTGTTATAGCGTAGACTGTAAAACGAGACCGCATGTGGCGAGTAGAATTAACACTCCAGCTCCTCGCGGTTGGAGGATATCACACTTCAACGAAGAGGTATTTGCGGAAGCAATTAGACTAGAACACGAGGCGAGCAGAACTCGTAACCTGAGCGCTGATCAACTTGTTGCATTACTTTCGCGGGCGTGCGACGCCACTATGCCTAGGAACCGCCAGCCTAGGCATGGAAGGCCACCAGTCTACTGGTGGACTGACGCGATAGCGGACCTCCGCAGAGCGTGTCTTCAAGCGAGAAGAAGGATTCAACGTGCGCGAACCGACGAAGAAAGGGAAGATCGTCGAGGGGCATTCAGTTCCGCAAAAGCGGCGCTTAAGAGAGCAATAAAAGCTAGTAAACGTGCGTGCTTCGAAAGACTGTGCGCTAGTGCCAACACTTACCCGTGGGGTAACGCCTATAGGATGGTGATGGCCAAGACTAAGGGTGCGATGGCGCCCGCAGAAAAATCACCAGCGATGCTTGAGCGGATCATAGAGGGACTCTTTCCACGCCACGAGCCAAATCCTTGGCCTCCGGCTGGCGAGTCACTTCACCGACGTTCCAGTATCTCAAACTCAGACCAGAGGTGGTCGGCCAACCTGCCGAACACCCAATATATGAGTGACGGCGTTAGCCGTGCCGAGGCAGAGGAGGCGGAAACGGTTACGAACGAGGAACTCATCGCGATCGCCAACTCCCTGAAGGTGAGCAAGGCACCGGGATTGGATGGGATTCCGAATCTGGCTGTGAAGAAGGCCATCAAAGAGGCCCCCAGACTATTCCGGGAAGTCATGCAGAAGTGCCTGGATGACTGTACATTCCCAGAGAGATGGAAGCGACAGAAGCTGGTCTTATTGCCGAAGACAGGGAAACCACCTGGTGACCCGTCGGCATACAGACCGATATGTCTGCTCGATACGGCGGGTAAGGTGCTCGAGAAGGTTATTCTCAATAGACTGGTTAGGTACACCGAAAGTGCAAACGGTCTGTCGAGTAACCAGTTCGGCTTCCGAAAAGGCAAGTCTACGGTGGATGCTATTCTGTCCGTCACCAAAACAGCAGAGGTAGCACTCCAGCGTAAAAGATGGGGCATTCGCTATTGCGCAATCGTCACGTTGGACGTGAAAAATGCGTTCAATAGTGTTAGCTGGGATTCCATAGCCCACTCGCTTCGGAAACTAGACATTCCGCTATCTTTGTACAGGATTCTGGAAAATTATTTCCAGAATCGTGTGCTAGTTTACAGCACAGACGAGGGTCAAAAATGTGTCCCAATTACCGCAGGGGTTCCACAAGGTTCCATCCTGGGCCCGGTACTGTGGAATATCATGTACGATGAAGTGCTGAAACTAAAGCTCCCCCAAGGGGTTGTGATCGTTGGGTTTGCGGACGACATCACACTTGAGGTCTACGGCGAGTCGATCGAGGAGGTTGAGTTGACGGCTTCGCACTCTATAAGCGTCGTCGAGGACTGGATGCGCTCCAAAAAACTGGAGCTTGCGCATCATAAGACGGAGATTTCAGTTGTCAATAACCGCAAGTCGAAGCAACAGGCGTTGATCAGTGTTGGGAATTGCACCATCGCCTCTAAGCGCTCCCTGAAGCTGCTGGGGGTGATGATCGATGACAAGCTCGCCTTCGGGAGCCATGTCGAATATGCCTGTAAGAGGGCTTCAATGGCTATTGCAGCATTATCTCGCATGATGTCCAATAGCTCAGCAGTGTACGGCAGCAAGCGGAAACTTCTAGCTAGCGTGACTTCGTCCATACTGAGATACGGCGGGCCAGTGTGGTCCAAAGCACTAGGTACTAGTAAACATCGGGGTAAGTTGGAAAGTACCTACAGGCTCATGTGCCTGAGGGTTGCGAGCGCGTATCGAACTGTGTCATACGACGCAATCTGCGTCCTGTCCGGCATGATGCCTATCAGCATAGCCATTAAGGAGGACGTAGAATGCTTCGATCAACGTGACACAAGGGGCATACGAGGTACCAGAAGATCATTCTCGATGATCAGATGGCAGCAGGAGTGGTCCAATTCCGTGAAGGGTAGATGGACGCATCGACTTATTCCGGATGTATCCGGATGGGTCGGGAGGCGCCATGGAGAAGTAAACTTCCATCTGACACAGATTCTGTCAGGCCATGGTTGCTTTAGGCAGTATCTACACAGATTCGGGCATGCGGGGTCCCCCATGTGTCCCGAGTGCGCGGAAGCGGAAGAGACTGCTGAGCATGTCTTCTTCGTGTGCCCTCGTTTTGTGCATGCGCGGAGCGACATGATGGTAGTGAGCGGGCCAGACACCACTCCGGACAACCTAGCTCGGAGGATGTGTAAAGACCCAAACATTTGGAGGGCGGTTTGTACAGCCGCCTCTCAAATAGTTTTAGAATTGCAAAACAGGCGACAGGTTGACCACCGACACGCCAGTGTTAGCTAACGGCCAGTCTCCAGGTTAGTTAGCTAAGTTAGCAAAAAGACCTAAAGAACCAAGAGGGTGCACAGAGCACAAAAGCCGCTCCCCGAAGCAATACCTAGCGGTGGTCCCGGGGAGTATTATGGGCTGGAGACTGAAGGGGTTTTAGTGGGTCCGGTCACTGATTCAAACCAACCCCACACTCCCTGAGGTTGGTCACCTCAGGGGTTTGGAATCAAATTTCCCCTTCACCTGAAACAAAAAAAAAAATATATATATATATATATATATATATATATATATATATATATATATATATATATATATATATATATATATATATATATATATATATATATATATATATATATATATATATTTTTTTTTTTTTTTGTTTCAGGTGGAGGGGAAATTTGCATCCAAACCCCTGAGGTGACCAACCTCAGGGAGTGTGGGGTTGGTTTGAATCAGTGACCGGATCCACTAAAACCCCTTCAGTCTCCAGCCCATAATACTCCCCGGGACCACCGCTAGGTATTGCTTCGGGGAGCGGCTTTTGTGCTCTGTGCACCCTCTTGGTTCTATAGATCTCTTTGCTAACTTAGCTAACTAACCTGGAGACTGGCCGTTAGCTAACACTGGCTTGTCGATGGTCAACCTGTCGCCTGTTTTGCAATTCTAAAACTATTTGAGAGGCGGCTGTACAAACCGCCCTCCAAATGTTTGGGTCTTTACACATCCTCCGAGCTAGGTTGTCCGGAGTGGTGTCTGGCCCGCTCAATACCATCATGTCGCTCCCCGCATGCACAAAACGAGGGCACACGAAGAAGACATGCTCAGCAGTTTCTTCCGCATCCGCACACTCGGGACACATGGGGGACCCCGCATGCCCGAATCTGTGTAGATACTGCCTGAAGCAACCATGACCTGACAGAATCTGTGTCAAGTGGAAGTTAACTTCTCCATGGCGCCTCCCGACCCATCCGGATACGTCCGGAATAAGTCGATGCGTCCATCTACCCTTTACGGAATTGGACCATTCCTGCTGCCATCTGATCATTGAGAATGACCTTCTGGTGCCTCGTATACCCCTTGTGTCACGTTGATCGAAGCATTCTACGTCCTCCTTAATGGCTATGCTGATAGGCATCATGCCGGACAGGACGCAGATTGCGTCGTATGACACTGTACGGTACGCGCTCACAACCCTCAGGCACATGAGCCTGTAGGTACTTTCCAGTTTTCGACGATGACTGTTGGTACCTAACGCTTTGGACCACGCTGGCCCACCATACCTAAGTATGGACGAAACCACGCTGGCAAGAAGTTTACGCTTGCTGCCATATACCGCTGAGCTATTGGACATCATTCTAGATAGTCCTGCAGCGGCCGTTGAAGCCCTCTTACAGGCATAGTCGACGTGACTCTTAAATGTGAGTTTATCGTCAACCATAACCCCCAAGAGCTTCAAGGAACGCCTTGAGGTAATGGTGCAGTCACCGACTCTGACCACCGCCTGTTGCTCTAATTTGCGGTTGTTCACAACCGTAACCTCCGTTTTATGGTGCGCTAACTCCAGTTTCCTAGAGTGCATCCAGTCTTCGACCTTGCGTATGCAGTGCGCGGCCGTCAACTCGACCTCTTCGATCGACTCGCCGTAGACCTCTAGCGTGATGTCGTCTGCGAAACCGACGATCACAACCCCTACAGGGAACTTTAGTTTCAACACCCCGTCATACATGACATTCCACAACACCGGGCCCAGGATGGAACCTTGCGGTACCCCTGCGGTGATTGGGACGCACTTCTGACCCTCCTCCGTGTTGTAAACTAGTACCCGATTCTGGAAATAATTTTCCAAAATCTTGTACAACGACACCGGTACGTGGATGCTCCTAAGCGCGAGCGCTATGGAGTCCCAACTGGCGTGACGATTGCGCAATAGCGAATGCCCCAACTCTTACGCTGGAGTGCTACCTCTGCCGTCTTGGTGACAGAGAGAATAGCATCCAGCGTGGATCTACCTTTCCGGAAGCCGAACTGGTTACTTGCCAGACCGTTTACACCCTCTGTGTACTTCACCAGTCTGTTGAGGATAATCCTCTCAAGCACCTTGCCCGTAGTGTCCAGCAGACAGATAGGTCTGTATGCCGATGGGTCCCCTGACGGTTTCCCAGCCTTCGGCAACAGCACCAATCTCTGTCGCTTCCACCTGTCCGGAAAGAGGCAGTCATCCAGGCACTTCTGCATGACTGCTCGAAATAGATCAGGGGCTACTTTCATGGCCGTCCTGATGGCCAAGTTCGGGATTCCATCCGGTCCCGGTGCCTTGCTCACCTTTAGGGAGTTGGCGATCACGATAAGTTCCTCATTCGTAACCCTTACCTCCTCCACAACCTCTGCACGGCTGCCGTCTCTCACGGATTGGATGCCCGGCAGGTTGGCCGACCATCCCTGGTCTGTGTCTGAGATACTGGAACGTCGGACGTGAGACTCAGCAACCGGAGGCCAAGGATTTGGCTCGTGTCGTGGAAAGAGTCCCTCGATGATGCGCTCCAGCATCGCTGGTGATCGCTCTGCAGGCGCCAACACGCCTTTGGTCTTCGCCATTACGACTCTGTAGGCGTTGCCCCACGGATTCGTATTGGCACTCGCGCATAGCCTATCGAAGCAGGCCCTTTTGCTCGCCTTTATCGCACTTTTAAGCGCCGATCTTGCAGATCCGAATACTACACGGCGCTCTACCCTCTGTGCATCGGTACGTGCACGTTGCAACATCCGTCTTGCACGGAGGCACGCGCTACGGAGGTCCGCTATCGCGTCGGTCCACCAGTATACCGGTGACTTACCATTCCTAGGTTGGCGGGTCCTAGGCATGGTGGCGTCGCACGCCCGCGATAATGTGGCAACTAATTGGTCAGCACTCGGGCAGAGCCAACTGCCCCCCTCGCGCTCTCTTCTCATTGCTTCTGCAAATACCTCGGCATCGAAATGCGATGTCTTCCACCCGCGGACGGTCGGAGTATTGGCTCTACCCGTCGCCTGCCGCCTCACGTTCTGGACTACGCTATAGCAGACCGACTGGTGTTCACTATAGGTGTAGCCATCGTCTACCCTCCAGTTCACGATCAGTCCTGGGCTGGAGAACGTCACGTCGATGATCGACTCCGCACCATTTCTGCTGAATGTACACTTGGTTCCAACGTTGGCCAGATCTAGGTTGAGCTTTGCCAAAGCTTCCAACAAGATCTGACCCCTCCGGTTCGTGCGGCGGCTTCCCCACTCAACAGCCCAAGCGTTGAAGTCGCCCGCCACTACTAAGGGTGTTAGTCCCGTCAGCTCCATAGATAACAGATCGACCATCTGGGTGAACCTCTCGATAGACCAACGCGGCGGAGCATAACAACTGCAGTAGAACACTCCGTCCACCTTGGCAACCGCGTATCCTTCATTTGAGGTTGACACAACCTCCTGAACCGGGAACTTGCTGGTCGTGCATACGGCCGCCGTACTGGACTTATCTGAAACCCAATTACCGTTTCCGGGAGGAATGCAGTAGGGGTCCGATACGATTGCGATGTCCGACCGCGACTCAGACGCTGCTTGGTATAGCAGCTGCTGTGCCGCATAGCAATGGTTCAGGTTCAATTGTGTCACCCTCACGCCCGTGGTTTCGTGGCCGCCTTACCGGCTGGGCACCGTGGGCCTCCCATAAAGTGCTTGGCGTCCCGTTTTCCAGTACATACCAAGCACTTGGGAGGCTCCCCGCAGTCTTTAGCTTTATGGCCAGCACCACCACAACGCCTACATAACTGGCTCCTATCGGGCCCCTTGCAGGTCCAGGACTTGTGTCCTCCCTCGAAACACCTGAAGCAAACGTCCGGCTGCTGGAGTATGCTCAGGGGACATACTGACCAGCCAACCTTAAGTTTGGCTGTCTTCAGGGCCAGAGTTGCATCGGCCGATGCAAGCCGGAAAGTGGCCACCTGGGTCCCCGCTGGACCCTTTCGGAGGCGAATTACCTCAGTGGCTACTTCCACTCCGCACTTCTCCTTGAGGGCCTGTGCAATATCGCACCTCTCGGTGATTTCATCCAGGTTTTTGAGCTGGAGAGTCACCTCTGAGGTGAGTGCCCGAATTTGCACATCTTTCCCGAGGACCTGCTCGGCTACCATCTTGTAGGCAGCGCCCTTGTTTTTAGCGTCCTTACGGAGCTCAAGGATCATCTCGCCGGTGCGAGAACGACGGATGGTCCGCACATCCGCTCCCAGATCCTTGAGCTGGGTTTCGCCTCTCATTTTCTTCAAGACTTCGGAGTACTTGGACCCCTCCGTCTTGAGTATGAGGGCGTCGCCCCTGCTTCGCGCCTTCTTTCCCATTTTTGGACGATTTGTCGCCTTCTCGTCGTTGCGCTTGCTGTCTTTTTGGCGCTTCCTTCCTCCCACGGTAACCCAAGGGTTTCCCGTAGCTGCCACTTCGGCAGACTTTTCGGCGGACTTGTAGGCGTACAAATATATATATATATATATATATATATATATATATATATATATATATATAT